>NC_058131.1:548234085-548358438 GCF_016433145.1 Gracilinanus agilis | reverse complement strand
GACCACACATGTTAAAACCAGTGGAAATGTGAGTTAGCTATTGGGGGCGGGGTTACAGTTGGGGACAAGATGGAAAGGACTTTTGGAAAAGCGAATAGAATAAAAATTAAAGACAAGGTGGAAGTGTCAAGGAAGGGTTCTTTAGAAAAAAGGGCTAATTTGTAACTAGGAGGGCAAGGGGAAAGGAAGAGGGAAGGTTTCTAAAAAGGGGTGTGAAAGGGAAAGGCAGTCAATAGAAGAAATTGGACCACTGAGGAGGGATATGGTAAGTAAAAAAAAAAAAAAAAAAGAGGACAGTGAGGAAAAACAGAATGGGGGGAAATTCACAACTAATAATTATGACTTTAAAGGTGAATGGGATAAATTCAACCATAAAGCAAAAAAGTATAGCAGAATGGATGTAAAAACAAAACTGGACAATGTGTTCTACAAGAAACACACTTAAAAATGAGAGACCCACATACAGTAAAAATAAATGTTTGGAGCAGAATATACTATGCCTCAGCTATATAAAGAAAGCAAGTATAGCAATCATGATCTCTGACAAAGTTAAAGCTAAAATAGATATAATCAAAAGAGATAAAGAGGGAAATTGTATTATATTGAAAGGTGCCACAGACAATTAAACATTATCAAAATTAAACCTATATATATACCAGATGTTATAGCATCCAGATTTTTAAAGGAAAAATTGAGTTACAGAAGGAAATAGAAACAAAACAACAATAGTGGGAGAATTTAATTTTCCCTTCTCTAAACCTGATACATCTAACTAAAAAGCAATTACGAATGAAGTAAAAAAGATGCACGAGAATCTTAAATAAGTTGAAGATGAATAGAATATTAGAAAATTTAAATATGATAGATAATTGGACAGAATCGAATGGGAAGAGAAAATAGTACACCTTCTCAGCAGTATATGGCACATTTACAAAAACTGACACAAATTTTGTACACAAAAATGTTATAGTTATATGTAGACACATATAAGACACAAAAACATTATAGATAAAATATGTAGAAAAGCATCCTTTTTCAGACCATAAGACAATAAAAAATGAGTAGCCTAATGAACTTAATCTTAAAGAATGAGTGGAGTAAAGAACAATCATAAATAATAAATAATTTCATTAAGAGAATGATGAGACAACATATAAAAACCTACAGGATAGAGCAAAAGCAGTTAGAGTAAAATTTATATCTCTAAATGTTTATCTTAATAAAATAGAAAAAAGAAAAGATCAATGAATGGGGAATGTAATTTTTAAAAACTTAAGAAAAAAGAACAAATTAAAAATCCCCAACTAAACATGAAATTAAAAATCAAAAAAATTAAAGATGAGATGAACAAAACTGAATAATTTTTTTAAAAAAAACATTAAATTAATAAATAAATCCAGGAGTTGGTTTTATGAAAAAAATTTGATAAACCATTATATGACAAAAAGTAATAAAGATGAAATGGGTATATATATATATATATATATATATATATGTGTGTGTGTGTGTGTGTATACATGTATCATCAATGAGGATAAAATTAAAGCAATGAATTATTTTGCTAAGTTATATGAAAACAAATTTTCCAATAGAAGAACACTTCCAAAAAATAAACTACCTAGACTATCAGAGTAAAACATTGAATATCTAAATAAATCTATTTTATAAAACGAAATTGAACAATCCATATAGGAACTTCCTAAGAAAAAAGCATCAGGATCAGATAGATTTACAATTGCATTTTTGAGAAATAATTTGACTCTTCCCATATTTTAGTAGACCTCTGCCCATCTTAAATCAATAATTTTATCCCTATGATTAGTTCTAATCAGTATTATCTAGTTTAATGTGATTCTATAGAGATAGTGATACTTATTTTAAAAAGAGTAACCGGGGGCAGCTGGGTGGCTCAGTAGATTAAGAGCCAGCCCTAGAGATGGGAGGTCCTAGGTTCAAATCTGGCCTCAGACACTTCCTGGCTGAACGACCCTGGACAAGTCAAGTAACCCCCATTGCCTAGCCCTTACCACTCTTCTGCCTTAGAACCAATACACAGTATTGATTCTAAGATGGAAGGTAAGAGTTTAAAAAAAATTAGTAACCAGAAGTCACTAGTCATGGTTCCAGTTATAGTTCATGGTTTGATAATTATTAGAAACAAAAGTCTTTTTCCCCAGGAGTTCAGACTTTTAATCAACATAACTTGAAGGGAATCAACATGACTAGAAGGGAGCCTCCACCTTGGTGGAAAAGTTCCATGATTTATGAAATTTGGAAAAATAGCCCTTCCACCTAGTATTGGTTCCCTTGTGACGTTTGTTAAGAAAGCTGGGCCAACTAAACAAGAAACTAAAGTGAGGACAAAACAGAACAGATGATAAAGTCTGTGACACAAAGTGGGTGGATGAACTGACTGCTAAATGTTCACCATTACTTGGTAAAACAAACAAACTAGAAAGTAGTCTGGTAGAAACTTGGTACAGACCAACATCTTACACCATTCACTAAGATAATTATTAAAATGGGTACACAATCTAGACGTAAAAGGAGATATTCTAAGTAAATTCGAAGAATTGGGAACACATTACCTATAAGATTTATGGATAGGAGAAGAATGAGTCAACAAGAAATGGATAGCATTATGAAATGTAAAATTGATAATTTTGAGTACATTAAATTGAAATGATTTTTGTACAAATAAAGCAAATTCTGCTGAGGTCAAAAGAAAAGCAGAAAATTGGGGGAAAATTTTATTGACCATCCTTCAGACAAGAAGTCTCATATCTAAAATACAAAGAGAACCTTGTAAAATTTGTAAGAGCCACCCCCTAATTAATAAATGGGCAAAAGATATTAAGAGCCAATTTTCAGGTGAAGGAACCAAAGCTATATATGAAAAATGCTCTAAATCACTACTGATTAGAGAAGTACAAGCCAAACAATTCTGAGATATTATCTTCTACCTATTGGGCTAAAATGACAAAAGGGCAAAATGACCAATGTTGGAGGGGTCATGGGAAAATAGAAACACACTGTTGATGGAGCTGTGTACAGATTCAACCATTTTGGAGAGCAAATTGCCAGGAAGTTATAAATTGTGTGTACCCTAAAACCTGGCAATACGTTGCTTGGTCTGTTTCCCAGGAGATCAAGGAAAAAGGAAAAGAACCAATTTGTTCCAAAATATTTGCAGCAGCTTTCTTTGTGGTGACAAAGAATTGGAAATTGAGAGGATGCTCATCAATGGGGAATGGCTAATCAAATTGTGGTATATAATTGTGATAGAATACTACTTTGCCATAAGAAGCAATGAGCAGGCTAACTATTAAAAAAAATCTTGGAAAGAACTACGTGTTAATAAACAATAAAATAAATACAACTAAGAGAACGTTATACAGCTACAGGACTAATACTGGAAGAATATTGTGAACTGAAAGGTGAAAACATAAACAACTTAATTTGTATGAACATAACAGTCTCCTGGACTCTTACTTTTTTCAATGCAAGAAGGGTGAGGAGAGACTGGGACACTTGTGAATGGAATGTATTATGTAAATGTGAAAAAGTAAGTTAACCATATAATAAGAGATTTGCAATTTCACTCATGTACAATCTTCCTTTTCATTGTATATGGAAATACTTGTTTTATTTGGTTTTGTAAAATTTGGGAGAAAAAAAGAAAAATGTCATCTACAGATGTAGAGTAGATGCTGAGAGATGGTTCTGATATGAAAAATTTGCTGGTGAAGCTATATCTCTCACAGTAGCAAAAATCTATAGAGGTTCACCTGATATCAAGACCTGAGCTATTCCTACGTAGACATACAGCAGGTATTCAATCTTATTTATTTTATTCCAGAACTCTCCCAAGTTGTCAGGCTTTGGGTAGCAAATTTACATCCTTAAATCTTCCCTAGACACCGATTAAATTGAATGCCAATACAATTCCATTAAAGCTCAGTTCCACAAATATGTATTTAGCACTTCTGGAAATAATACCCAGACGCTGGATGTTTAATAGTTTTTCTGGAAGAATTGGATAGGAAAGGAGGAGGATACTGAAGTAGAAAGATGGAAAAGGAGGTAAACACTCTTGACAAAAATAAACATCTTCAAATACCTTTCTGTCTGAGACCAGGGCTATCCTTCACAAATATGAAGTGCATTTAACTTTAGCTTTGGTTACTAAATTTAAAACTCTTGCAGATTACTCCCTATTATTCCACACCTAAGCACCCAGTTCTTCAAACCCTTTTTTAAAAAATGTTTTTCTTTTTCATTCTAATTCTCCTAGGGATGTCCTTGCACATTTTATCTTTTGTCTTTAGGTACAGTAAGTCCCAAAGATGGCAATAGCTGACATTTCTCCTTCTCTACCACACCCATTGATCTATAACTTTCTCTATATATTTACCATTTTTTTTAGATATCCTATGTGCCCCAAAGTGACTGTGAATCACTAAGGGTACCTCTTCCATCAAAATAATACTTGGAGATTCAGAATGCATCAGTATAAAAAGTTCATTTTCAAATCACTTTCCTGATTCCCATGTTTTCCCACTTTCTCACCATTAGACTTCATGTAGGAAACAAAACCTAAGATAACTCTAGAATATCACTGGTGACCAAACCTTGCCTCCCAACAGCTTAGTGTTTGCAATAAAAAGAGTGAATGGCCTGGAGTCAGAAAAATCCGAGATTGAATCCCATCTGTAGTACTTACTAGTTAGATGACCCTGGAAAAGTCACTTAACCTCTGTCTGCCTCTGTTTTCTCAACTGTAAAATAATAAAAAATAGCATCCACTCCCAGGGTTGTGATAAGGATTAAAAGAGATATTTGTAAATTGCTTAGCATAACTCCATGTACATTGTAGGCACTTAATAAACCCATTTCCCTCCTCTCTTCCATTATCCTTCCTCCCTTTCTCCCACTCCTTCCTTCCTTCCTTCTTTCCTCCCTGCAGTTCCCACTGCAACTACTTGGTTGATAAAGGACCTAAGGGATGACAAGAGCATTAGAAATATTCAAAGCTTCCCTTCTCTGGTTGTTTTCTAACTCTGCCTTTGGATTTTCCATGTTCCAACAAGCTTGATTATTTGCTAAGAGTAGTCAAAAGACACACTTTTCAAACTCTGGAACAGTAAATGTGAGCACTGTATTCAAAAGAACATTCTGAAAATGTCAAGAGTTAAGAAGAGCTAAAATACATATATAGATTACTGTTCCGTTGTTTCGGTTATGTCCAACTCTTCATGTCCCCTATTTGGGTTTTTGGGTTTTTGGTAATGATAATGGAGTTTGCCATTTCCTTCTCCAGCTTATTTGACAGGTAAGGAAACTGAGGCAAAGAGGGTTAAGTAAACTGCCTGGGGTCACTCAGTGTTTGAGACTGGATTTGAACTCGGGTCTTCCTGACATGCAGTGATGTGCACGGTGGATAGAAGACTCAACTTCCTGAAGTTCAAATCTGGTCTCAGACCCCAACTAGCTGTGTGGCCCCAAGCCAATCCCTTTGACACTGTTTGACTTAGTTTTCTCATCTGTAAAATGAGTTAGAGAAGAAATAGTAAACCACTCCAGCAGCTCTGCTAAGAAAACCCCAAACAGGGTCATGAAGAGTTGGGCACAACTGACATGCCTGAACAACAGACAGGAATGCTAAAATGAACAGCTAGTGGCCCAGTGGAAAGAGTGCTGGCCCTGCAGTCAGGAGGACTTGAGGGAAAACTCAGCCTCAGATACTTACTACCTGTATGACTCTGGGCAAGTCACTTAATGCTGTTTACCCCATTTACCTCACCTGTCAAATGAGCTGAAAAGGGAAATGGCGAAACTCCAGTGTCTTCGCAAGAAAATCCCAAACAGGGTGATGAAGCAACAGATCCAACAACTGAATAACAGCTTTCTGATTCCAGGACCAGCATGGATCTGTGTGTGTCTGGAATGGGGGTTCTGTCCCTGCCACTGACTCTTTGGGTGACTGTGTGCAAATTAAATTAATCAACGCTTACTTGCCCTTGCTTTCTGGATATTAAACTGAGGGGGCTAAAAGAGAAGCCCACAGTCCTGTGAGACATTTCTAATTGCTACAAGTAAAAGATCAATAGAGAAGTGACATAGCACAAGTGGATAGAGTGCTGGGCCTGGAATCAAGAAAACTTGAGTTCAAATCTGGCCTTTGCTACTTACTAGCTCTGTGAGCCTGGACAAGTCACTTCATTCTGTTTGCCTCGGTTTCCTCATCTGTAAAGTGAGCTGGAGAGGAAATGAATGGCAAACCAGTATCTTTGCCAAGAAAATCCCAAATGGGGTCATAAAGAGTCAAGCCCAACTGAAATGGACGAACCACAAAAAAGAGAAGCAATAGGAAAGGAAGGGGTTTGTGGGACAAAACTATGTGAGATGGGGAGAGGGAAGGGGGTAGTGAAAAAGGGACAGGGTAGGGAGAAATAGTCATGAATAAATGAATGAGTCTGAGGCACTGGGTATCTGAATGCCATGGAAGCTGGGTTAGGAAAGGGCAGCTCTGAAAGAGGAGCAAAGACAGCCAGGGTTTGAAGGACCAAAAAATGCCTCCCTACAAAGGAAGTAGGGGAGAGAACGGGAAGAAACAGCTTAGTGGTTCTCCAGGCCCTTCCTTCCTCATCTCTGTCTCTAGCAGAAACTTCTGAGAGGGAGACTGGAGCTGATCTGAGGGATGGCCAGCTGGGTCTGAACCCCATGGGCTTGGCCTGAGGGTCTGGGAAAGAAGACTGAACTTAGAATGTGCCTGGAAACCGTTGGAAAGCAACGTTGGTAACCGTTAGAATGCTGGGTTCTTCTTCAACTGCCACCCAGCCTGATGGAGCCATTCAAGGCACCTGTTGAAGGGAGCCCAGAGGGAAAGTGTGAGGCACCAAGAGGAGGTGGTCAAAGACTCAGGGGCTGTGGGTGTGGGAGTGGGCTGGGGAAGTGGCATTATTCCTTGAGGTCTTAGAACTCACACTACTATCATGGGGCTTAGAGACCTGAAACAAAATTCCCTTGGTGGGCTCAGAGCCACGGACTGACTTTGAAAGTAAACAATTTGCTTGTGAGAGTCTGAGGGGAAGAGTATGGTTTGTCTTTGGGAGGTTCATTCTTTACCCCATTTCTATGGTTCCATCAATCCTTGTTCGTCTTCCCTCCTCCAATAACACATTAAGGAAAACTATATTTAAAATCTCTTAGGTGTTTTTCCCTCATAATTCGGCTTTAACCAAGTTCTCCTTAGCTCAGTGACCCTTCTCTTTCCCTCTTCAAATTCATTCCCTTTGCCTCTGGTACCTTTCTGCCCCTCCATCCCAGCCTCAAACCCTTTTATCTGGTTTTTGCACACCATTCCCTCCTTCCAGCTGTTACTATCCTGTCCTCAGTTTTCTTTCGCTCCCCTTTCTTGCTTTTAGTTCTCCTCTTCTACCTTTTCCTGGGGTGAAGGGTGGGGGTGGGGCAAAGGGCCAGAGAAATAAGAGTGCCCACAGTGGACTATAGAATCTATTAAAAGAGGGGGATAAAGCTCAATGTCCCCTAGGGTCCCTTCTAGCTCTCAGTCTGTCTTTCTATAATCTGTGATTAGGATGAGGTTTCTGGCACAAAGGTTATACTTATAAGAATATAAACAATCAGGTAACAGCAATATGAATAGAAATTCAGTTCTGAGGCATTTCTCTCACAAACAGGTGCATTTTGGGGGAATCACAGGGTGCCTTGGGAGCTGTCATCAGTCTCATTTTCCCCTAGCTCATCATCCATGATCTGATTCTCTTAAAAGATCAGGTGCGTGCATTGATCCATACCTCTGTTTTTGTGGTGGTGTTGTTGCTGTTCTATTGCTGGAGTCATCTGCTGGGTTTCTCTGAAGGGAAATAGCATGGCCTAGCTTTCAAAGTCCCTTTCAAGGCAAATAATAGGGGAAGGAAAGAATGACTGGTTCAAATCTGTCATTGTAATTCATAGTGTCTCTGTCTCTGTCTCTCTGTCTCTCTGTCTCTCTTTTTCTATCTGTCTTCCTCTCTCTCTCTCTCTCTCACACACACACACACTTTCCTGATAACTCCTTACTCCCTACTAGGATGCCTTGAACTGGGGCACAGTTACCAGTAGACTGTGCAGGGACATCTCTGATCCAGGCAAAATGAAGTGATTTCTCTATACCCAGCAAAATGTTCATTGTAACAGTGCTGTCCCACTAACTGTTTCTCTTTACCCTGTCCATTATACAGAAAGAAAAGACTTGATTTTGTAGTGTTTGCATGGGATCTTGGAAGGAGAGAAGAAAACTGAACAAAGATTTACAGGTTCCTTATTCTGCCATTAAGTAGCAATTACCATTCAACTGACTTTATCTCCCCAAATCAAATATTCCAATTACTCCAATATAATTCCCAATATGACTCCAAAATGAATGAACTAGGGCTGATATATGTGAAAAGCAAGAGAACTAGAACATCTTATCTTCTTCTCCTGGGTTCAGAATTCCTTAACCAGTGCTGTCTAGGGAGACTCAGAGCAATGGATTTATCAATCTCTAGGAAGACAAGAATGGTAAATAGGATTTTGACCACCTTGCCAGGAAACTCCCAGAACAAGATGGTTGCCTGCTTCTCACTTACCCAACCCTAACATTTGTAGACAGAAAGGAATTTGTCATGTAGAGAGAAAAAGATAAATTTATTTAATTTTCTTTTTTTCATTTTCATTTTTTTAAAGCAGCCTTTGAATCAGAGGAGAGCCCATCACCACAACAACCCTGATCCTTTGTGTAACAAGGCAGAGCAAAGAAGAAGTAAGGTTTCTTTCTCAGTCTCTTTTGTGTACAGGAAGCCCTGAGTCTTCTCTCATCAGAAAATTGACTCAGCAGAGAACAAATGGGTCAGGTTCCCATATTATATTTGTGTCAGGACAGCAAAGGGAAGGCAAAGTTTGTATTCAGAACCATCAAGAAGAAGACCTGGGTCTATGAGGCAAAGCTGTTAAAGTAATGCTGAGTCTCTCTCCAGAAGAAGCATTTTTACCATATCTAGGGCCATCACTATCCAGCTTACTAAGGAAGATGCTAAGGAAGAAGAGAAAACACCATTGGGCCTATCACAAGGGAGGGACCTGGTGAGAAACTCAAAGGGTAAGAAATACTAGGGCCTTCCCAGAAGGAAGAGAGAGAATAAAGGTAGTCACCATCCCTGACTGGAAGGCTGGTCCCAAAAGAAAATAAGTCCATTTTCTGGGCTGCTGCTGTGATCCTCACATTGTAGGCCCTTGTTGGGAACATCCCTTATAGGGTGATGCTAGGGTGTTATATGAACAGATATGGGAGATGAGACATAGCCAGAAAAAAAATTAGTAATGGCTTAGGATCATCCAACTAAGGTCTGGCAGAGTTAAACTTGGGAATAGGGTCTGCAAACTAAGGCCCAGTATTAACAAGTATCATGGCCTCAGGGACACAAATAGACAATAGACAAGAATAGGCAGAGCTGTGTCTTCAACAGGGAGAATGTTGACCAATTCTAGCACATAGTCCTGAAAGCATCAAGAATCACCCCACGGTGGGTCACCCTCTGAAAGACCATGAGCTATGGAAAATACAGCTACTAGGTTTAGCCCCTCCTGTGACAATACCCACATCAATTCACCACCATCCATAAACACCACCAGCTGTCTCAAAACCTTCTGAAGTTGATTCAACACCACAGGCACCCAGCAATTGCTGTGACAGGAAGAGAATCAGAAGGACATAATCTCAGAGTCCACAGGCTTGAGGGCCTTGAACAACATCATCTACCCAAAAGAAATTGAAGAGAGACATGATTACCAGGAGACCTAGAATGTGACTGAGAAAGAAGAGAAACATTTTATGAGAAAGGAGGTAAGTTTGGATACTGCATAATTGTATGACCTTAGTTAAGTCAGTTCATCTATTTCCTCATCTGTAAAATGACAGATTTGGAATAGTATTCTTCTAAAATACTCCCCAACATTTAAAGTTTATCATTGTAATAACTTACTAAACTTAAAATGTCTCCCCCAAACCCTCTACATTCCCTATATCACATAGAGGGAAGAGCATCTAGGATGCATCTCTTCCTTGTCTAACTAACCTTTCCATCTCCAACATTGTTTCTGTGTAGTTTCTGGTACTGGACAGGCAAGGCAGCGCCTTGGTGAGTTTCTATGTCCATCTCTCTAACACTTCATCTATACTTCACACCTCTTAGTGTTATTTTTCAAGCTTCATTGATTTATTCCATTTTCATCTCTTTTCCTCTTCACCTTGTGTTCCTTTTTTTTTATTTGATTATGTCTACCATGACCCTCAACTGGACCTAAGAGAACATATTAGAAAAGCCTCTTGTTTCCCAAGGATGGGATGGTGATTTTATCACTTTTTAAGGAGATGTAATATTTAAATTACAATTACAAAAGACTCGTCCTTAATTATCTTTCATTCCTTAAGAATTTCAAGGCTAAGATTTTAGCTAGGAGAAAAGATAAAAAAGATTTGGAAAGAATAAGAAACACAAGTCTAGTTAGATCCTTGGGAGAATAAAACTGTCAGTATCAGTAATGGAATTTGCAGATGAACAAAACTGGCCTATTTGGGACTCACAAGTAGGCAGAGGAAGGCCACATCACAGCTACAGGAATCCATGGCAAGAGAAAAGATTTGCTGATTTGAGATACCTTCTTCTATTTGGATTATTCCTGATTTTCTACTAGGGAGACTGCTTCAGGGAGCACAGGACTATTGGGATGGGGGAAGGAGTGATGTATTCAATCATCCTCAGCAATATTTATGGTTTTCACAGGGATAGCAATGGAGTCAGTGTTCCCAGCTGCAAAGGAGAAGTAAATCCAAGAAAAGCAAGCAAGTCTCTATCTGCTAGAAGACATGCTCTGCAAAGCCCAGAGAGGTACAGAAAGCAGTTGGACTCTCCCTTCTGGGAGTAAGATGGAAAAAGTCAATGATCTACCCAAATTAGGAATGGTGATGTCTCTAAAAAGCAGTTTTAAGATTACTAAGGAACTGAAAGTGAATGTTCTAGAGAAAAATGGGATGAAGAAATGGTAGATTGTCATCTTTGTGTCTTAAAAGGTCATCTAGGAAGTGGAGGGAGGAGTGTAGATTTTTGAAATATATGTCATTTGAGGTTGAGAAAAAAGATGCCTTAAGGTAGGGCTGCCAAAAGAGCATATTGCTCCTTCTACAGGGACACATTCTGTACTAAGGGAAAATGTATAGAGGGTCTACCATACCAACAGGAACTCAGAAAATGTATGTTGAATGAATGATCACTGGGATTAATTATGGTCACTAGCACGTCCAGAGAATAAGAAAAGATGGATGTAAAGAAACCTGTAGTAGCTACACTTTCTCTGTGGTTATGATAACAAACAAGAGTTCACAAATTCAAAACTACTCTTACTCTGTTTTTACATTTCTGTCAATATCAGTTTTTTTTAAAAAAGTTCTCTTCTACAGTGGGAGAGAATGCACCCCTCTCAACCACTAACTTTATAAAGTACAGTGGAAAGAGCACTGGGCTAGGAGTCAGAAGACGATGGTCATTGTCCCCATTCTACCACATACCAACAGAAATCTTGGTCAAGTCACTGGACCTCAATTTCCTCATCTGTAAAATGGGGTTGATTCTACCCACTCTTTCTACTTCTGGGAGTTGTTGCGAGGCTTAAATGAGTGAATGGGGAATGTGCTTTAAAAGGCATCAAGTTCCTATAAATGTCAAATGTTGAAGAAAGATAGTTTGGAGTGGGAGATTGACTGGCTATTGAGGCAGTGTACCTTTTATAGTGGCCAAGCTCTATTGGGATTACCTCAGTTCTAGTTCTCAGCTTCAAAGATCCAGAAACATGAATATATCAGCTCACTCAGAGGAGATAAGGCTTTAAGAAATTTATTCATACCAAACAAACTCCAAAGAGACCAAGTGTTTCACCAGAATATTAATTGACAAAGAGATTTGCTTGGCATGACAATTGGTACCAGTTATTCAGACAGGGCCCTCTCTCCAGATAGGAAACTCCACCTAGTTATGCAGTATAGGATTAGAACAAAGAAAACAGGATGTTCTGAAGAGGTATTTGTAGACTAGGCCATGTTTCTTGGTACATTTCTCTCCAAACAGAACTTAATTTTTTAGTACCAATGCTGGGTAAACACTGACAAAACCCTACTCTTGGGCTTTCCTTTATCAAGATTCCATGCAGACAAATAGCTTTTGACAAGACTACCATGAAAAACTTTTAGTAGATAACCTTCTTGTGCTTCGGATGGGTTTTCCTGGAGAGATTTCAGAAGTCATCCTAATCTTAACAATCAATAACCCATGTAGATAGGATATCTTGGGGGAGGGTTAGTCCTTTAAATGGCTAACCTCATACATTTGATATTGGTTCTTAATTGCTACCATTTCCCAGTGGTAACATGTATCATGTTTGCAAATTCAAGGCCTGGGTCTTAGCCTAGGTCTTATGATTCCCTCTTGACACAGACTATATAAATTATTAGTATAAACATGGAGGTAATTACTATTCCTATTATTGTCTTTCGGCATTCCTCCTACTGGATAGCTATTGCCTTTATGGATGATGACTTTGTGTCCACAGTCTACACTGGTCTGCCAATCCATATTTAAAATGTGCATTTAGGCTAGTTAGGAAAAAATGAGAGGTGCACAGAAGGGAAAGGTAGGGATGGACTGTGATCTCTACTGTTGGAGGAAGTACCTGCATCGATGAGGTCATGAATTCATCAATTTATCCAAGTGACTCAGATGGATTAAAGTCATTCATCTGAAGCCAATTCACTGATGTTGGGAACTCGTTCATAAGGTCAGCTTCGTCATTAGTAGGAAAAGCTCATGTGACTGATCAAAATAATAAAAAGAATCTTACAAGCTGGCAGGTCCCAGAAGGAGGAATCTACCTGCTCCATATCTGGGTTTCTATTGTCCCACTGAAGCCGCTCACAGGGTAAGAGAAATTTTGCAGGGTCATCTACTCTTTAATTTTCTAATTGGGAAACTTTGCAACTTCTTATGGGACATTAACTAGTCAGTATCTGCTCCTATATTTTATAAATGATCACAACTAAGAGTCTTCTCTAGTGCTGTAAGGTCTGGTAGGAAGAGTGAATCCTTTTAGATGGTTTGGAATCTTTGGGATAAGCTAGACTGATTCAGAGTATTTCAAATGAAAGATCATCCCTCAACTTTCCTTTCCATTTTTTAAAGCTTCAAAATGGCATTGCCTTTTCTCTGCCATTTTGCTGTTCTGCAGGCTTTTCAGCTACCATTCACTGAGGCTAGATCCTACCCCAGAACCAGCCCAGCTGCTGCTGCCTCAGGGAAGTGTTACTGCTCTTTTTGGAGCAAGACATTTGAGCCACATGCCTCAGGCTAGTCAACACATCTTCAGCTCTGTGTATAAACAGCCCTAAATCACAATAAATTACAATGATTTACAAAAGAGCCACTTTGGCAACTTAAGGAGTTTTCCAAGTCCCCACTCCCAAATTCTATTTCTGGGCAAATGATTGCCTTTCATCTCTTCCCCACCTCATCCTGACAGTATATTCCTTCTCACACAATAAGCATCTCCCACTGAATCTCTCTGAGGCTGGGGATAAACATTCAAAACTTTTCTTATTTCTCCTGACTCTTCCCATCCTGCCACTCAGAATATGCATTCAGTCATGCAAATAGCCCTGTGTTGCAATAAATTTCCAGAAATACTAAGGCATAGAAGAAAAAAGGGAAAGTTGGTGTCTTATGCTATTATTCCAAAATCCTCATTCCTATAGGTCCATGTCACCTTTAAATAACATCTTTTTAAGATTTGGGTGGCATGTTTTGGGAAGGATTTTGACAAGCTAGAGCACATCCAGAGAAGGGTGAACAAAAGATCCTGTAGGAACTGGAGACCATGCCATACGAGAATCAATTGAAGGAACTGGGGATTTTTAGCCTAGGATAAAGATTAGGAGGAGCATGATACCTTTCTTTTAAATATTTTGAAAGCTGTCATGCAGAAAGTAGATTAGATTTGATCTGCTTAAACCTTGAAGGACCAACAAAGCATAATGGTTGGAAAAGGCAGAGAGGCCAATTTTGACTTGATGTAAGAAAATACTTCCTAACAATTAGAGTAATCCCAAAAAGAAATGGTCTACATCACAGGGTTTTCCTTTACTAGAGCATTTCACTTGATGTTTAGATGCCCATGTAGAGGTAGCGAAATGGCGATTTCTATAAAGGTATGGGTTGCAGTATATGGTCTAAGTCCCAAATCTGAGTATGTCTGTGATCCCACAATTCTGCCAGTGTCTCCCAATTGTTTCTCCTAAACTCATTGAAGAGCATGACTCTTAAATTGCTTCAGGCGTTTCAGTCTTATCACTGCTGAAAAATCTAACAATCATTTAGATACTTAGAAGCAATTTTCCCATGTCTCGATCATGTCTAAATAAGTCTTCTAGAGACACTTAGAACTCTCAATCTCATCATAACATTCCCTCTCAAACCTTACACAGTATTTCTTTTTGCTCTCATACATTTATCATGTATTATATACGTATGTGCACATATACAGGCATATACACATATATGCATATAAAACTCATTTAGCAAAGTCTCACAGAATCAGAGTTGCAAGGTACTTTAGAGGACACTGAATCCAAATTGTATCATATACCCAAGAAGACTATAAACTCCATAAGATCAATGATCACATTTCATGTAAATGTTTCATCTCTGTTTTATTAACTTGGGGATTTATATACCTTTATTGCTTCATCAACATTTTTAAAAATTATTGATATCTTTTGTTTTTAATTCCAACTTCATTTCTGTGAACATTACTCTCTCCTCCCCTCCCCAGAAAACAATCCCTCATAACAAAGAAGAAAAAAATAAAGAAGAAAAAAGCAGTTCAACAAAACAAATTTGACATCATATGCAATTTTCCACACCCATAGTCCCCCACCTTTGGAAATGAAAGAAGAAAATGCATTTTTTTCCTCTTTTGGTCCAAAGCTATATCATCATAATTATAGTGTCCACTGGAGTTTTAAAAATTATGCTACTGTTTCTACTTATATTGTTGTCATTGTGCACACTACTTTCCTCATTCTGTTTTCTTCTCTTTTCATCAGTTCATATAAGTCCATGATTTTCTGTGATTTTATTTTCATATTCATTCTTGCAGTATAGTAATATTCCTTTACTTCCATGTACCACAGCTTGCTTGGGTATGTCTCATTTGATAAGTATCCCCTTTGTGTCTAGAACTTTGCACCTTTAAAAAGTGCTATCAATATTTTGGTTTAGATGAGACTCTCTTTTTCTCTTTTTGTCCTGGAGGTATATATCCTACAGTAGGATCTCCAGGTCAAAGGAGGAGATCAATATTTGCTGAATTTTTATTTTCTCATGAACAAACATGTATTAAGCGTGCTTCAATGAATTTTTCTCTTGTTTTAAATATTTTCTTTTCCCTTTTTCCTCCTGAATTTGGATAATAATAGAAAGAAAAGTTGATTATTTTTCAGACTTATTTTGTATTTTACTGTTTGTCTTAAGATATGATCTTGATTAACTTTTTTTCCAGTTCTCTGGTGTTGTTAAAGAACATGTTCTCACTCACAAATATTCACTATTTCAGCTTCTCTTTGTTTGTACTTAATCTATTCATATATTTTCCTTGTGTTGTTATCATAGCTAGCATTTCTAGCACTATGTGAAATAATAGTAGAGATGAATAGCATCCTTATTTTTATCCCTAACTTTATCAGGAAAACTATAGTGCTAGCTAGCTCTTGGTTTTTGAAAAGGTAAATACTCTATCATAATAAGGTAAGTTTCTTTCATGGCAATGCTTTTAGCATTTTTAACTTACCATGAGTATCTCATTTAGTGAATTATATTGGGAGATAATTCATAATTATTTTAAAATTCATACAGATGAAATAAAATGTAAAGAATCTTAATGATTAATACTAAAAGAAAAAAAGAGCAGAAAGGAGAACTTACTATTACCAGATCTCTAAACTTACATTGTTACAAAATAATAGTTATTAAATCTAGTACCAGATAAAAAATTAGAAATTATATCAGTAGGATAGATTTCATAGGCATGAATTAGACACAAATAAGTTGTGATAAATTCCCAAACCCAAAATATAGGACTCTATTCAATGAGGACTACTGGGAAAATTGGAAATCAGAATGGCCAAAACAAAAAGGAAGGAAAAGAAAGAATGGTTTAAAGTACCAGTGATGGGCAAACTTTTTAAAGAGGGGGCAAAAGGAAAGGAAATGCTTATCTGTCAGTTTGTTTCTAAGGCAACTCTTTCAAAGTTTCATTGTATTGTGTCCTACTCATTGTATTCGTCAGATTAGGAATAATGTCGCTGGTCCAGATAGAACATTTCAGGGGGCCACATCTGGCCCACGGGCCGTAGTTTGCCCATCACTGGTTTAGAACAACATTTTATACCATGTCTCACCAAAAAAATATATATATATTTCATCCTAAAAAATTAAATGGAAAATGGAAGAAAATGTCTTTCAGAACTGTATATAGGGGAAGTATCCATAATTTTCCTGATTCATAAAGATATTAAGAAAGATAAAATAGTCATCCTCGTTATGTCCAAATAAAACAGTTATGTAAAATACATTTTGAGTATCAGAAGAAAAGATACAAACTGAAAAGAAGCTTTGCATTCAGTTCCTCTGAGAGTAGTCTATTGGCAATTACTTTGGATATATTTTATATTATCTCATATGTCTATATGTTGTTTCCCCATTAGAATGTAAGTTCCCTGACAGCAGAGACTGTTTTGTTTTTGTCTTTGTAGCTCCAGTGCCAAGCACAGGTCCTAACTCTTAGTAAGCGTGTGACAACTGACTGTTGATTAGTAATTAAGAGGTATTCCCCAATGATCAAGTGATCAAAAGATGTGAACAAATAGTTTGTAAAGGAAACATAAAATATCAATGACCACCTAAAAAACTGTACAAAATCAGTATTAGAGAAATGCAAATTGAAATAAACCAAAGGTTTCAAATCATATTTTTAAATTTAGCAGAGATTACCAAAAAAAAAGTAAAAGCAAATGTTGAAGGGACTTGAAAAAAGCAAGCTAATGTACTGCTAGATGTTTTGGAAAATATATATAAGAAAGTTACTAAATTGTCTATACTATTTAAACAATAGATCATAATACTAGGATTATGACCTAAACTAGATCATCAATGGCCAAAATAGACTTTTTTGTACAAAAATATTTGAAGCAGCATTCCTAGTGTTAACAAAAAGTTAAATCTTCACATAGTTTCTGGGTAAAATGCATACTTTGTAGACTCAAGTTCTTTCTTGCATTGAAGACCTTCTTGATCTTGGTACTTCTACTTCTCCTTATCTTGAAGTCTTTCGCCATTGCCTAAAGTAGAGGATGATGTAAAAAGAAAGCACTTGTGCTTATTGATGCATTGTCTTTTCCTCTTTTTCCTAGTAGTGTCTCATGTTCACCATGTTTTCACAAAGGACTCAGCTGTTCAAAGATTCCTTTACCTCATACTGCAAGGACTCAATAAGAACTTCTAGAGTAAAAACCAGTCAACTGTTCAGAAAAGACAGTTTCTGGTTGCCCTAAACAAGCAGGGATAATTACTCTTGCTCTCCATCCTCCTTCTCTTGGCAGGGTCCCATGTATGAATTCCCTTTTCTTAGAACTCACAGAGCTAGCTTATCAATGGGCTCTTTGTCAATGTCTTGACACAGTGGTAACAGTGCTGTTGGGGGACGTCCAATAGTATATTTTCCTCACAGTTTTTCCTAAAGGATCCCAGATTACGTCCCAAAATACCAGAATTCAGTCTGAGATTCCAAAGTAACCTTTCTAAGTTCATAGGTCTGACATGGGTGTAGTATGCACAGCTAACCTGTTTGTCCTCTTAGGCTTAGGACCGGAGGAGACAGAGCTTTTCCTTGTAGTTTAATCAAAGAGGTTAGGAAGTAGGCCAGGGTTAATCTGTTATTGGGGTCTCTGTGCATTGGTGGTTCCTCTGGTCAGGCTGGGGTGAAGTCTCCTCTTTAACCACCAGCTTCTGCAAAACCAATGAAAATCCCATGAGCTTATTTTTTTCCTTGCTATTCGCTCACTTTCCTTTCTCTTAGAATACTGGGCACCAAGAAAGGATGAACAGTGATGGCAATTTTGCTGTGGACATTTTCTGGGGAGAGGGAGAAAATTCTTTTCCCCATCTGTAGACCTGGACAGAACCAAGCCTTGTTCCCTCCACTGAAGTACTGAGGGATAATCAGGGTTTTTCACCAAGATTGGTAGGGAAAAGGGGAGGTATTATCAATTCCTCACCCCCTTCCTGGTTCATTTCTGCTTTAAGGTATTAACTAGTTTGTGTAGTGAGATGGCTGATGTGGAGACACATAAACAGAAATGAAAGGTAACTGCTACTTAATGGCAGATAAAAACACTGAATATCTTTGCTCAGTTTCTTTTCCCTTTACTCTTTTTTTCTCTTCTCTTTTCCTCTTCTTTCCATGGTGTATAAATCATAATGTTAGCTATTCTGTTTAATGTAATGGGACAAAAGAAACCAATAGTTGTTCATTGTTTCTTGTAATCATATCAATAAAGTATTGTTATTATGAGCCATTCACAGAGACATGTTTTGTTATAGAGAAGCCTTAAATTGGATTTTTTTTTCTGTATTTGTGAAAATGAGGTAGTTTAAGAAAATTATTAGTGGGAAAGAATAGTCTATTGAAATGCAAAGGCCATTAATAGCTGCATTTGCATTCAAACCAAGAATGTTAGAATTATAATTTTTCATTAATATAGAGTGACCTCCCTGACTGTAATAAATTTGAATTAGGGAAGTTTGACTCAAATGAAAACTTTGAAGGATTCCAGGACATTGGAATAAGAGATAGTGAGTCAATCTCCTCCAATACCACCGATAAGCATAGAGCAAGTAACATCCATGAGTGAAAAATAAATGAAAAAAAGACAGAGAGAAATGAAGGAGAACAATCAAATGGCCTCAGAAAATAACAGTCTTCCAGTTAAGAAAATGAGTGTGTAAAGGGAACCCCCTCCCCCAGAAATCACATACTAGGGTCATCCTAACTGCGTCCCTGCACTGCGTCCACTTTGTCACCTGAGAGTACTCTAGCTGAGTCACTAGACTATGGCCTCCATACTTGATCCGGAGTTGATTGAGTTTGACCCAGAAGGGAAGGGGGAGGTTAACAGATTTGAGACAAGGAAGTGGCTCTCTCTATTCCCTTGGATGTGGCATTGCAGGATGCTGGCTGAGAGCCATGAGGTGGAGAGCCATGTGGTTAGAGAGGCTGGTTAGAATAGGCTTCAACATCCCTCCGTTTTTCTTTATCCAATTAATATTAATAAACTCTATGGAAATTAAGGACCAGAGAGTATTCATTTTAATTTAGTTTTTACAATTTTGGTGACCAGAAGTCAGGAGTTTAGAAGTCTCATTTCTCCTCTAAGTTTGTAGAGCAGTTTTAAATAGATAAAAGAGCAGATTATCCTCACAGTCACACTCTCCCCACTGCATAGATTTTGGCAAGATTGCCCTGGCATGGCCCCAGCCTTAGCTTAGGTGAGGCTGGGCAAGGCCTCCTTGTTCCGGGCATCAAGGTGTGGCCAGCACCAGGCTGGGCTATTAGGGTTGCACTGCTGCTGTGAGCTGCAGGCTTTCCTTCCCTCTGCCTTTTTCCCAAACCCTGGCTTCCCATTGAGTGCAGCCAGGTTGCAGCTACTCCTCTTCCCCACTCCCGGGCCGTGGTGATGGCAGGTCCCCTGCGCAGCCCAGACCTTGGCCTGGTCCCAGGGTGGGCCTCTGTGGCCTGAGTGCCCAGAGCAGGAGCCCCAGGCCCTCGCCCACATTATCCACCCCAGCCTCGCTTCTAAGGCCTACAACAACCCTAGCCCAGGCAGGGCTTCCATGCTCCACACTGTGAGGGTGGGGACTAAAGCTCCAGTCCACATAGGGGATCTCCTGTGTCACCACTGGACCCTGACCTCCCCTCAGGGGGTTGAGGCTCCATGCTCCCAGCTGTGGCTAAAGGTGCACAGCAGCCAGTACACACAGGTGTAGTGACGCCTACAGGCAAGAAGTAAAACTGCAGGTAAATAAAAACATTTTAATAGTAAAATTAAGTATAATTGAATAAAACTGAATAAAATTTAGATAAAAGACTTAATAATTTAAAATAATATTGAATTAAATTAAATAAATTCAAATGAATAAAATCAAACAAAACCAAATTAAGCCAAGGTAATTAAATGCAGTATTAAACATACCAAGTCAGTGATTATTTCAAACATCATACTAATTTAAAAAATAAAAATAATTATTATAAATATATGTTATTGGTGCTATTGCCTTGCAACAATTACTAATGTCTTGCATTGGTTTCTTATTTAACCCTACTCTGGCTTGGTTGCTTTCTGCAATAAAATTGGACACTGTCTCAAATTTTTTTAATGTTTTGGGATCCTTTCATTGTTTGAATTGCCCATTCAGCAATAGTCAAAATGGCTTCTTACAGTAATAGATCTGTATCACAGCTACTGAACTCCTCAACAGTAGCAGCTAGAGAAGAAGCCTCATTCAGACAGGGCAAAAGGACCCAGGAATTTTCCTAAACGGATTAAGACAGAAAGGCTAGAAATTTTTCTTCTAAATTCAAGGTCAAAAGACAACTCTATGGGAAATAAACAGAATAAAACCAGTAAAGTGCCTGAAGGTTCTCCATTGCATAAGGTACTATGTAGTTATATCAGCCTCCTCCCAGCCTTATGATTCAAAATAGTTTGTACTTGATGACAGGTGCTTACTAGTGCTCCCCAGATGTCAACTAGTAGGGCAGTGGTGGCTACAGCTTGGATACATCCAGGCCACCCCCTAGCCATTGGCTATAATAGTCTTGACTGGAAGACTGGAAGGCTTCAAGTCTCCCCTGGCCTCCCCAAACTTGGAACAGTATCCCCAGGGCAGCTCTATCCCTCATATTTGCAAATAAATGTAGTTTTTTTAAAGAGGGAAAGGCCAACACTGGGGACTTAGTCAGTAGTTGCTTAATTTCTTTCACTTTCTCCTTCTCTTTAGGTTAGGCCAGTAGGTTTGATTCCCCTTTAAGTAATTTTGAATGAAATGGTTTGGTATGTTGGGCATAGGATTCTATCCATAATTGATAATACCCTACTAGGCCTAAAAACTCTCAATTCTCTTTTGGTTTTTGAAAATGATAACTGAAGAATTCCTTTGACTTTATTAGGATCTAATCTTCTCTTTATAGCCCAAAGGCTGGAACATTTATGGGCCATCTAATGGCCCAAACGTTTAACTTCCTTTTTTGTATATTGTAATTTGGACTTTGATATCCTTAAGCCTTTGTTCCCTAAAAAATTCAATAATTCATTGGTGGCAAATGCTGCTTCCACAAATTGCAATAGAGTTATACTGGTTGGTAGTTCCAATCTCTGTAGGAGTTGTTCCAGTATTTGGCTGAATAGATGGGCAAACTATTCTCCTCTGGCCAGATCCAGGCCATAGTTGGCCCATCACTGCCTTAAGCAATTCCCTAATCACTACATCTGGATGTGGAGGCGTGGTGATTAGGGAATTGCTTTCATATGGGGGAAAAACTGGGGGTTAAATTAACTGCTTAAAGCAGTGATGGGCAAACTACAGCCTGGATCTGGCCCAAGGGGAATAGTTTGCCCATTACTGGATTAGAGGATTCAGTATATTCTTGCAGGAGCACTGTCCACATAAATCTATGCTTCCTTCTGGCATGTGGCTCTTCCCATTCAAAGGCAAATTTTTACTGTATGAGTCTAATGGGCAGACCCAAAATGTATCTTTTGGGTCTGCCACACTGAACCATTCACTCTTAAAGAGGATTTTACTAAGTAAAGCAAATCAATCAGGGACAATGGAATGTTTAGTTTCCACTATCTTATATAATATATATATATATACACATATATATATATATGTATGTATATATCAATCTCAAATCCTATACTAGTCTATAGGAACCATCAGGTTTTCCAACAGGTGGTATCAAAGTGTTGTAAGGAGATATACAGGGTTCAGTCATCTTTAATAAAACTGTTGATTATTGGTGCAAATTCCTTTCTTCCTTCAAGAGATATTAGATACTGTTTTACACATACACCTCTGATGAATTCCTCAAGATAATTTCAATAGGGGTGATTTGTAATCTTCCCCTGCTTCCCTCCCCTGCCCATGCTGAAGGGTTAATTTCTTTCTCGTCTTCTATCTTTAAGTTTTGCATCTTAGACATAATTTGTCCTTCTTGTACCTCAAAATTCAAGCCAAATTTTACAATTAGATCTCTTCAAATTAGTTAACCCTGCTTATTCAGTCTCTCTAAGAAAGCAGATGGGGAATCATCCTTCTCTTGTTGTATCTGAAATGAATGCCTTATTCAAGTTTTGACTTTTAAGTATGACATCTTTAACCCTTTGGATCAATTCTCTCAAATCCCTTATGTTGTTTCTATGGGTCTCAGTATTGTTATCCCAGCCTGGACCTACAGTAGGAAATTTTTGGTCAGCAGGTATCACGCCTGATCCAGGCAAACGGTGCCCTTCCCAACCTTCTTTAGCAGTCCTTTGAATCTGTTGCCAGTCCTTTCCAAAAAAAAATTCATGATTGCCATCAATTCTTTCCAAGAATATAGGATGGGACCCAGCAACTGGTTGAAATATTCTACAAGCCCTATAGGGTCCTCCAATAATAACTTCATTTCCTTCTTAAAATTCCTTACTTTTAAACTGGTGAGGGGAGCATCTACAAATCCAATTCCCCCTCCCCACAATGGGACTTCCCATAGGGGAAAAAATTCTTCTTTAGTTTTCTGCTCCACCCATCATTTTTCTGGGAGGAATCGTTAGACATCTCTAGTTAACTGTTCCAACTCCTTCTAAGGAGTCCATGAGGTCCCCTTCCTTTCTCTGGTGGTGTGCTAGGGGCAAAATACACTTCCCCAACTACCCTTTCTCCTAAGTCCATCACTTATTGAGGTAGAATATAGGGTGGGGATAGGCATTCAAGTGGATCCCACTTCAAACATTCTTCCTTTTCAACTCCTTTATCTCTAAGAGGGAAGAAGTCAGTCAGGTAACCATAATTTGGCATAGTCTCCTTCTTCTATGTTGTAAGGGCTCTTGTCATTAACATATAAATTTAGAAGATTACACACTAAATCTTCAGAAGACCCTAACTTTGGCCAGAACACTGAGTCTCCTTTCAGGAGAACTCCAGCCCACACTATAAGAAAAAGTATTTAATCATTTTCTTTTTATTATTTCCTTTGTATTTTTCTAATTCATCCCTATTACTCGGCCAGTTTCCCAAAGTGCTATCTTTGGGAACCTTGGGGACAGAATTCTTAACTTTTCCTAATCTTTGGGACTCATTATTTCCCATTATATCAGACTCCAACTGGCAATCTCTAGATCTGGATCCCAACCAGATATGGACTTAAACCACTTCCCTCTGAGCCTACGGATTCTAACTGCCTGGCTCAGCTGAACTCTAACCAGATTCAAGGACCACCAACTAATTCTTAATAGCCATTTTCTTACCTGGGTCCATGTGCACAGACTTACACAGCCATCTGAAATTCAAACTCTCCCCATGCATGTTTGACTTTTTCCACTGCAACATTTGCAATGCTTCTACTGAGTTCCTTCAGTTTCACCAGGAGTCAGGATCCCGCACCCCAACAGCCAGATGGCCACCAACAATGATTCAGCAGGACATTCTGCTGATAGGTATTGGAACCCTGAGGTCCCAAAGCCCCATTGGATCCCATACAAGCCCCCAGTTGGAAGGAACAACAAACTATGCTAAAATTTTTTAACTCTGTGTCAGTGTGTCAAAAGCTCTTTTATTTCCTTCTCACAACAATAAGTACTCATGAACCAGTGTTACAAGTGTTATAACCAGCAAGCAAGTACTGGTTACTTGAGAATTACAATCTTATCTAGAAAGCTAGCTAATCAGAATGCGCTATTTACAAAACCAATTATCCTAATTATTCAAGCAGGTTTCAACCAATCAAAACAAAGACTGTTTCAACCCTATCTCCTATAGCTTTTTTAAGGGGATAGCCTATCAGTTTGTGTTTCATTAGCCTAGGCTGACATGGTTTGGGAGACCTGGCATAAATCAAGAAGATTTCTGTAATCATTGTATAAGAGAGACTAGACCTCACTGGTATTTAAAGTAGTTTGAAATGAATATGTATAAGATGTTAAATATTATATTTGCTGACAAAAGTTTTCTTAAATTCTGAAAATGATTCAAACCATGAAAATCCTCAATAGGATACTCAACAATGACCACTACTATGTGATACAGTTGAAAGAGAGTGCTCAAATGGAAATTTGGAATCCTGGATTTATAGTTGTGTTTCCATAACTACTTTATCTTCATGGCTGATATTCTACTATTTCTCTCTGGGCTTCAGTTTTTAAAATGGGGAAAATATCCCTTATTTTTCCCAGTTCTCTTTAAACTTTGTACCTTCCTCTGAGATTTTTCTATATTTTGCCCTGCAAATATTTTATTTATACACATTTTCTACACCAATTAGATAGTAAACCTCTCAGCACGTACTACTTTTGCTTTCCTCTGTATTTCCAACACTCGGCTCACTGCCAAGCACATAGTAGATATTTAAGAAATTCTGGTTGCCTTGACTTGACTTAACTGCTTGAAAGATCCAAAGATGTGGGACTAGAGTGATTGCTCAGAACTGTGGTGGCCAATCTATGGCATGCATGCCAGATGCGGCACACTGAGACCTCTGTGAGCAAGCCTGCCATCACTGCAGCACTGAGTTCACCAGAGTTTGTTACTAGAAAGCCAGAGGGAGGCAGAGAAAAGCTACTCCACTCCCCCTCTCCATTCATACCTGAGAACATCACCCGCCTCCCTGCCAGCAGCCCAGTGGGAACTCTTCCTCCCTCCCCTATCTGGGGTAACGTGGGGGGAGGGGGAGTTTGGACACATGGTCTCTGAAAGGTTCACTATCACTGTTTTAGAGTGTTCTTTTAGCTATGATGTATGACCATAGATATTTCAATGTAATTTTCATTTATATCTTGGTGAGGAAAGCAGGTATTTGGGGGGAAATGATGCCAAGAGAAATTAAGGAAGGCATCTCTTGAGATATCTGGGAATCACTTCTTTCCTACACTGATAAATTTCTACAGGATTTTAGAGGATTATAAGACAAACTCTATTACAACAATGGTGAACATATTTGAGATCACATACCCAAACTGCAACTTCAAGCTGCCTATGAGCCCCCTGCATTACCCTAGACAAGGGAGGGAAGAAGTCCTTGCTTTGGGCTGATGAGCAGAGGAGCTAAAATGTGAAAAATGTACTCAGGCGCTATGGAGAGGAGGAATGGAGCAATCCCCTCCAACAAGCCAGGGGTGCCACATCTTTCTCAGCATAGTTCTATTACATCAAACCCATATCCCAGTTTGAGCACTGGCTGTACCAATAGTTAGTTGGAAGAGGTCAATTAACCATCATAAGCCTCAGATTCTTCATCTCTCAAATGAGTAGTTAGAGCAATAATCTCTTAGGTGTATTCCAGTCACAATAGTCTATATAATTCTGATTTCTATAGATAGGAATGTGGGAGAGGGGGTAAGATCAGATCTCTTTGGACTACTGCAAAAATTATGTTTCATATGATGTAGCATTGAGGAGAATAGATTGTAAAAAAATAGACTTCTTTGAGGAAATCTCTACCCTTGGTACACAGGATGTAAAGATTCTAAAATTGACAAGTCTGAGTTTAACTCAATTACTACACAACTAGGACTATGTCACTAATGTCACTGATATAGTCATAAAACTGTTGTAAAAGCCACAGCCTCAGAATGCCAGAATGCTCAAGTTGAGGATTACTCAAAGGGCAATGGAAAGGTACCTAGCAGGCTTGAACAGGCTGTACATTATCTCCTTTGAAGACTGACAGAGTGTGAAGACAAAGCTGAGAAGGGGTGGGGCTAACAATGGCAAGCCGAGAACCCCAGAAGAAAAAGATTATCAAGAAAAACTCTGGAACACTCAACAACTTTTACACAGAGAAAATCCAGACAACAGAAGGACAAACAAGTATCCAAACCTTCCCAAAACAATGAAAACTGGTCACAAGCTATGGAAGAGTTCAAAACTGAGATTTTGAAGAAGATGGAAGAGATCTGGCAAGAAAATAACAGTTTAAAAGGCAGAATTTTGCAATTGGAAAGTGAGGCTCAGAAGTCAAATGAACTGATAAGCAAATTGAACATCAGAAATGACCAGATTGAAAAGGAAAACCAGTCCCTAAAGGCTAGAATTGAACAATTAGAAGCCAATGATCTCTCAAGACAACAATAACAAATAAAACAAAGTCAAAAGACTGATAAAATAGAAGGAAATTTGAAATATCTCAATGAGAAAGTGACAGACTAAGAAAACAGGTCTAGAAGAGACAATTTGAGAATCATTGGTCTCCCAGAAAAAGCAGAAATTAATAGAAACTTGGACTCCATACTTAAAGAAATTATTTAGCAAAATTGCCCTGAAGTTCTACAACAAGAGGGCAATATAGACATTGAAAGGATCCATAGATCACCCTCTACACTGGACACAGAAAAGTCAACACTAAGGAATATAATAGCCAAATTCAAGAGCTTTCAAGTAAAATAAAAAATCTTACAAGAAGCCAGAAAGAGACAATTCAAATATCAAGGAGCACCAATCAGGATCACACAGGATCTGGCAGCCTCCACACTAAAAGACCTCAAGGCTTGGAACACGATATTCAGAAAGGCAAGAGAGCTGGGCCTTCAGCCACAGATCAACTACCCATCGAAACTGACTATATATTTCCAGGGGAAAGTATGAGCATTCAACAAAATTGAAGATTTCGAAGTATTTGCACAAAAGAGACAAGGACTAAATGGAAAGTTTGATACCCAACCACAAAAATCAAGAGAAACATGAAAAGGTAAATAAGAAACAGAGGGGAAAGAAAGAAAACTCATAATTTTTAAAATTTGACTCTTTAAGGGCTTAAATAAGATCTAATTATCTATATTCCTGTGTGGAGAAATGCTACGTATAATTCTCTGTAGTGAACTCTATTCACTATTATAATATTCACTATTATAGCAATCAGAAGAATAATTCATAGGGAGAGGACAGAATACTAAATGGTCTAAAATGACATGGGGGGTAAGAAAGAGGGGGCGGGAATAGTAGGGGACACCAAGAGAAATTTGAGTGAATAAGAAAAATAGGATATTCTATTAAACACAAAGAGGGCAGTGGAAGGGGAGGGGATAAATACTATTATAAGAAGGAGAGGAAGAGAGCATTAAGAGGTAATATTTAAACCTTACTCTCAGTGTAATTAACCCGGAGAGGGAAGAGTAGCTATATTATCCATTGGGATATAAAACTCTATTTAACCCTACTGAGAAAGTCAGAAGGGATAAACCAAAGGGAGCAGGGGAGTGGGGAGGTCAAAAAAAGGGGAGAAGAAGGGGGAGGGAATTCATTAGGCCTCTAAAAATAAAAAGAGGGGAATAACAAGGGAGGGGGTAGAAAGGGAAATTAATCAAGGGAGGGGAGAAGGGATACCTGCTCAAAGCAAACCACTGGTTTAAAAGAAAATAGTGGAAGAAGAAGGAGTGGGACCAGGGGAAGATACAAAAATGTCAGTGAATGCACAACTAATAATTGTAACTCTGAATGTGAATGGGATGAACTCGCTCATAAAACGGAAGCAAATAGCAGAGTGGATCAGAAACCAAAATCCTACCATATGTTGTCTACAAGAAACACATATGAGGCGGGTAGACATACACAAGTTTAAGGTTAAGGGCTTGAGCAAAATCTATTGGGCATCAAATGAGAAAAAGAAGGTAGGAGTGGCAATCATGATTTCTGACAAAGCCAAAGTAAAAATAGATATGATTAAAAAAGACAGGGAAGGTCATTATATCCTGATTAAAGGCAGTATAAACAATGAGGAAATAACACTGCTCAATATATATGCACCAAGTGGTATAGCATCCAAATTCATAAAGGAGAAACTGGCAGAGCTCAAAGATATTATCAAATAGATAGTAAAACCATAATAATGAGAGATCTAAATATTCCTCTTTCAGATCTAGATAAATCAAACCAACAAATAAATAAGAGGTAAGAGAGGTGAATGAAGTCCTAGAAAAATTAGATTTAATTGATATGTGGAGAGAAATAATTGGGGACAAAAAGGAATACACCTTCTTTTCAGCTGCACATGGTACATTAACAAAGATTGACCATGTAATAGGGCACAGAATCATTGCAAACAAAAGCAAAAGAGCAGATATAATAAATGTAACCTCAGATCATAATGCAATAAAAATAATTAGTAAGGGCACCTGGATAGGCAAATCAAAAACCAATTGGAAATTAAATAATATGATTCTCCAAAACCAATTTGTCAAAGAAGAAATCATAGAAACAACAATTTCACTGAAGAGAATGACAATGATGAGACATCCTACCAAACTCTGTGGGATGCAGCCAAGGCAGTACTCAGGGGGAAATTTATATCCTTGAGTGCATATATTAACAAATTAAGGAGGGCAGAGATTAATGAATTGGGCATGCAACTCAAAAACTTAGAAAGTGAGCAAATTAAAAATCCTCAGATGTAAACTAAATTAGAAATACTAAAAAACCAAGGGAGAAATTAATAAAATCAAAAGTAAAAGAACTATTGAATTAATAAATAAAACTAGAAGCTGGTATTTTGAAAAAACAGATAAAATAGACAAAGTACTGGTCAATCTAATAAAAAAAAGGAAAGAAGAAAACCAAATTGACAGTATTAAAGATGAAAAGGGAGACCTCACCTCTAATGAAGGGGAAATTAAGGCAATCATTAAAAACTATTTCACCCAACAAATATAACAATTTAGGAGATATGGATGAATATTTACAAAAATATAAATTGCCTAGATTAAAAGCAGAAGAAATAGAATACCTAAATAATCCCATATCAGAAATAGAAATTGAACAAGCCATCAAAGAACTCCCTAAGAAAAAATCGCCAGGGCCTGATGGATTCACAAGTGAATTCTATCAGACATTCAATGAGCAGCTAATCCCAATACTATACAAATTATTTGATACGATAAGCAAAGAAGGAGTCCTACCAAATTCCTTTTATGACACAAATATGGTACTGATTCCAAAGCCAGGTAGACCAAAAACAGAGAAAGAAAACTATAGACCAATCTCCCTAATGAACATAGATGCAAAAATCTTAAATAGAATATTAGCAAAGAGACTCCAGCAAGTAATTAAGAAGATCATCCACCATGATCAGGTGGGATTTATACCAGGAAAGCAAGGATGGTTCATCATTAGGAAAACCATCCACATAATTGACCATATCAACAGTCTAACAAACAAAAATCACATCTCAATAGATGCTGAAAAAGTCTTTGACAAAATACAGCATCCATTCCTATTGCAAACACTGAAAAGTATAGGAATAGAAGGACCTTTCCTAAAAATAATAAACAGTATATACCTAAAACCATCAGCAAGCATTATATGCAATGGGGATAAATTAGAAGCCTTTCCAATAAGATCAGGAGTGAAACAAGGATGCCCATTATCATCTCTATTATTCAACATAGTACTAGAAACACTAACAGTAGGTATTAGAGAAGAAAAAGAAATTGAAGGTATCAAAATAGGAAAAGAGGAGACTAAGCTATCACTCTTTGCAGATGATGGTATACTTAAAAAATCCCAAACAGAATTCTTTAGGGCTAGTTAGGTGGTATGGTAAATAGTGTTGAACCTGGAGTCAATAAGACTATTTCAAATACAACTACAGATACTTGCTATATTACCCTGGGCAAGACACTTAATAGCTTCTGACTCAGTTTCCTCATCTGTAAGGTGAGAATAGTAATAGGATTGGATATATATATCTACATATGTGTAAATATGCATGTATATATGTGTATATATATTATATATATATAATAGAGTTATCATTATGGTCAAATGAGATTTGTAAGATGCTTTGCAAACTTAAATCACTATAAGCTCTAGTTATTATTTGCACATATCTAATATCTAAGGGTATGTGTGTATCCAGATACATTTATATGTGTCTGTGTATGTGTATTTGATTTTTGGAAAACAGTAAGACATATGGGATGATATTTGATAGTATTTTCTCATTCACCATGTATTGGCAATGATAATGTTGGAGACGTTTTGCAAGCATTTGCTATCCTCCCTTCTTTTACATCAATTGAGATGTATTTCTTCTTTAAATCCTTTAAAATTGTCTCTTCAGGGATAGAGCCAAAGTATCAGAGAAGAGGCAGGGACTGCCTCATCTCTCCTAAATTCTCCAAACAACTTTAAAATAATGCCTCAAAATGAATTCTGCCCACATTCAGAGGAAGAACTACAGGAGTGGAAACAGAAGAAAAACAACTGCTTGAACATATGGGTTGAGGTAGACATGATTGGGGATGTAGACTCGAAACTACCACACCAATGCAACTATCAACAATTTGGAAATAGGTCTTAATGACACATGTTAAAACCAGTGGAAATACGCATCAGCCATTGGGGGGGCGGGGAGCTCGGGGGATGAAGAGGAAAGTAAGAGCATGAATTATGTAACCATGTTAACTTTTCTAAAAAATATTAATAAATGTTTTAAATGAATTCTGGAGTGGCATAACACACAAAAGGACAGGGTGAAACAATGTTAGGGCTCAAGACAACTTGTAAGTCAGCAAGAAAGCTCTGCCACACAGGAATTAGAGTGGAGCACAGTCTAGCACAGGTAAGACTATGGAAGATGAGCCTAGGCAAGCCAATAGCAGGCCTTGGGGTCAACTGAATCAGGGGCAGTAGCTTCAGGATTCTGGAGCTCTCAGCCCACAGAGAGTAAGGGATTCAGAAAATTGTACAAGATTCTCTGGATTGTCCATACAGGTATCCAAGTTGCATTCCCTATTCATAATCTCAGGATAACAAGGAGCACTATCACACAGGATAACAGTTTTCTAATCATCTTACCTTGGAAGAACTGAAAACTTAGAGACCTCCATAAGACCTGAAAATATCTGTACAAAAAAACTGAAAATATATGCACCAAAAAAAAAAATAGCATAGTGCCCTCTCCACCAAGAAAAAGGCTAGAAAAATGAACAAACAAGAAAAAAGGAACTAGATGACAGAAAGTTAATATGGTGACAGGGAAGATCAAAACACAAACTCAAGACAAAATTAAAACTGCTATATCCAAAGCTTCAAAGAAAAATGTGTACAGATCTCAATCCCAAAAAGAATGACTAGAAGAGCCTTCAAATATCATGGAGTCACAGTCGGGATTACATAGCATTTAGAAGCTTCGACATAAGAATCAGAAGGCTTAGAATATATCTGGATGGCAAAGGAACTAGATTTACAACCAAGAATCACCTACCCATTAAAATTGATTATAATCTTTTAGAGGGAAAATGGTCATTTAATTAAATAGAAGATTTATAAGCATTCCTAATGAAAAGACCAGACCTAAACAAAAAAATGTATGTCTAAATACAAGACTCAACAGATGAATAAAAAGGTAAATAATAAAGAAAAATTGAAGGAACTCAATATTGTCAAGTTATTTGTATTCCTATATGGAAAGATATTTTTATCTCTAAAAATTTTTATCATCATAGTAGAAGTAGTATACATAGAGAGTATGGGAGAAAGCAATTTAGGATGATTTGCAAAAAAAATTAAGGGTTAAAGTATTGCACTAAGAGGAAATGGAAGAGAGAGGTAAAATGGAGCAAATTATATCACCTAAACAGGCATAGGGATAAAAAATACTGTTACAGTGGAGGGAAAAATAAGGGTGGTGACAAGCAATTCTTAAACCTTCAGAAAGGGAATAACAGCCAGACTCATTGGAGTATATAGAGAAGTAAAAAGGGAATAAGAAAAGTGGTGGTTGAGAATGGAGTAGTATAAAGGAGGGGAATTTGGAGAGGAGGTGATTAAAAGTGAAACATTTGAAGAAGGTTCAGGGTAAAAGGAAAAAGGGGATTAGAAAGCAAAATTAAGATGGAGAGGAATACACAGATAGTAATTATAACTATAAATGTAAATGGGATGAACATAAAATGGAAGCAGATAGCAGAGTGGATTAAAAAACAGAATCTTATGATATACTGTTTACAAGAAATGTAGACACTTAGCAGAGGCAGGGAGACGCACATAGAGTAAGGGGATGGAGCAAAATCTACTGGGCTTTGAGATTTTAAAAAAGCAGGATTAACAATCATGATCTCAGACAAAGCAGATCTAATTAAAAGAGATAAGGAAGGGGTATTACATCTTCATAAAAGGTATTATAGCCAATGAAGTATGATGAATAAAATGGGGTCTGGCCAGAGTTATGATCATTAATAAAATGAGAGAGAGAGAGAGAGAGAGAGAGAGAGAGAGAGAGAGAGAGAGAGAGAGAGAGAGAGAGAGAGAGAAAGGAGAAATAGATTTCAGCCTTACTAATTATTTAAGGTAAGATCTGTTCCTATATTTTAGCCCAGCATGGTCCCCTCCATGCTGACTGCCTCTTACCAAGTGCCAGCCCAGGGAGCCTGTCTGTTCAAGAGCAGAAGAAACCATTATCAGCACTATTATTTAATACTGTACTAGAAATGTTATCTTTAGCAATAAGAGAAGAAAAAGAAATTGAAGGAGCTATAGTAGGCAATGAGGAAACTAAACTATCACTCTTTGTGAATGATATGATGGTATACTTAAAGAATCAACTAAAAAACTAGTTGACATGACATAACTTNGAGAGAGAGAGAGAGAGAGAGAGAGAGAGAGAGAGAGAGAGAGAGAGAGAGAGAGAGAGAGAGAGAGGAGAAATAGATTTCAGCCTTACTAATTATTTAAGGTAAGATCTGTTCCTATATTTTAGCCCAGCATGGTCCCCTCCATGCTGACTGCCTCTTACCAAGTGCCAGCCCAGGGAGCCTGTCTGTTCAAGAGCAGAAGAAACCATTATCAGCACTATTATTTAATACTGTACTAGAAATGTTATCTTTAGCAATAAGAGAAGAAAAAGAAATTGAAGGAGCTATAGTAGGCAATGAGGAAACTAAACTATCACTCTTTGTGAATGATATGATGGTATACTTAAAGAATCAACTAAAAAACTAGTTGACATGACATAACTTTAGCAAAGTTGCAGGGTACAAATAAGCCCACATAAATTATCAGCTTTTCTATATATTTCCAACAAAGTACAGCAGCAAGAGTGAAAAAGCAAAATTCCATTTAAAATAACATTAGAAAATATTAAACACTTGGGAATCTATTTGCCAAGACAAACACAGGAATTATATGAACACAATTACAAAACACTTTTCACACAAAGTTATATCTAAACAAATGGAAAAATATTAATTGCTCATGGGTAAATTGAGCTAATACAATAAAAATAACAATCCTACCTAAATTAATTTACTTATTCAGTGCCATACCAATCAAACTACCAAAAAACTGTTTTATTGAAATAGAAAAGATAATAGCAAAATTCATCTGGAAGAACAAAAGGTCAAAAATATCAAGGGAATTAATGAAAAAAATATGAAGAATGGTGGCCTAGCAATATCAGATCTCAAACTACAGTATAAAACAGTAATCATCAAAATGATCTAGTAATGGCTAAGAAACAGAATGGTGGATTAATGAAATAGATTAGTGGAATATGACTGTTGCGACCAGCACAACATAAAGGGCACATAGGTTCTTAACCTGTGGGTGAGGTCGCTGCAGACACTAAATATGGAATGGGGGAGGGAGGGAGAGAAAGGAAAAAGTGATAGAACACACAAAGCCAAAGATGGATTTTGGAAAAAATCCTTATAGCCTCCTCATTTTGGGGGCTTCCAACTTCAGCTTTTATTTGTAAGTCAACCCATTATCTTACTAACATTGGTGAAAAGCATAACAATGGTTCACATCAAGGTTACAAGTCCTATGCTAGCAAAGATTAATCAAAATTTTTGATACAGGGTGTCCTTATGATCCATTATTCTTATGATCACAGAAATATGGAATAGGGGATAGAGACTATTTTTAGAAACTATAACGTTATATGAGCCTCACTGAGTTCCAAGTAAAATGTCTTATCTCTAGTGTCGCTTCTCTGCTGTAAAGGCTGTGTGATGTGTTGATTATGAGGCTGCTTGCAATGTTGATAAGTTGAGCTATAATGGGCCCCTTTTGAGAAAGCCACATTAAGCCTGCTTCTGCCTCACAAATTTAGCATTGATTCCAGAATCATTTCTTTTATAGAAGGTTTCAGTACTCATTAACCCTGTGAATTCCCAATATGGTCACAAGAAAATTGCGTTTGCAATGGTGTCTTGCTTTAACTGTCTCGACCTTTGCCATAAGGATCAGTTTTGACCATATTTTTGATCTCGGAGTTGGTTTGTGCTGATCTCCCCTTCATATAACCTTAGCAATCTAGTGTTTGATAAAACCCCAAATCCCAGCTTTTGGGATAAGAACTCACTATTTGACAAAAACTGCTGTGAAAACTGGAAAACAGTATGGCAAAAATTAGGTTTAGACCAACATCTCACACCTATACCAAGATAAGGTCAAAATGGGTATATGATTTAGACATAAAGGGTGAGACTATAAGTAAATCAGGGGAACATAGAATAGTTTACCTGTCAGATCTATGGAGAAGGGAAAAAATTTATGACAAAACAAAAGATAAGAGATGTAAAATGAATCACTTTGACTATGTTAAATTAAAAAGGGTTTGTACAAACAAAACCATTAGAGAGAAACACAAACTGGGGAAAATTTTTCATAACAAGTTTCTCTAATAAAGATCTCATTTGTCAAATGAGAGAGAATTAAGTCAAATTTAAAAGATTACAAGTCATTCCCCAGTTGACTGGTCAACATTTATGAATAAGCAGTTTTCAGATGTAGAAATCAAAGCTATCATTAATCATATGAAAAAATGTTCTAATACCCTCTTGATTATAAAAATGACATTTAAAAAAGCTTTGCCCTATTCCAAAGGGCTATAAGATGGTGCATACCCTATGACCCAGTAATACCACTACTAGATCTATATTCCATAGAGATAAAAAAAAAAAGGGCTGGGGTGAAGGACACACTTGTACAAAGATAGTTATAATTGTTCTTTTTGTGGTGGAAAAGAATAGGAAGTTGAAGAGATGTCCATCAATTGGGGGATGGCTAAACAAATTATGGCATATAATGGTGATGGAATACTATTGCGTTTTAAAGAATGATGAACAGGATGATTTCAGAAAGAGCTGAAAAGACCTATATGAACTGATACAGAGTGAAATAAGCAGAATGAGGAGAACATTGAACATAGTTATTAGCAATATTGTGAAATAAATCAAATATGATAGTGTGAAATAGAATTTAAACTCTCTTTTTGTCTATTTTAAGTTAATCAATCAAGAACCTGGAGTCCCCTGCCTTTCACATTTAGTTAGTCATTAACACTTAGTTAGAACCTTTTACTAGAAAAGGAAGTTCATACCCTAAAAGACCACAAGCACTGCCCCCCACAACCCCACCCCTCAGTGCTAGGCAAACTGGGAGACTGTGATTGATTCTTGAGATGTGAGGAGGAGAACCGATGGGTGGAGAAAATCACATATAAGTGGGAGCCTCTTGGATCTGGGACAGGGTTCTTATGCGGACTTTTGCCTTGAGGGTGTGAGTTCTGGTGAGATTCTTTGCTGTCTTTTGGCAGCTCATTCTTGTGGTGGCTCAGTCTTTTGGGCAACTCCTTGTGGCAGTTCAGTCTGATTAGGCATTCAAATCTGCCTTGGATTCAGCGTTGGTGGCTCAAGTAGTTTGGCTTCCTGATTCAGACTTTGGATTCTGGAAGATTTGACTTCCTGTGTTGGAGTAAGCTCACACCTCCAAAGGCTACTGTCAACCCCCTGGGCAATGCTAGGCAAATTGAAAGACTACAATTGGTTCCTGCAAAGTGGGGAAGGGACAGGAAGTGATGTGGAAAAAGAACCATAAAAAGTCCTGAACTTCCTGTCCAAAAGTCTTCTCCTTTATAGACTTTTCCTTTGAACTTCTTCTCCTTTGGAGTTCATCTTTGGAGACTCTGAATCAGTGACCTAGACCAAAGGAGGAGACTCTTTCCCTGGATCATGCATTGGCTTGCTGGATGAGTAGCTGGCCTTCCTTTCCTGACTTCTAGAGAGATTGGTTCTGGATAGGCCTTCCTTTCCTAGGAGAGGCTGTGTTGGTGGAACCCTTGCTGAAGATACCACCGAGACTCCTGGCTTAAGAGACTACCATGACTCCATGTGGAGATTAGGACTTGAGAGCCCTTGCCGGGTGATGAGCTGGACTGAAATTATAGGGTATCTAGCTAGGCAATACTTTCTATTTCCTTCTTACATTTTTCTCTTTTACTATAGCTCTATTAAACTAAATTATTAAGAGTGGCTAAGAGACTCATGACTGAAGAGTTAATTTTTTTTTAAATCAGCAACCACAATATTACTTTAGAATTTTCATATTTAGCAAAAACCCCTCAATTTTAATTTCCTATAGACAGAAAGTATGGGTTTAAAAAAATCAATATGGAAATATGTTTGGCAAGATAATACACCATGTATAAAACCCAGAAAGAATTGCTTGCCAGCTATGGGAGGGGTGAGGGAAGGGAGGAATACAGACAAATTTGGATCACATATTTTTGTAAAACTTATGTGGAAATTTGTCATTATATGTAGTTGGTAAAATAAAATATCTTTATAATTAAAAAAAGAAGAAAAAGAAATTGGTTGGAGCAAGAAATTGAATGATTTAAAATTTTCCTGGTGACAAGAACTAGATGAGCTGCCTTCAAGTCAATTCTTGACTGGATTGGCAATTAAGAAGTTTTTATTTTCTCCCAGAAGCAATTAGGATTTGCTTGAAGGAGGAAATCCTACAGAGGAGAGAAACTAGAAAAAGGAATGCTAAGGAACCAGTTTAAGAAAGAAATAGTGATAGCCTTAATCACATTTTGTAATGCAGGATTTATGCAACTTTCTTGCATTTGCAAAATTACCCTAGGCAATCCTATCAGTTAGGAGAATGGAACTCTGGCCCAGCAGGTGCCAGTCCCAGGAGCTGACAGTTGAGCTGGGACTATAAAGACCCCTGCAGAACCAACCTGGGGGTTCTGATTTCCTTGACCTCACCCAGACACCCAGCTACCCCTTACTTCCCCTTGGGGACCCCAGGAGGTTGAAGGGAGGTTGAAGGGAGGTTTGGGTTGTGGAAAGTGGGCAGGATTTAGCTTAGAGTAGCCTAACAACAGGGATACCCCTAAACCAATTCAACAAATATATCTGTCTAGCTGGTGGACCAAATAACATCAGGGCAGTGTTAAATTATCTCTGGCTGAGGGCTGGTTCCTTCAGCCTGACCTTACCTTCTAGGTCCATAGCCAACACTTGCCAGCTGCCCCTAGCAACAGCCTCTCAAGAGCCCTAAACCCTCTTATCTCAGTTTTCCCTTCCATTTAAAATAAACCCTTAGCCTGAAACTGAGAGTTTCTGTAGTTATTATAACATCATCTTGGACTAAGAGGCTGAGGAGAGGGGAGAATATCAACAAGTTGACTTTAAAGGAAGTACTGAGTAAGCATCCATATCCAGGAAGTGTGTGAGCTTCGCTTCCTGTTGAGTTCTGCTTTCACTCCAGCAGTGAGGGACCCCTCACTCTCCATATTAAAGGAGCCTATAGGTAGCAGGGAGACCGACTGGGCATCACAGCTCAGGTTACACATCACTGACAGTCTCAAATCACCTGCTTCTGTATAGGCTCCCAGGCCCAGGTGACTCACTTGTACCTCCAGCTCCTATATTATCAACCACATTGTCCACTTATTACAATTGATGGTTTATTGGAGGAAACGATTTATATGAGAGCTGTGGTGGTATACTGGACAGAATTTATGGACATGAATTTGTTTTTAAAATAATCTAATATTTTATTATAATAAATTTCCACATAAGTTTTCCAAAATCATACGATCCATACTGTCTCCCTCCTTTCTTCCCTCCCCACTCCTGGAGCTACAAGCAATTCAATCTGGGTTAAACATGTAACACCACACAAAACATATTTATATTCTATTTAATTTTTTAAGTGAATAATCTTATAGAACCAAAATGCCAAAACACATACCCAAATAAACAAGTAATAAATCATGTGTTTTCATCTACATTTCTATTCCAGCAGTTCTTTTTCTGGAGGTAGATAACATTCTTTTTCATAAGTCTTCAGAATTGTCCTGGATCTTTGTATTGCTGTTAATAGCAAAGTCAATCACATTTGATCACTCTAAAATATTTCAGTTACTATGCGTAATGCTCTCCTTGTTGTGCTTATTTCACCCTGCATCAGTTCACCAAGGTCTTTCCAGTTCTTTCTTAAATCATTCTGTTCATCATTCCTTATAGCACAATAGTATTCCACCATAATCATATATCACAATTTTTTTCAGCCATTCTCCAATTAAGGGATAAACCTTTAGTTTCCAATTTTTTGCCACCTCAAAGAGAGCAATTATAAATATTTTTGTGCAAACAGGTCCTTTCCCAATTTTTTTTATTTCTTTGGGATACAGACCCAGCAATGGAATTCAAAAGGTACACATTCTTTTTCAGTCCTTTTGGCATAATTCCAAATTGCCCTCCAGAATAGTTGGATCAGTTCACAACTCCACTAGCAATGCATTTCTGTCCCAATTTTAACACATTCCTTCCAACATTTATCATTTTCCTTTACTGTCATATTGGCCAGTCTGACAGGTGTAAGGTGATACCTCGGAGTTGTTTTAATTTGCATTTCTCTAATCAAGAGGGATTTCAAACATTTTTTCATTTGATTATTGATAGCTTTGATTTATTTACCTGAAAGCTTCCTATTTATATCCTTTGACCATTTATCAATTGGGGAATGACTTGGATTCTTATAAATCTGACTTAATTCTTTATATATTTGAGAAATGAGATCTTTATCAGAGAAATGTCTTATAATTTTTTTTCCAATTTCTTGTTTCCCTTCTAATCTTGGTTGCATTAGTTTTGTTTGTACAAAACCCTTTTCATTTAATATAGTCAAAGTGATTCATTTTACATCTTGTAATGTTCTCTTATCTCTTGTTTGGTCATAAATTCTTCCCTTCTCTATAGATCTGACAGTAAACTATTCTATGTTCCCCTGATTTATTTAAAGTCTCACCCTTTATGTCTCTAAATCATATACCCATTTTGACCTTATCTTGGAATAGAGTATGAGATGTTGATCTAAACTTAATTTTGCCATACTGTTTTCCAGTTTTCACAGCAGTTTTTGTCAAATAGTGAGTTTTTATCCCAAAAAATCTGGGATTTGGGGACTTATCAAACACTGGAATCTTGAGGTCTTTTACCCCTAGTCTCTTCCATACCCTTCTATTTCTTAGTCATTACCAGACTGTTTTGATGATTGCTGCTTTATACTACAATTTGAGATCTGATATTGGTAGGCCCACCATCCTTCACATTTTTTTTCATTAGTTCCCTTGATATTCTTAACCTTTTGTTATTCCAGATGAATTCTGTTATTATCTTTTCTAGTTCATAAAATAGTTTTTTGGTAATGTGATTGGTATGGCACTGAATAAGTGAATTAATTTAAGTAGGATTGTCATTTTTATTATATTAGCTTGGCCTATCCATGAGCAATTAAAATTTTTTCAATTGTTTAGATCTAATTTTATCTGTGTGAAAAGTATTTTGTAATTGTGTTCATGTAATTCCTGTATTTTTCTTGGCAAATACATTCTCAATTATTTTATATTGTGTAGAGTGATTTTAAATGGAGTTTTTTATCTTTCTACCTCTTGCTGCTGAGTTTTGTTGGAAATATACAGACTGATGATTTATGTGGGTTTATTTTGTATCCTGCAACTTTGCTAAAGTTATTAATTATTTCAACTAACTTTTTAGCTGATTTTCTAGGATACTCTATGTATACCATCATATCATTCACAAAAAGTGATTGTTTAGTTACTTTACTGCTTACTTTAATTCATTCAATTTTTTTTCTCTAATTGCTAAAGTCAGCATTTCTAGTACAATATTAAATCATAGTGGTGATAATGGTTCACTTGCTTTACTTTTGATCTTATCTTCTAACTTATTCCCATTACAAATGATACTTTCTGTCCCCTCCAATATTCATTACTTTCCCCTGCTGTCATTTTAGTCAATTTGCTAGGTGTGAGGTGATACCTCAGAGTTGTTTTGATTTGCATTTCTCTAATTATTAGATATTTAAATCAAAACTATCGATAAGCATCCTTTTCATTTTTGATACTGGTAATTTGATTCACTTTTTTCTTTTTTTATTCAAATTAACCAATACTCTATCTACTTCATTTGTTTTTTCAAGGAACCAACTCCTAGTCTTATTTATTCAATAATTCTTTGACTTTAAATTTTATTAATTTCTCATTTGATTTTTAGGATTTCCAATTTAGTCTTTAATTGGGGATTTTTGATTTGTTCTTTTTCTAGTTTTTTTTAGTTGCTTGCCTAATTTATTGATTTGCTTTTTCTATATTTTATAGATATAATCACTCAGGTATATAAAATTTCCCCCGAGTACTGCTTTGGCTGTAGCCTATAAGTTTTGATATGTTGTCTCCTCATTGTCTTTCTCTTCAAGATAATCAGTGATTGCTTCTATGATTTGTTCTTTGACCTATCCATTGTGAAGAATTATTGTTTCCAATTAATTTTTAATTCGCTTTTCCATGAACCCTTATTGATTATAATTTTTATTGCATTATGATCTGAAAAAATTGTATTTATTACCTCTGCTTTTCAGCTTTTGATTGTGAAGTTTTTATACCCTAGGACATGGTCGGTTTTGGGATATGTACCATGTGTTGCTGAAAAGAAGGTATATTCCTTTTTATCCCTATTAAATTTTCTTCAGATATATGTTAAATATAATTTTTCTATAATTTCATTTAGTTCCTTTACTTCTTTCTTATTTGTTTTTGGGTTAGATTTATCCAGATTTCATGTAGATACAATTTTTATATTTTAGAATTTTTTCAAAGGTGTGTTTTCCTATGGTTAGACTAGGCTTTTATCTTTTAAATACAATTTGGACATAGTGAAAATTTTTCTAATATATTACTATAGACTTTTTAAAAAAACTTGACTTCTATTAAAATATTCGCATTGGGGGCAGCTGGGTGAAACAGTGGATTGAAAACCAGGCCCAAAGACAAGAGGTCCTATGTTCAAATTTGACTTCAGACACTTCCTAGTTGTTTGACCCTGGGCAAGTCACTCAACCCTCAATGCCTAATCCTTACTGCTAACCAATTCACAGTATTGATTCAAAAGTGGAAGGTAAGGGTTTAAACAAAATATATTTGCATCACAGAGTGAAATAAGCAGAACCAGGAAAACAATGTACACAGTAACAGCAATATTATGGAGTGATCCAATGTGATAAACTTTAGCTATTATAGGCAATGATCCAGGACAATTCTGAAGGACTTGTAACAAAGAATGCTATCTACCTGCAGAGAAAGAAGTGTTGGAGTCAGAATGCAGATGAAAGCATACGATTTTTTAATTGTTTATTTGGGTTTATGTTTTAGGATTTTGGTTTTTATAAGATTATTCACTTACAAAAATGAACAAAACAGAAATGTGTTTTGCATGATAATACATGTATAAATCAGATCAAATCACCTGCCAGTAATAAAAGGGAGGAAGGGAAATAAGTTCTATCATATGACTTAGGAAAATTTGCATGGAAATTTGTTATTACATTTAATTGGTAAAAAAATTAATTAAAAATAAGATATTTGCGTTAATATTCATTAGAATTTTTTTTCTTAACTTTCCCTTTCCCTAGCCAGTTTCATCCTTTAGTGGTTTAATTAGCTTAACATAGTGCCAGAAATGTAAGCACATAACACTTTGTTGACTAAGTAATAGGACCTTATTAGTATCATAAAAGCAGCCTGGTAGACTGCCTTTTTGTCTTTGAGAATAATTAATGCAGCATAGATATTAATTGGTCTTTAAGCATTTGATATAATTCATCTGCAAATACATTTAGACCAGAGTTGGCTTTTTCTCTCTTTTGTAGTTTATAGTTTCAGTTTTATTTTATGAGATAAAATTATCTAAGATCTTTTTTCATGTTTGATCAAATTGAGTATCTTATATTTTTATAAATAATTTTCCTTTTCTTTGGAATTTTCATATAAATTTACAGTCACTTATGATTATTTTTTAAATTTCTTCTCTGTGATTTTTACCTTGTTCATTTTTTTTTATTTTGGCAATTTCATTTTCCTCTTTCATTGTTTTGATCAATGTATAGATCTCTCAGTTTTATTATTCCTTTCACAAAGAACCAAGCTTTAGTTTTATTTTGCAATTTTTTTAGTCTTTTTGTTTTACATTTTATGTCTTTGTTCTCTAATTTTCAAACTTTCCTCTTTTGTGTTTATTTTATGTTTCTAATTTAATTTTTCTAACTCAAAAAATGTAATCCTTGCTTTTTTATTAATGCATATTTTCAGAGATAAAACGTTTCTTTTGAGGATTGTTTTAGCTGCATCTAAGAAATGTTGTTTTGGCTATTGTCCCTAATTATTATTCACTTTCACATAGTTATTGTTTCTATTATTGAGTTTTGATCAGTTCATTATTTAGAATGTTATTAAGTCAGTATTTAATTCTCCATCTTTTACTTATGTTCCCTTCATTCAATATCATTTTTAGCATTATAGTCTATAAAAGATATTTTTAGTATTTCTGCATTTTTACATTTATTTAAAATTTCTCTGTGACCCAACACATGGTCTATTTCTGTGATGGTACTTTGTGAGGCTAAAAGATGTAAGTGAATAAATTAATAAGTATTTACAATGTTTACTATGTGATGAGCACTGTGTTCATCTCTGAGAATATAAATTCACTTCCCTAAAGGGAGCTTATATTCTAATGGAGAAAAACAACACAAATAAGAGGTATTAGATGTATAGTGGGTGGCAATTCAGCAATTTGGAGGGTCCCATATAAATTCAGCCTTTTGTCATAATGAAAACTGTTATCTTCTTATCCTATTCCAAATACACCACAAATCTTTCAGCTTTAACTTCTCTAACAGTTTGTTTAGACAACTAGGCAATACAATAGATAAAATGCCAAGTTGGAATCATGTTTTTTGAGCGGAGTAGTAATATGATCAAGATAGTCAGGTGGTACAGTGAATAGAGCACTGGGCTTGGAATCAGATAACCTCAACTTCTGAATTCAAATCTCACTTCAGACACTTACTAGCTGTGTAACCCTGGGCAAGTCACTAAAACCTGTTTGCTTCAGTTTCCTTATCTGAAAGGTAACAACTTGGAGAAGGAAATAGAAAACCACTCCAATATCTTTGCCAAGAAAACCCTAAGTCAAGTCATAAAGAGTAGGACACAACTGAAACAACTGAATAACAAAAACGTTTGAGTACTATTATTTTCCTTTTTGTTGTATTTATACAGCCCTAAGAACATTAAAGTCTCCTATAATGACTGTTACTATGTTGTTGAGGTTTTTTTTTTGCATTTCATTAACTTCTCCTTTATGAAAGTAGATGCTATGACATGTGATACATAAGTATTTAATAAAAATGTTAGTTGATTGCCTAGGCCTCTTTTATACATAATATAATTTCCTCGTTTAGCTCTTGATATAATAATTTTAATTTTTACTTTAGCTGATAGGATAATGGTAACTCCAGCTTTTGGGGTTCACTTGATGGATAATACAATTTCTCTTATCATTTTCCTTTCATATGCATCTCTATTTTCCAGATGTTTCTTATATATAACAAACTAATGAGTTTTCTTTTCTAAGCTTCTATCAGTATTTTTCATTTACTTGTAATTCTTTAATTCACACGCATATATACTTGTGTTTTTTCATTATTTCTTTTGTATTAACTTTAATCCATTATCTCTTTTAGTACTCTACTAAAAAAGTACTGTCCCTATTATGAGTTTTGCTTATACTTCTTTATTCCCAAAGGCTGACTACACTTCCCCATATCAATGAACATTTATTAATTAATTACCTTATGTGTGCAAGCCACAAAGAAGCTTGTGTGATCTTTTCTTATTTTTACATTTTTTCTTATTTGCACAGGCAAATAGTGTAGAGAAGAATTCCATAGTTTCTATCTAGTCTTTTTGCTGCAAAAAACCAAGACCATTTTGACATAAAGCATAATGAAAGCTACTTACAGTCTCAGTCATAATTCAATACAAAAGGTCTGATTTGATCACCACCATGGTCCTGGAGTCTCCTCAAAGAGGGATACAAATTGTACCAAGGAAAACTCTGCCTCCTTCTCAAATAAGGATTGTGATTTTAGGACTTCTGTTAGAAGATTCAGGGTTTAGCCTTGTTATGAATAAAATAAAATTCATCTTAGAGACTTTATGCTAAATTTATAAGTATTTATTAGTCAAGAAAAAGAGAGAAATAAGGTTTCCAACCTTTCTAACTCACAGCAAGTCCTGGGCTGAGTTACTTCTGTTCCATCAACTTTGTTTCATAATAGGGAGCCAGGAGGCCCAACTACCACATGGTCAGGCAAGACAAATTAAGGCCAGCCAAGGAGCAAGCTAGATTTCAGGAAGGGACAGGAGCCCAAGAGACCAAGTTTCTGGGATTCGCAGCCCAGCTGCTGGGCCACTTGCCAGAGAATAGGGGCAGCTAAGAGAGAGTAAGAGAGAGAGTTCTTTTCACAAGCCCAAAGAAATGGCAAACAGAGTAAGAGAGCTCACTCTAAACCCTCCCCTGGAACCTTTCTATTGGCCCAAGGCTTCACCTCAGTCACATCCACCTGTCAGGGATCTCACCTGCCACATGCCACACATGACTCTGTGACTCCAATGGCTACTTATTGTGGTGAGCCTTCTAGGATTGGATAAGAGGGCCCCCAGATATTTAATTCACTTAGCCTTAAAAGTAAAATGGAACATTCCTGATCTAATAGGATCTCTATCCTGAGAAGAGAAGGCATGGCTTTACTTTGAAAGGAGAGATACATGTCACATATAGTCCTGATGAGAGGGAGGGGCTGTTTCATCAGAGGTGAAACAAGAATTTATTAAACCATTGTGGAAAAATAATATTAAATTGTGATATTTTTGTGAAATAATTTTCCCCTTAGCTCCCAAGGTCAGGTTGAAACTTGCTGCAAAACTCCAGACTTCTAGTTCTACCCCACCCCACCCCCATACTATAAAACTGGTTTGGAACCTTCCTTTTGTTAAGATAAAGGATTAAGGGCAGAGTTGACCAGTCATTATGAACCCTGATCCAGCTGAAAGATTAAGAGTGGCCTGAGCATCCAAGTGCTCTGGCCACATGGCAGAATGTGCTGGCATCTTCCAGGTTGTAGCATGACTCCACCCTCCTGTGATGAAGTAATGAAAGAAAAGCTGAGGTCCCTCAGTCCACCTCCTCTCTCAAAATACTTGTCAATTAGGAGTTATTGGGAGAGGTCCTAAGGTTGAGCTGTCAGGTGAATCAGAAAGAACTTACAATTCCCTTTATAAGGAAGAGACTGGACTCACTCTCTTTTCACTTAGGAGGCCAGTGAAAGAGGCATTCTTTGTTAACAGAAACATGTATCTGTTAATAAACAATATTATTCCCAGAGAAATGGACTCATATTCTTTACTGGGTAAAAATCCAAATGCTATGGCATCCATTATGTGCTAAGCACTGTACATTTTATAAATATTGTCTCATTTGATCTTTACAACAACCCTGGGAGAGAAGTGCTACTATTATCCTTATTTTATAGATGGAGAAATGGAGGCAGTTTCCTGAGAAAACTGGATTTGAACTCAGATCTTCCTGTCACCAGGCCCAGCACTCCTATCTACTGCATAACCTAACTCATTTTCTACTCATTGCTTCATAATATTTTCTTCTTTCCAAATTGGCCCTGTTTGGATTTGTTTTCTTCTTCTAGATTTTAACGTAGTTTGAAGTTTAAATGGAAAAGCTAAAGACCACTTTGTAGAAAGAGTACTAAATCAGAAGATCTTTATATAAAGAGTTAAAGGCTCCACAGCATGTGATATTCTTCTATTTGGTCCTCCTGTAGTGCTGCTAGGATCCCACAGGAGGGAGCACAGGCCTACTGAAGATATGAGAGAGGTCTTACTGGATGCACTCAGCAACTTATGTATTGGGAGTATTAGTTTCTCCCAGTGAGGACAGAGAATAGAAATAAGTTCACAACACCCTACCATTCCCTCAAGCTACTATACTTTATCATTCTTCTCTTTCTCAGAAAAAGCCTTGCGGGGTGGAGGTGGGGGTTTGAGATTCTATATTCTCATTTCTCCTATTTCCTCTCTTCTCACTCTGCAGCCCTTGATAATTTGGCTTCTAATCTCTTCACTCCACTAAAACTGCTTTATCCAAAATTTCCAAATGATCTTTTTAAAAAATTAAGTTTATTTGTTTATTTATTTTATTTAGAATATTTTCTATGGTTACATGATTCATGTTCTTTCCTCCCCTCTCCTCACCCCCTCCCATAGCCAGCAAACTATTCCACTGAATTTTTCATGCATCATTGATCAAGATCTATTTCCATATTATTAATATTTGCAATAGAGTGATCATTTAAAGTCTACATCCCCAATCTTATCCCCATAGAACCATGTGATCAAGCAGTTGCTTTTCTTTTGTTTCTACTTCCACAGTTCGTTCTCTGAATGTGAATAATGTTCTTTCTCATAAATCCCTCAAAATTGTCCTGGATCACTGCATTGCTGCTAGTAAAGAAGTCCATTACATTCAACTGTGCCACAGTGTATCCATCTCTGTGTACAATGTTCTCCTGGTTCTGCTCCTTTTACTCTGCATCATTTCCTGGAGGTTGTTCCAGTTCACATGGAATTCCTCCAGTTCATTATTCCTTTGAGCACAATAGTATTCCATCACCAACAGATACCACAATTTGTTCAGCCATTCCCCAATCGAAGGGTATCCCCTCATTTTCCAATTTTTTACCAACACAAAGAGCATGGCTATAAATATTTTTGTACAAATCTTTTCCCTTATTATATCTTTGGGGTATAAACCCAGCAGTAGTATGGCTGGATCAAAGGGCAGGTAGTTCCAAATGATCTTTTAATCGCCAATTCTGATGGCCTTTTCTTAGTCCTAATCTTTCTCAAACTATTTGCTACATTTGACTCTACTGACCTCTCTCTCTTCCTAGAGATCTCTCTTTTCTCTGTATTTTGGTGACACTATTCTTTCCTGGTTTGCCTCATTCTGCCAGTTCCTTCTCAGTCTAATTTTCTGGCTCATGATTCATGGCATGAACCAACTGTTATTGTTCCCCAAGGCTCTATCTTGAGTACTCTTCTTTCCCTCCTCTATACTCTCTCTCAATAACCTCAGTAGCTTCCTATAGCTTCTAGGATAAAATATAAACTACTCTGCTTACTATTTAAAGCAGTGGTTCTCAAACTTTTTTGTCCTACCGCCCCCTTTCCAGATAAAATATTACTTAGCCCCCTGGAAATTAATTTTTTTAAAATTTTAATAGCAATTAATAGGAAAGATAAATGCACCTGTGGCCATCACTGCCTCCCCCCAATCACTGCAGCACCCACCAGGGGGCAGTAGCACCCACTTTGGGAATCACTGATTTAAAGTCCTACACAATTTGGCCTTTGCTATCTTTCCAAGTTCATCTCCTACTCTCTGCCAAACAAAGTGGACTTCTCTCTCCCCCTCATGCACAATATCCCAGTCTGTCTTTGTGCTTTTATTTTAGCCATCTCCCATGCCAGCAATGTTCTCCCTCCATACTTTTGTCTCAGAATCCCTCTCTTTTTTTTAAGATACAGCTCACAGAAAGAGTACACTGACTTTTCTACCAAACTAGGCTGTATATAGTCTTCATTTTTCATTTTTAATTATTTATGCTGCTTATGTTTTAGATGCACTTTTATGCCCATTAGAACCTAAGTTCCTGGTGGAGAGAATTCTGGGAATATGGAGGCTTGGCAGTATCCAGGCTCCAGACCTCTATAAACCCTTCAATACCAATAAAGGACAAAGGGCTTCGAGGACACAAAAAACCAAATCTGACAACAGAACAGAGATAGGGGATCCTCCTGCTAAACCCAACTTAAAAGTTAAATAATAAAAAAAAGGCTGAATACTTTGAACTGTCTGGTTCAAGGGGAAAGGAAAAAGGAAGATCCCAGGTCCCCTCCCTCACCTAATGTACTGAGTCTCCAGCAGATCCTGGAATCTCTGGGAGGGCAAGGGTGCTAGTCTTAAAGGAGTGCCTTGCTGACACAGCTGTGCTAGACTCAAGGCCTTGATGGAGCTGAGTAGAAGCTTAGAGAGGGTGGCCAAACACTCCATCTTGTGTTGCCACCTCCATCTCCCTCCTTTCTTGAGGTTTTGGCCTCAGAGCGCATTGAGCTCTCCATATCAACTCCACCCTAGCTTAATCTTATCAATATAGCAGATAAGAAATCTTCAGAGGGCAGGGAAGCTCTAACACTCCTCCCCCATAGACTGCAGTGAAAGTAGCCAAAATCACATCTTTAACTTTTACTCCCAGCTGGGGAAGATATGGCCTCAGAACCCACTAATCTAGTCAGTCAACAGAGCAGAGAAGAAGACCTTACAGGACTGAATAGCCCAAACCCACAGATCCAGTAAATAATCAAAGGGGCACGATTATAGCCAATTATAGGGGGGAAAGTAGGATCAAATATGAATAAACAGAAAAAGAAAAAAGAAATTACAATCAATACCTTCTATCCAGGAAATGAATAAAGAGCAAATGGATCAGAGAAGGACCAAGGAATACCAAAAAAAAAAAAAAACACAGAAACTCCAATGAAATGGACACAGGCTTTGGAAGAATTCAAAATTCAGTTAACTCAAGAACTCAAAAAACAATCAAGAGAGGCTGAAGAAAATTGGTAAAAGAAAATACATGAACTTAAATGAGAAAATAGTCTTGAAAGCCAAAATTGACCAGTTTGAAAACAAGGCAAAGAAAGTGAAAAATGACCTACAAAGAAAATCAGACCAAAGGAAAAGGATGACCAAAAAGCCAGGGATGAAATTCAGTCTAGAAAATTAGAATCCAACAACTAGAAGCAACAAACTGTAGAGGACAAAATGTCAAGATATATACATGTCTAAATAAATATATATAAAACTAGAGGTAAAAAAAGAGGATAATAATAAGAGAAACAGGAAAAGAAGCAAAATGGAATAAATTTTTATTCCATCAAGAAGCACATGGTGGGAGCTGGGGAGAAGAGCAATATACTGGAAGGGTAAAGAAGTTGGGGACAGGAAATACTTAATTCATATGTGCATTGAAATTGACTCAAAGAGGAAAGAATAATCAGACCTATTAGGGCAGAGAATTGATTTGTGCCCTATAGAGAAGTAGAAGGGTAATAAATAGACTCTTGGGGAGGGAAGCAATACTAAGGAGGGAGAGTGTAGAGAGTAACTCAAAAAGACTCTAAAGAAAAATAAGAGGGGAATAAGAATGGAGGGGGGAAAAGGGGAAGTAAAATTAGGGTGGAGATTATGGGGACTGATTAAAAACAAAACACTAATATAAAAGGAAATAGTGAAAGAAGAAAGGGCAGGACAAGGAGAGGAAATCAAAATGTTTGGGAATACAGAACTGGTAATAATAACTATGAATGTGAATGAGATGAACTCACCCATAAAACAGAAGCAAATAGCAAAATGGATTAGAAACTAAAATCCTACCATATGTTGTCTACAAGAAACACACATGAGGCAGGTAGCCACACACAGAGTAAAGGTTAAAGGCTGGAACAAAATCTATTGGGCATCAACTGAGAAAAAGAAGGCAGGAGTCGCAATCATGGTATCTGACAAACACAAAGTTAAAATAGATCTACTTAAAAGAGATTGGGAAGATAATTACATCCTGATAAAAGGCAGTATAGACAATGAGGAAATATCAGTACTCAACATGAATGCACCAAATGGTATAGTATCCAAATTTCTAAAGGAGAAATTGGGGGAATTTAAGGAGAAAATAGAAAATAAAGCTATTCTAGTGGGAAACCCGAACCTTCCCCTATCAGACCTAGATAAATCAAACCAAAAATTAAATAAGAAAGAGGTAAGAGAAGTGAAGGAAATCTTAGAAAAACTGGAGTTAATAAATATGTGGAGAAAAATAAATAGGGACAAAAAGGATTATACCTTCTTTTCAGGAGAACATGGTATATTCACAAAGATTGACCATGTAAAAAGGCACAGAAACATGGCAAACAAATGCAAAAAAGCAGAAATGATAAATGTCACCTTTTCAGATCATAATGCAATAAAAATAGTTATTAGCAAAGGTACATGGAAAGGCAAAACAAAAATTAATTGAAAATTAAATAATATGATTCTCCAAAATCAGTTAAAGAACAAATCATAGAAATAATAATTTCATAGAAGAGAATGACAATGATCAGACATCCTACGAAAATATGTGGGATACAACCAAAGCAGTACTCAGGGAGAAATTTATATCCTTCAGTGCATATATTGACAAATTAGGGAGGGCAAAGATCAATGAATTACACATACAAATCAAAAAGCTAGAAAATGAACAAATTAAAAATCCCCAGAGGAAAACTAAATTAGAGATCATAAAAATTAAAGGAGAAATTAATAAATCAAAAGTAAAAGAAATATTGAACTAATAAATAATACTAAAAGTTGGTACTTGGAAAAAACAAATAAAATAGACAAAGTAGTGGTTAATCTAATAAAAAAAGGAAAGAAAAAACAAATTAACAGTATCAAAGATGAAAAGTAAGACCTCACTTCAAATGAAGAAGAAATTAAGGCAATCATTAAAAACTATTTTGCCCAATTATATGGCAATAAATATAGCAATCTAGGAAATGCAGCTGAATATCTACAAAAATATAAATGGCCTAGATTAACAGAAAAAGAAATAGAATATTTAAATAATCCCATATCAGAAAAAGAAATTGAACAAGCCATCAAAGAATTCCTTAAGAAAAAATCCCCAAGTCCTGATGGATTCACAAGTGAATTCTATCAAACATCCAAAGAACAACTAATCCCAATACTATACAAACTACTTGACATAATAAGCAAAGAAGGAGTTCTACCAGATTCCTTTTATGACACAAATATGGTACTGATTCCAAAACCAGGTAGATCAAAAACAGAGAAAGAAAACTACAGACCAATCTCCTTAATGAATATAGATGCAAAAATCTTAAATACAAATAGCAAAAAAACTCCAGCAAGTGATCACAAGGGTTATTCATTACCATCAGGTGGGATTTATGCCAGAAATGAAAGGATGGTTCAATATTAGGAAAACCATCCACATAATTGACCACATCAACAAGCAAACCAACAAAGATCACATGATTATCTCAATAAATACAGAAAAAATCTTTGACAAAATACAACACTCATTCCTATTGAAAACACTAGAAAGTATAGGAATAGAAGAGCCTTTCCTAAAAATAATAAATAGTATATATCTAAAACCATCAACAAGCATCATATGCAATGGGGATAAATTAGAAGCCTTCCCAATAAGATCAGGAGTGAAACAAGGATGCCCATTATCACCTCTATTATTTAACATTGTACTAGAAACACTAGCAGTAGCAATTAGAGAAGAAAAATAAATTAAAGATATTCAAATGGGCAACAAGGAGACCAAGCTATCACTCTTTGCAGATGATATGATGGTCTACATAAAGAATCCCAGAGAATCAACTAAAAAGCTAGTAGAAATAATCGACAACTTTAGCAAAGTTACAGGATACAAAATAAATGCACATAAATCATCAGCATTTCTATGTATTTCCAACACATTTCAGCAGCAAGAGTTAGAAAGAGAAATTCCATTTAAAATCACCCAAAGGGGCAGCTGGGTAGCTCAGTGAATTAAGAGTCAGGCCTAGAAATGGGAGGTCCTGGGTTCAAATCCGGCCTCAGACACTTCCCAGCTGTGTGACCCTGGGCAAGTCACTTGACTCCCATTGACCACCCTTACAACTCTTCCATCTAGTAGCCAATACACATAAGTTAAGGGTTTAAAAAAACAAAACAAAAAACAATAAGATCACCCTAGACAAAATAAAATACTTTGGAATCTATCTGCCAAAACATACACAGGAGGTTCTGGGTTAAGATGGCGGCAGAGTAAAAAGCAGCTGCTTCGGGGCAGCTGGGTAGCTCAGTGGAGTGAGAGTCAGGCCTAGAGACAGGAGGTCCTAGGTTCAAACCTGGCCTCAGCCACTTCCCAGCTGTGTGACCCTGGGCAAGTCACTTGACCCCCATTGCCCACCCTTACCAATCTTCCACCTATGAGACAATACACCAAAGTACAAGGGTTTAAAAAAAAAAAAAGGCAGCTACTTGACCTCTCCTAACCCACGCATATAGGACTCCTCAAGAAGACATAAAAACAAATCCAGATGAACAAAGGGACCCCACAACAGGGCACAGCATTGAAGGTACATAGAATCGGGGCATTTCCATGCTATAAAGGGGTGAAACAGCTCTCACTAAAACGCGAGCTGAGCAAACCCCACCACCACCACCACCACCATACCACCTACACTGCCAAAGCCAGCTCAAAAGAGTTAGACCAAGTTTGGGGCACCCATTAAGTCCTTGGCAGCTACCTTTTATCACCAGGGGCTGCTTCTGAGAGCAGCAAGACTTAAGACCCTAAGAGACTAAAGAACATGAGGACTTTGAACACAGACCCTGAGTGCAGGAGTGGACTCAGATCCTGAGTACGAGCACAGACACGGATCCTCAGCGCAGGCACAGACCTTGAGTGGGGACCCAGTGCAGAGGAGTGGATGACTGTGGAAGCAGTGCCCTGAGACTGTTAAAGGAGCTTCAGGCAGAAGAACAAGCAAGGGGACCACCAACAGGCTTGACCCTGGGAACAATCAGACCCAAGACCTCAAGAGCCTAAACAGCACAGACAGACCCTGAGTGTGAAGATAAAGCTGAGAGGGAACTGTGCTAAAAATGGCAAGCCAGACACAGGAACCCCAGAAGAGAAAGATCAAGAAGAAACCTTTAACACTCGACAACTTTTATACAGAAAAAAAAAATCCAGACAACAGAGCAAACAGCAGAGGAGTACAATCAAGTAACCATATCCAAACCTTCACCAAAAAATTAAAACTGGTCACAAGATCTTGAAGAGTTCAAATCTGAGATTATGAGAAAGATAAAAGAGATCAGACAAGAAAATGAGTTTAAAAGGCAGAATTTCACAATTGGAAAGTGAGGCAAGTAAATTGAAGACCAGAAATGACCAGATTGAAAAGGAAAACCAGTCTCTAAAAGCTAAAATTGGGGAATTCGAAAAAGATGCCCCCAAATCAAAAGAATTGATAAGGAAATTGGAGACCAAAATCAAACAGCTAGAAAACAGGATAGACCAAATTGAAAAGGAAAATCAAAAGACTATAGCAAAGGGTGGGAAAGAGGGGGGTGAATAGTAGGGGACACCAAGAGAAACTTGAGAGAATAAGAAAAATAGGATATTCTATTACACACAAAGAGGGCATGGGAAGGGGAGGGGACAAATTCTATTATAAGAAGGAGAGAAAGAGAGCATTAAGAGGTAATATTTAAACCTTACTCTCAGTGTAATCAACCCGGAGAGGGAAGAGTAGCTATATTATCCATTGGGATATAAAACTCTATCTAACCCTACTGAGAAAGTCAAAAGGGATAAACCCAGGGGAACAGGGGAGTGGGGAGGTCAAAAAAGGGAGGGGAGAAGAAGGGGGAGGGAATTCATTAGGCCTCTAAAAATAAAAAGAGGGGAATAACAAGGGAGGGGGTAGAAAGGGAAGTTAATCAAGGGAGGGGAGAAGGGATACCTGCTCAAAGCAAACCACTGGTTTAAAAGGAATTAGTATAAGAAGAAGGGGTAGGAATAGGGGAGGATACGAAAATGTCAGTGAATGCACAACTGATAATTATAACTCTGAATGTGAATAGGATGAACTCGCTCATAAAATGGAAGCAAATAGCAGAGTGGATTAGAAACCAAAATCCTACCATATGTTGTCTACAAGAAACACATATGAGGCAGGTAGACACACACAAGTTTAAGGTTAAGGGCTTGAGCAAAATCTATTGGGCATCAAATGAGAAAAAGAAGGTAGGAGTGGCAATCATGATTTCTGACAAAGCCAAAGTAAAAATAGATATGATTAAAAAAGACAGGGAAGGTCATTATATCCTGATTAAAGGCAGTATAAACAATGAGGAAATAACACTGCTCAATATATATGCACCAAGTGGTATAGCATCCAAATTCATAAAGGAGAAACTGGCAGAGCTCAAAGATATTTACTATCAAATAGATAGTAAAACCATAATAGTGGGAGATCTAAATATTCCTCTTTCAGATCTAGATAAATCAAACCAACAAATAAATAAGAGGTAAGAGAGGTGAATGAAGTCCTAGAAAAAATAGATTTAATTGATATGTGGAGAAAAATAATTGGGGAAAAAAAGGAATACACCTTCTTTTCAGCTGCACATGGTACATTAACAAAGATTGACCATGTAATAGGGCACAGAATCATTGCAAGCAAATGCAAAAGAGCAGATATAACAAATGTAACCTTCTCAGATCATAATGCAATTAAAATAATAATTAGTAAGGGCACCTGGACAGGCAAATCAGAAACTAATTGGAAATTAAATAATATGGTTCTCCAAAACCAATTAGTCAAAGAAGAAATCATAGAAACAATCAACAATTTCATTGAAGAGAATGACAATGATGAGACATCCTACAAAACTCTGTGGGATGCAGCCAAGGCAGTACTCAGGGGGAAATTTATATCCTTGAGTGCATATATTAACAAATTAAGGAGGGCAGAGATTAATGAATTGGGCATGCAACTCAAAAAATTAGAAAGTGAGCAAATTAAAAATCCTCAGATGTAAACTAAATTAGAAATACTAAAAATCAAGGGAGAAATTAATAAAATCAAAAGTAAAAGAACTATTGAATTAATAAATAAAACTAGAAGCTGGTATTTTGAAAAAACAGATAAAATAGACAAAGTACTGGTCAATCTAATAAAAAAAAGGAAAGAAGAAAACCAAATTGACAGTATTAAAGATGAAAAGGGAGACCTCACCTCTAATGAAGGGGAAATTAAGGCAATCATTAAAAACTATTTTGCCCAATTATATGGCAATAAATATAGCAATCTAGGATATATGGATGAATGTTTACAAAAATATAAATTGCCTAGATTAACAGCAGAAGAAATAGAATACCTAAATAATCCCATATCAGAAATAGAAATTGAACAAGCCATCAAAGAACTCCCTAAGAAAAAATCGCCAGGGCCTGATGGATTCACAAGTGAATTCTATCAGACATTCAATGAGCAGCTAATCCCAATACTATACAAATTATTTGATACGATAAGCAAAGAAGGAGTCCTACCAAATTCCTTTTATGACACAAATATGGTACTGATTCCAAAGCCAGGTAGACCAAAAACAGAGAAAGAAAACTATAGACCAATCTCCCTAATGAACATAGATGCAAAAATCTTAAATAGAATATTAGCAAAGAGACTCCAGCAAGTAATTAAGAAGATCATCCACCATGATCAGGTGGGATTTATACCAGGAATGCAAGGATGGTTCAACATTAGGAAAACCATCCACATAATTGACCATATCAACAATCTAACTAACAAAAATCACATGATTATCTCAATAGATGCCGAAAATGCCTTTGACAAAATACAACATCCATTCCTATTGCAAACACTGAAAAGTATAGGAATAGAAGGACCTTTCCTAAAAATAATAAACAGTATATACCTAAAACCATCAACAAGCATCATATGCAATGGGGATAAATTAGAAGCCTTCCCAATAAGATCAGGAGTGAAACAAGAATGCCCATTATCACCTCTATTATCCAACATAGTACTAGAAACACTAGCAGTAGCAATTAGAGAAGAAAAAGAAATTGAAGTAATCAAAATAGGCAATGAGGAGACTAAGCTATCACTCTTTGCAGATGATATGATGGTCTACTTAAAAAATCCTAGAGAATCAACTAAGAAGCTGGTAGAAATAATCAACAACTTTAGCAAAGTTGCAGGATACAAAATAAATGCACATAAATCATCAGCATTTTTTTATTTTTTATTTTATTTTATTTTTTTTAACCCTTAACTTCGGTGTATTGTCTCATAGGTGGAAGAGTGGTAAGGGTGGGCAATGGGGGTCAAGTGACTTGCCCAGGGTCACACAGCTGGGAAGTAGCTGAGGCTGGGTTTGAACATCAGCATTTTTATACATTTCCAACACATTAGAGTAGCAAGAGGTAGAGAGAGAAATACCATTTAAAATCACCCTAGCCAATATAAAATACTTCGGAATCTATCTACCAAAACAAACACAGCAATTATACGAAAACAACTACAAAACACTTTCCAAACAATTAAAACTAGATCTAAACAAATGGAAAAATATTGATTGCTTATGGGTAGGATGAGCTAACATAATAAAAATGACCATTCTATCCAAATTAATTAACCTATTTAGCTCCATACCTATCAAACTAGTAAAAACTTCTTTACTGAATTAGAAAAATCTATAACAAAGTTCATTTGGAAGAACAAAAGATCAAGAATATCAAGGAAAATAATGAAAAAATGTGAAGGAAGGTGGCTTAGCAGTACCAGATATTAAAATATACTATAAAGCAGTGGCCATCAAAACGGTATGGTACTGGCTAAGAGATAGAAGGGAGGATCAGTAGAATAGACTTGGGGTAAGTGACATTAGCAAGACAGTGAATGATAAACCCAAAGAGCCCCACTTTTGGGACAAAAATATACTATTTGACAAAAACTGCTGGGAAATTTGGAAAATAATATGGGAGAAATTAGGTTTAGATTAACAGCTCACACCCTACACCAAGATAAATTCAGAATGGGTGAATGACTTGAATATAAAGAGGGAAACTATAAATAAGTTAAGTGAACACAGAATAGTATACTTGTCAGATCTCTGGGAAAGGAAAGATTTTAAAACCATGCAAGAGTTAGAGAAAATTACAAAATGTAAAATAAATTATTTTGATTATATCAAACCAAAAAGCTTTTGTACAAACAAAAACAATGCAGCCAAAATCAGAAGGGAAACAACAAATTGGGGAAAAAATCTTTATAACAAAAAACTCTGACAGAGTCTAATTACTCAAATATACAAGGAGTTAAATCCATTTTATAAAAAAATCAAGCCATTCCCCAATTGATAAATGGGCAAGAGACATGAATAGGCAATTTTCAGATAAAGAAATCAGAAATATCAATAAGCACATGAGAAATGTTCTAAATCTCTAATAATTAGAGAAATGCAAATCAAAACAACTCTGAGATATCACCTCACACCTAGCAGATTGGCGAAAATGATAGAAGGGGAGAGTAATGAATGTTGGAGGGGATGTGGCAAATTTGGGACATTAATGCATTGCTGGTGGAGTTGTGAACTGATCCAACCATTCTGGAAGGCAATTTGGAACTATGCTCAAAGGGCTATAAAAATGCCTGCTCTTTGATCCAGCCACACCATTGTTGGGTTTGTACCCCAAAGAGATCATAGATAAACAGACTTACATGAAAATATTTATAGCTGCGCTTTTTGTGGTGGCAAAAAAACTGAAAAATGAGGGTATGCCCTTCATTTGGGGAATGGCTAAACAAATTGTGGTATATACTGGTGATGGAATACTATTGCGCTCAAAGGAATAATAAACTAGAGGAATTCCATGTGAATTGGAATGACCTCCAGGAAGTGATGCAGAGTGAAAGGAGCAGAGCCAGAAGATCATTGTACACAGAGACCAATATATTGTGGTAAAATAGAATGTAATGGACTTCTGTACTAGTAGCAATGCAATGACCCAGGAAATTCTGAGGGATTTATGAAAAAGAACCGTACCAACATTCAGAAGAAGAACTGTAGGAGTGGAAACACAGAAGAAAAGCAACTACTTGAACACATGGATTGAGGCGGACATGATTGGGGATGTATGTGGGAAGTCGTTCGATGTATTAAAGCCATTGGAGAAATAGGATCAAATTTAGGGCCTGTTATCTGGATTCCCTACATGACCAATCCAGACTGAGGCAGTCTTTGTGTTTGGTCCTGGTCACCTGAGCCCCAAAAGGCTCTGGTACCAGCAGGTAGGTTAATCCAAAATCAACTTGATCCCTCCAAGAGGCTATTAGGAGTCATTTAGAGAAACAGAGTCTGTAATAGATATTTTATCTGGATCCCATTACAAAATCATTGGCAAGTAAAACTAGGTGTATGATTTTCTGTACTGCATGTCAGGACAGACAGAATGGGCCATCTAAGATAAAAATCTGAGGCTCCTCTTTTGACTCAGTCTTTGATCCCCACCTTTTTTACAATTCTTATTGGAGAGCTTTGAAGTGGCAGACCAGCTTCTACTGAGTGGATGACTTCCTTCCTTGATAATTGAGAAGTCTAAATCCTAACAAATGCTGCTTAGATAAAATCGCATATTCAGATTAAAACCAGAGTCTTTAGTCTGAATGCAGATTTCAATTGATGAGCATCTCCCTGGGATATTTCCTCTCCTGGAATTATCCTCTGCTGAATTGGGGTTTGGAATTTGACCATTTGTCTTTGCACCTTTACTCTTTAGACTTCAGTGGGTTATGTGTGATTTATTACCCCTTCACAACTGTGATTCCTTTGTGTTCTTTGCTTGAAATCAGTATATAATGAACTCCCAATCCCGCAGAATCCGGAACAGCATGGGCTAACCACTAGTCTAGTTGTTCTCATTTTCTTTCTACTGCTTTAACCATCCTATGCCACCACACCGCTCAGGACCCCAAAAAATCATATAGAGGCATGGCTTCCTATAGATGCAGACTCAAAACTACCACACCAATGCAACTATCAACAATTTGGAAATAGGTCTTGATCAATGACACATTTTAAAACCAGTGCAAATGAGCATCGGCTAAGGGGAGGGGGAGGTCGGGGGGTGAAGGAGAAAGTAAGAGCATGAATCATGTAACCATGTTAACTTTTCTAAAAAATAAATATTAAATGCTAGAAATAAATAAACAAACAAATAAATAAATAAACATACTCAGGGATTATATCAACAAATCTATGAAACACTTTCCACACAATTAAAACTAGATCTAAGGGGGCAGCTGGGTAGCTCAGTGGAGTGAGAGTCAGGCCTAGAGACAGGAGGTCCTAGGTTCAAACCCGGCCTCAGCCACTTCCCAGCTGTGTGACCCTGGGCAAGTCACTTGACCCCCATTGCCCACCCTTACCAATCTTCCACCTATGAGACAATACACCGAAGTACAAGGGTTTAAAAAAAACAATTAGATCTAAACAATTGGAAAAACATTAATTGCTCATGGATATGACAAGCTCACATAATAAAAATGACCATCCTACCCAAATTAATTTACTTATTTAGTGTCATATCTATCAAACTACCAAAAAACTTTTTTTCTGAATTAGAAAAAAACTATAACAAAGTTCATTTGGAAGAACAAAAGATATTAAAGAATATCAAGGGAAATAACAAAAAAAAAATGTGAAGGAATGTAGCCTACCAGTACCAGATCTTAAACTGTACTATAAAGCAGTAGTCATGAAAACAATATGGTACTGGGGGGGGGGGGTGGGAAGCAGCTGGGTAGCTTAGTGGATTGAGAGTCAGGCCTAGAGACGGGAGGTCCTAGGTTCAAATCCGGCCTCAGCCACTTCCCAGCTGTGTGACCCTAAGAAAGTCACTTGACCTCCATTTCCCACTCTTACCACTCTTCCACCGAGGAATACACAGAAGTTAAGGGTTTAAAAAAAAACCCAATATGGTACTGGCTAAGAAACAGAAGGGATCATCAGTGGAATAGACTTGGGGTAAGTGACCTCAGCAAGACAGTCTATGATAAACCTAAAGAGCCCAGCTTTTGGGACAAAAACCCAGTATTTGACAAAGACTACTGTGAAAATTGGAAAATAGTATGGGAGAGATTGGGTCTAGGTCAACATCTCACACCCTATTGCAAGATAAATTCAGATTGAGTGAATGACTTGAATATAAAGAAGGAATCTCTAAAAAAATTAGGCGAACACAGAATAGTATACTTGTCAGATCTTTGGGAAAGGAAAGAATTTAAAACCAAGCAAGAGTTTGAAAAAATTAGAAAATGTAAAATAAATAATTTTGATTACATTAAATTAAAAAGGTTTTGTACTAACAAAATCAATGAAACCAAAATTAGAAGGGAAGCAACAAAATGGGAAAAAAATCTTTATAACAAAAACCTCTGACAAAGGTCTAATTACTCAAATTTATAAGGAGCTAAATAAATTATACAAAAAAATCAAACCATTCTCCAATTTATAAATGTGCAAGGGACATGAATAGGCAATTTTCAGATAAAGAAACCAAAACTATCAATAAGCACATGAAAAAGTGTTCTAAATTTCTTCTAATCAGAGAAATACAAATCAAAACAACTCTCAGATACCATCTCACACCTAGTAGATTGGCTAATATGACAGCAAAGGAAAGTAATAAATGTTGGACGGGATGTAGCAAAATTGGAACATTAATGCATTGCTGGTGGAGTTGTGAATTGATTCAACCATTCTGGGTGGCAATTTGGAACTACGCCCAAAGAGCACTAAAAGACTGCCTGCCCTTTGATCCAGCCATACCACTACTGGGTTTATACCCCAAAGAGATAATAAGGAAAAAGACTTGTACAAAAATATTTATAGCCGTGCTCTTTGTGGTGGCAAAAAAATGGAAAAAGAAGTTATACCCTTCAATTGGGGAATAGCTGAACAAATTGTGGTATCTGTTGGTGATGGAATACTATTGTGCTCAAAGGAATAATGAACTGGAGGAATTCCATGCGAACTGGAATGACCTCCAGGAATTGATGCAGAGTGAAAGGAGCAGAACTAGGAGAACATTATACACAGAGACCAATACACTGAGGTAAAATTGAATGTAATGAACTTCTCTACTAGCAACAATGCAATGACCCAGGACAACTATGAGGGACCTATGAGAAACAATGCTATCCACATTCAGATAAAGAACTGTAGGAGTAGAAACACAAAAGAATAACAACTGCTTGAACACATGGGTTGATGCGGACATGTCCAAAAAAGAATTCATTGTCTTCCTCCCACCTCAAACTTTCCACTCTTTCTAATCTTTCCAGGCACCTGGCCTATCAACACAAAAATCATCTCTCAGCTTCTCACTCTCACACTCCAGATACAATTTTGTTGCCATGTCCCATAATAACCTGTTGGTTGGTTTTCCTACCTTAAATCTCTACCCACTCTCATTCACCCTGACTTAGCTTTCAAAGTGATCTTCCTATAAGTGCAGATCTCATCATGTTACCATCCTATTTAATAATCCCCAGTGGATCCCTGTCAAGAGTAAAATCAAGGCAATAAAATCTGAGCATAACCATTTATTAGTAGGCTATCAATCTCCAATAAATTGGATCCAAGGCTCCTCAGAAACCTAAGGTGTCAAATGGTGATTAACAAAGCTTCATTACAGTCAATAAGGAGGAACATAAAAGAGGAACAAAAATTACAAAATCTGAAGTAATATAGGTGTTATCAATTTCTGATTAGCTTAGGTCAAGAATTAGGAAATGGCACAAACTAAGAAACTGATCTGGTTTCACAATCTTAAGCACTAAACTCTTTTCACTTATTAGCTGAGATATTACAAAAGTATCTGATTAGTGGAATATTTTATATCAAGTTAGAACATCTATCTTATGTACCCTTTTCTGAAACATAAGTAAAACTTCTGACAAGAATAGGAAACTAAATGGGAAACTCCATCTTACACTCTGGAACAAAAAATCAAATTGATTAAGCCTTCATTTTTTTATCAGTATGTTTTCACTATTTACAATATACAGTGTCCCAAAAGCTTTTAATAGCTTGAAACAGCACTAAGACATTTAGAATACCTTATATAAAATCTGGTTTGGTTTTTAAAGCCTTTTATAACCTGTTCCCTGCCTACCTTTCCAGTTTTGTACCTTACTCCCTCCTTTATTATTATTATTATTATTATTATTCCTGTTGACTCCTTAGGAGCATAGGGCCGCAACCATCTCACGCCAATGGACTCTGTTCTGGGCAACTTCCCCCAGCTGGGCCCATGTCATTCCAACCGTTTTTGTTTCATTTTCAGCAGATCTTCCCCAGGTCTGTTTTGGTCTTCCAACTTTCCTCCTCCCTGAAGGGTTCCAGCTCAATGCTTGTCTGGCTACGTTGTCTTCCGGTTTTCGTAGCTTATGTCCTATCCATCTCCACTTACGTTTCTTTATGTCCTGACTAATGGGGTACTGGATTGTTCTTTCCCAGAGACTAGCATTGGAGATCTTTTCAGGCCATCTGATGCTCAAGATGTAGCGTAGACATCTGTTAACAAAGACCTGGAGTTTATTGGTGTTAGCGCTCGTCACTCTCCAGCTTTCTGATCCATATAGGAGGACGGCCTTTACGTTGGTGTTGAAGATTCGAAGCTTAGTGACGAGGGACAGTGCTTTGGAGATCCAGACAGACCATAAGGTGTTAAATGCCTGTCTGGCTTTGTTGATTCGGTTTCTGATGTCCTCATCTGCTCCGCAGTCCTTACTGACTATGCTACCCAAATAGGTGAAGTGGTCCATCTCCTTGATGTTTTCTCCCTGTAGTTGGATTGGCAGGTCCTGTCTGCTGTTGACTGTGATCACCTGGTCTTCTTCTTGTTGATCTTCAGACCTGTCTTCTCTGCTTCCTCAGAGAGTCGTGCAAGTTTGGCTTGCGCATCCTGCTGCTTGTGAGAAAGGAGACAGATGTCATCTGCGAAGTCAAGGTCCTCGAGCTGCTTGGTGTGAGTCCATTGAATGCCCGTATTGTTGTCCTTGGTAATTCTTCTCATGGTCCAATCTATGACCATCAAGAAGATAAGGGGCGAAAGCATGCAGCCTTGCTTCACTCCAGTTTTCACTGTGAGGGGAGCCGTCAGTTTCCCATTATGGATGACCTGCCAGGTAAAGTCTTCCTATAACCGCTGGATGATGTTGATGAGCTTCGGGGGAATCCCGTAATGCTGCATCAATATCCAGATGATGCTCCTGTCCACACTGTCAAATGCCTTCTCGAAATCCACGAAAGTCATGTAGAGGGGGGACTGCCACTCGATGGACTGTTCGATGATGATTCTTAGGGTGACGATGTGGATATCGTGAATGAACCGACATTCTGTGAAGAATAGGAAACTCTAAATGGGAAACTCTAAACTGGAACAAAAAATTAAACTGATACCTGGAGTTGGGAGATAAAGTTTCCAGTGTAAGGAATAGCAAGGAGGCCAGGGCCCCTAGATTTTGGAGTATTTAGGAGGTCATATCATTCACGATATGACCGAAGAAGCAGAAACAGCAGCTGGGCAGGGGAACATGAAGAGGCTATACGAAATAACAAGAACTCTATCGGGAAAGAACTACAACCCTAGCAAGCCAGTGAAGGACAAGACTGGCAAGACAATAACAAGCGATGCAGGGCAGAGAGCCTGATGGGCAGAGCATTTCGAAGAAATCCTGAACCGACCGCCTCCACCAACTGTTCCGGACATACCACCAGCCACCGAACTGCTTCAGGTGAACACGGGCCCACCTACCAAAGTTGAGATCATCAAAGCCATCAAGACCATGAAAAATGGTAAGGCTGCAGGTCCAGACGGCATCCCCCCTGAGGCACTCAAGGCAGACCCAGAAATGTCAGCGGAGATGCTACAACCCCTCCTGCAGAAGATCTGGGAACAGGAACAAGTCCCGACAGACTGGAAACTAGGCTACCTGGTGAAGCTACCCAAGAAAGGTGACCTATCCCAATGCAGCAACTGGCGAGGAATCATGCTTCTATCCGCTCCCAGCAAAATCCTGACCAGAGTCATCTTAGAAAGACTGAAGGAGGCCTTGGACAAGAAGCTGAGAACAGAACAAGCAGGGTTTCGTCAGCACAGATCGTGCACCGACCATATCGTCACCCTGAGAATCATCATCGAACAGTCCATCGAGTGGCAGTCCCCCCTCTACATGACTTTCGTGGATTTCGAGAAGGCATTTGACAGTGTGGACAGGAGCATCATCTGGATATTGATGCAGCATTACGGGATTCCCCCGAAGCTCATCAACATCATCCAGCGGTTATAGGAAGACTTTACCTGGCAGGTCATCCATAATGGGAAACTGACGGCTCCCCTCACAGTGAAAACTGGAGTGAAGCAAGGCTGCATGCTTTCGCCCCTTATCTTCTTGATGGTCATAGATTGGACCATGAGAAGAATTACCAAGGACAACAATACGGGCATTCAATGGACTCACACCAAGCAGCTCGAGGACCTTGACTTCGCAGATGACATCTGTCTCCTTTCTCACAAGCAGCAGGATGCGCAAGCCAAACTTGCACGACTCTCTGAGGAAGCAGAGAAGACAGGTCTGAAGATCAACAAGAAGAAGACCAGGTGATCACAGTCAACAGCAGACAGGACCTGCCAATCCAACTACAGGGAGAAAACATCAAGGAGATGGACCACTTCACCTATTTGGGTAGCATAGTCAGTAAGGACTGCGGAGCAGATGAGGACATCAGAAACCGAATCAACAAAGCCAGACAGGCATTTAACACCTTATGGTCTGTCTGGATCTCCAAAGCACTGTCCCTCGTCACTAAGCTTCGAATCTTCAACACCAACGTAAAGGCCGTCCTCCTATATGGATCAGAAAGCTGGAGAGTGACGAGCGCTAACACCAATAAACTCCAGGTCTTTGTTAACAGATGTCTACGCTACATCTTGAGCATCAGATGGCCTGAAAAGATCTCCAATGCTAGTCTCTGGGAAAGAACAATCCAGTACCCCATTAGTCAGGACATAAAGAAACGTAAGTGGAGATGGATAGGACATAAGCTACGAAAACCGGAAGACAACGTAGCCAGACAAGCATTGAGCTGGAACCCTTCAGGGAGGAGGAAAGTTGGAAGACCAAAACAGACCTGGGGAAGATCTGCTGAAAATGAAACAAAAACGGTTGGAATGACATGGGCCCAGCTGGGGGAAGTTGCCCAGAACAGAGTCCATTGGCGTGAGATGGTTGCGGCCCTATGCTCCTAAGGAGTCAACAGGAATAATAATAATAATAATTCTTCTCAGAAGTTTTACTCATATTTCAGAAAAAGGTACATAAGACAGATGTTCTAACTTAATATATCATTCTAGAGTAAGTCCTCCCAAACTAACATGTTCTTGGCTAATTAACAGATCTTCAGCTCTTTCACTGAAAAAATTCACTATATCAATCACGATGACATATAACATAGTTATTCAGGTATTAGATTTGACCCTTCTAAGAGGTGGTGCCTATTCATTTCTTTTCCACCTTGGGGTACAGGCAAGCTGTGTCATTCTCTTTTACAAAAAGATTAGTCCTATATAGTAAGTCCCTTTGAGGCTGAGTAGAAACACCTACAAAGTTTTTCCATTTCTCTGATGTCCAATCTTTGAGAAGCCTTCAGAAAGCACTAGACACACTTAGAGGAGAAGGAGCAAGCTGACTAATTGCTGATAAACTTGAGGCTTCAATAATGGTCTTTGGATCCCATACCTAAAGAATTGTGTTCAGTCTAGGTGCATAGTTGAGGAAAGATTTAAAGACTTGCTGGAATACAACCAGATAAGGATGAACTGGATGTAAAGAGCCTGGAGACAATGCAGTATGGGCATCATTTCTGTTGATATTTTGCCTGGAAAAGAGAAGGCCAATGAGGGACATGACAGCTACATTTGATTATCTGAAGAGTTGTTGTATAGGAGAGTGATTATTAGTCTTCTTGTGCTTTATTTTAGTGGGCAGAAAAGGATTAAGTATCAAAATAAAAAAATAACTAATATCCTATATCAATGGAAAATTTATAGAAATAAAATTCATATGCACACATTTTCAAAGGTATGAAAATTTTTCAAAAAAAGAAATACCAAACATAACAATGATATGAAACAGTGTTCAAAAATTAGTAATAATGAGCAAAATGTGAGTGAAAGCAACCCTGTGTTATTTTCACCTCAAATCAGTAAGATAAAATTATTTTGTTAGTGAGGTCCAAGTTGCTTTCCCCCAAAATTATCTCAAAGTTCATCTCAAATCACCCATTAAATTAGTAAAAAAAAATTTTTTTTAACAGAAACATTTTTGTCAAGGGGCTACAGAAATGAAGATGTGTGTGTCTATGTGTGTGTGAGAGAGAGACAGAGAGACAGAGAGAGACAGAGACAGAGATAAAGAGACAGAGAGAGAGCGTGCTCAATGTGGTATTTAAAGTCTTTTGTACTTTGTGCCAGTCTAACTTTCAAGGACTATTTTACACTATTCTCCTGCATATATTCTATTTTTTAGCTAAACTAACCTTCTTGCTACTCCTTGATATAGTCATTGCATATCTCTCCCCTGTGCTACTGAACAGTCTGGCTTCCTTCAAGTCTCAGTTTTGGTCCACCTCCCGTAGGGAGACTTTCCTGACTGCCCTATTGACTGACTCTTCAGGCTATCTGCCCATCCTTAGACAATCTCATATATCTGTTCACATGCTGTAATCTAGCAATTTTTTTTTTATCCTGGGACTCCATTCTAGGAGCATAGGACCACAACCAGTAGGCAATGGGTCGCTCAGGGTCACCCAGCTGGGAAGTGTCTGAGCCTGGATTTGAACCTAGGATCTTTCGTCTCTAGGCCTGGCTCTCAATCCACTGAGCTAGCCCAGCTGCCCCTACTTTAGGTTGCAGTTTCTTTAGCAGATGTAGTTTTTACAGGGTGGGGTTGCTAGCCCCACACCCAACCCTCCTCCTTTTTCATCCGGGCTAGGGACCGTCCTTAGCCCAGGAGTGGTAAGGGGTGGGCGATAGGGGTCAAGTGACTTGCCCAAGGTCACACAGCTGGAAGTGTCCGAGGCCGGACTTGAACCTAGGACCTCCAGTCTCTAGGCCTGGCTCTCAATCCACTGAGCCACCCAGCTGCCCTGGTATCTAGCAATACCAACATAAATCTCTTGAGCACAAGGGCCACTTTTGTTCAGTTCTGATTGTGCGCCTCTGCACCTGGTACAATTCTGCTTAGGGATGGCTGAATTATTCACATCTCTGTGGCCTTTCATCCTCAGCTTCAGCACTGCAGCCTCTTGGATCTTCCACTCTTCTGACATGACATTAAAAAAGGGGCCTCAAAGATCCTGGGGCTAAGTTCTAGGATCCTCTGCCAAGGAAAGTCCTGCTCTCAGATGAGGGTGAAGGACAACTAAGCACTTGGGAAAGTCCCTAGCAAGAAGCACCCTGAGCAGTCCTGAGAGACCGAAGGGTCTCCTGAGGTTTTTTTGGCTCTGGTAGTACCCACACATGACTCCTAGAGAGGCAGGCAATGACTGAGGAAGTATACAAGTATTTAAAACTCTTCCCAGGCCATTAACAATAGCCTTTTTTTTTTTTTTAATTTTTTTTTTTTTATAAACCCTTAACTTCTGTGTATTGGCTCCTTGGTGGAAGAGTGGTAAGGGTGGGCAATGGGGGTCAAGTGACTTGCCCAGGGTCACACAGCTGGGAAGTGTCTGAGGCCGGATTTGAACCTAGGACCTCCCATCTCTAGGCCTGGCTCTCAATCTACTGAGCTACCCAGCTGCCCCCAACAATAGCCTTTTATAATAAGGTAATATTTAATTTTTGCCAGATCACTACTGGTGATTATAAAATTTATTTCTCCTATGAACTCTAGATTTTAGTTATAACTCAGAGCTCAGTAATTCACATATCTATAACACTTTCAATTCAATGCAATTCAACACACTGATTCAGCATTTACTGTGAGTAAAGCACTGTTACAGGCCCTGAAAATGTAAAAGCAAAAATAAACTAGTCTCCATCTTCAAGTCCTATAGTTATAAGAAAATACGAAGTAAGGATGCTTTAAGGAAGAAATGAGGAGGAAGTGAACACTTGGATGGTATTTAAGAAAGGCAATTTGATTTAGCAGAGCAGAAAGAATACTGGTTGTGGAGCGGAATTTGGATTCAAATTTTACTTCTTATTACTTGTGTGACTTAGATGGCATCTGAAATCCCTTCCAGTTCAAGATCTATAGTCCTTTACCGGGACCCTGAGAAGTAAGGTATAATCCTAGTGAATGTTGAATGCAGCTGACTATGAATTGACCTTATTCTGATCCTAAAGTTACAAACTGCCTAGAGGTGAAACCAGTTTGAAAAAAAAAAAGAAACTGATTATTCCAAGAGCCTGAATTTCTGACCAGATGTCTCCACTCCCAAACTTCTCTATGGACTTTCTGTTATTATGCAAAACATGTTATGTAACTGCTTTTCAAAGCTATGCCTTCCATGAGGCTCCCCACTCCAGGTTGAAATGCACTTAACTCATATCCCTCTATACCTCAGGGCTGTGAATGAACCCTATATTACACTCTCCTTGCCTCAGAGGCCCACATTATTGCTACTTTGGTAATTCTCTTTAATTCAGGTCAACAGAGGAAGGTGCCTAAAAAATGAAGAACTAGATGTCTAAGTAAAGCCATTACCAGGATGAAGAAAAAGAAGCCACAAGGGCCACATATAGATAGAAAGGACTAAAATGGTGCCCCTGACATAAAAGAAAGAATTAGATGTCTCCAAGAGGGAGAGTAAAATGGGAGGAGTAAAGCAGACAATAATCTAGGACTTTCTGTAACTGCTGTCTATTTACCGTTGTCCTCCAACCAAGATCTGGGGGATTCTGTGACTCTACAGCCCTGGAAAACTCAGTAGAACTGAGATTGGGGGTTAACCTGATACCAAGTTGGAGGCTTGAGAAGAGACTATGTTTGCATCCTACACCCAGACCAGTGATACATGGGGAGTTGAACATGGGGTAGGACCAGAGGACCACCAACACTTGAAAATGGAGGGGGGCCATTCTTTCTATTGCTATTCAGATGAGCCGCCATTAAATCTCACTTCCCCTACAAAGTAGGAGTCAGTCCACTCTGACACACATCTGCCCAGATGGGTCTGGTTGATGCATAAGCTCTTGCTCACACTCTCTCTAACTTCCTGTCTAAACAGGTCATAATCTCTTAACATTCTTTACCTCAGGTGGTCATAACCACCACCAGGGTGCAGGAGGAACAACTTGTGCTTGAATTTTGTTGGTTTCAGATGGAAATAGGAAAAAGGAAAGAGATACTTCTCCTTGAAGAGGACTAAAGAATGTCAGACTGGCACTGACATTCTCCCTCTAACTCACACCTATCAAACAACAATAAATAAATGGGTGAAATAAGAAAAGCTCATGCAATATCTCTCCTCCTTTCATGCTTTCAAACTCCCAGAAAAAAACATTTAAAATTGTCTCCTCCACTCCCTGTCATCCCATTCATTTCTTACAATCTGGCTTCTGGCCTCACAACTCCACTGCAACTACTTTCTCCAAGGTAACCAAGCATCTCTATTGTAAAATAAGATAATTTATCATTTACATTATATCACATAATTTTTATCACGCCCTATCCATTATAGCCTCTCTGAAGCTTTTAATACCTAACCAAGTTCTCTTTCTGGTTTCTCTCTTCTGCATCTTTCTTGATCTCCTCCCTCCTTAGTCTCCTCCAACCTGTCTAACCATTCCTTGTCTCCTTTAAAGGATATTTAAGTCTCGATCTCTTATGCTATTTGTTTCAAAAGACTATTCTAGATTATGAGCAGCTAAGTGGCACAGTGGATTGAGAGCCAGGCCCAGAGATGGGAGATGAGTTCAAATCTGACCTCCAACACTTCCCACCTGTGTGACACTGGGCAAATCACTTCACCCCCATTGCCTAGCCCTTACTGTTTTCTGCCTTGAAACCAATACACAATATTGATTCTAAGAAAGAAAGTAAATATTAAAAAAAAAGACTAACCTAGGCCCTGTTGACATTCTCTCTGAATGAAAATAATTAACATTTATATAGTAATTTAAAGTTCTCTTAAATACATTGTCATATTTGATCCTCACAACAACTCTAAATGAGCTAGACATTATTATTAACCTAAATTTACAGATGAGAAAGAGATTGAAAGGGATTAGATGACTTGCCCTGGATCACACAGTTGATAGGGACCTGGGAAAGGATTTGAATCCAACTGGTTCTGACTCCTAGTCCTGAGCTCTCATTCAACTCTTTAGCTCCCATGGAATAAATTATATCTTTGAAAATTAATAAATTCAGATCTATAATCCAATATTTTTCTCCTGAGCTTAAGTCTCATGTTACTATTGGTTAAATTATCTATGACTGGCTGTCCAGTGTTAATATGTCTGAAATGGGATTATTTCTCTCTCCCCTCTCATTATTTCCCCTACAACTTTTCTATTTTGGTGAAGGCAAAGACCTTTCTTCTAGGCACCTGAGCTCACAAGTACCATTGTCATCTTTGACTCTTTCTTATCCTTTGCTTGCCATATCTCTAAATCTAAAGAGTATTTCAATATCTCTTGCCTATTTTCTCTCCTCTCATGTCAGCCACCTTAGTTCCAGCCCATATTAGTTGTGTTTAGTTCATTGCAACAGCTACCTAACAGGACTCCTGACTTCTTGTCTTTGGTTTCTCCAATTCATCCTCCCCAGTGCTTTTCTAACAAAGACAATGCTCAAGAACCACCCACATTTCCCTCATGCCCCTAAGGTTAAAATATAATGTTTCCAAGACTGTTCCACATTTCTGTTCCTCATGAATAAAGTTATAAATTATAATTTATGTAAGTATACATCTTTTAAATTCATATCCTAAATAAAGCAATCTAATAGTTATTCTCTGAGCTTGGCATTCTACTACTTTCCTCTATTTATTTGTCCAGGCCCCTCCCCATACCAAGACTACTCCCTCCTCACCTCCAACTCTTAGAATCCCTAGCTTCCTTCAAATGTAGCTCAAATATCAACTCCTATTGGAAGCTTTTCCTGATGACCCTAGTTCTTAGTACAGCGTGTGTATGCAAAACTGACTTTTAGGATATATGCATATATACACAAATGATTTTATATATGTGTATATTAATATAGTATCGTATTTTTGTATACTTATATAATTTGTTTTACATATTGTATCTTGCCAATGAAATGCAATTTAATTTCTCTAAGGATAAGACATTCCTTTCTTGTCTGTGTATGCTCCGCCCCTACCACATTAAACTGGATTGGAAAAAAAGTGTATTCTATCAAGACACAGGCGACTCCACCCCTCCCCCCCCCCCGCACCTCCCCCCCAAAATTTGGAGTCCTCAGGGTCAGCATTCACTCCACTCCCTAGTTATCTTATCAGATGGGAAAGTATTTGTGAACCAGAACCTCAGCCCCAGTAGACACCCCCCCCACTCCTCACTGCCTCCATCATGTAGGTTTGCTCCTCCCCCACCCCACCCCCACTGCCCAGATGTCTCAGCCAGCTCCAGCCTCTCACCAGCAGCTTCAGTCTAGTCATCTCTGGGATCTTCCATCCTTCTGACCCAAGGGTGAATCCAGGAGGTCCTGGGGCTGACATCAGTTCCCCCAGTATCCCTTGTCAGAAAAGGGAAGCCCGGGGACCTCTGCTCAGGAGAGTTGGGTTCTCAGACAAAGGGGAAGCGGTACCAAGAAGTCACCTGGGCAGCCCGAGAGCTCACTCCCCAAGCAGCGCCCCCTGGAGGTCTCCTGAGGTGCTGTGGCTGCTGTGACAGCTGCAAGTGACTCCAGAGGAAGAGAGGAAACTGATGTGGCTTCGCAAATAAATGCATTCACATTCCCTTCTCTGAAAGGAGGGGTGGGGACTGGCTATTAGGGGTGTAGCGCATTTCAGATACTATCAGATTTAATGGGGGTTTGACTGGTTTACCCTATGGCCATTTTCCTTGTCTTGGCATATTCTCAGGGTAATGAAGAGGTGAGAGAAGGAAGACTGAGCACAAAACCAAAGACAGCCATAAATGATGGATAAAAGAAGAACAGAGAGCTGGCCTGGAAGCTAGGAAGCTGGGTGCAAGTCCTACTTATGGCATACTGTGGGTGTGATTCTATGCAGCTCCCTTGACTTCTTGGGGTTCTAGGCCACTCTTTAAGATTATAATCTGCAGGAAAAGAGCTGATCTACATTGGTATCAGGTTTCCATACAGGGAGTTTTCTCTATCAGTGAATCACAGATCCCGTCCTCTCTAGGCCAGGTACCTGGTCAAAGCCACTTATTTAACAAGACAGAACCCCAGGTTCCAAGAACTTCTAACTTGTTCAATGACACACAGGTACAGGGTGACAAAGGCGGGAATAGAACCCAGGACCTTTGACTCCCTATACTCATAACATGTTTGTATTTGCATGCATACATATGTCTAGACATGTCTATTCATAAAATGTATTTTATTAGAATCAAATGAGATAATCCATGCTGGCTTTTGGTAAATTAGAAACATACTATAGAAATGCAAGCTACCAGTTTCCTAATCTATAAAACAAGAGGGTTGAGCTACATGACTTCTGAGGTCTAATAATTCTGGAGAGTTCTCACATCTCCATTAGAAATGGAAGGTTGTGTGAATCCTGTAACCATGGAAAAATGTTCTAAATTAATTAACTAAATGAAAATTTAAAATAAAAAAAAAGAGAAATAGAAGGTTAAATGGAATGTCTTTCAAGAAATATTTCTTGTCCCAACTTAATTCTCTGTTGTCATCTGACCAGTTCAGGTGTCTGAAATGTATGGAGAATCTTGCAAGCTGGGTGGCTGGAGTCAGATCCTACCTATACTGATTGGAGGTTTATTTGGTCAGTTTAAACATTAACACTTAATAGAGTAAAATTTTGAAAAAATGTGATGTCATGGAAAAGAGATTCCCAAATTGTCCCTCCTGAGATATTTCTAGTTTCTTTGGGACCACTACATTGAAGTCTTTTATTCCTTTATTCTTTTAATTGATCATAGTTGAGGGGCTTTTCAGATGCTTTGAGCCAAAAGGAGAAAAGAATATTGGGAACAGCTTGATTTGTCACATGGTACACAAGGATTTTGATGCATGTCAGAAGAAGCAGTAGTAGCCATGTTCCTGACATCATTAAATTTTCAAACTTTGGAAGAAGCACACAGACTAACACATATGTAGACATATATGCCTACATTGATAACCATATTTAGTTTGGTGCCTGTTAATATTCTCAGTCATTTTGGAATAATCCAAAATGCAGTTTGCAGTTCTTTGATGCCTTCAGTTCTTCTGAAAAATATGAGAAATGATATTTTGAACTTCAAAACTAAAGCATTTCTAGCACCATAAATTTCACTATATTTGGTCTAGATCAGCTATTGTTTCCATTTGGATTTCTTTCATGCCATTTTTCATACTGAATTAGGGGAACAAGGATAATAGTTGTGTTTTGTTTTGCTAGTTATATAAAGGTATAGAGTAGATTCTGAGAATTTTTAAAATTTCTTGTTTCTCATGGTGTTGCCTTGGATTTTTTTAATTGTTTGATTCTCCTCCCTCAGCTTTTTATTAAGGTAACTACAGATTTTCTTACTCTTTTCAAAAAATTGCTTTTTTTGCTTAAAAATTCTAGGCCTGACTTCCAGGCTAAGATGGTCACAGTGTAGAAGCAAGGGGCCTCATCTCCTCACCACCTACTGATATAAAGTGCCTCAAAAGGACAAAAACCAAAATCAGATGAGTGAAGGGGCTTTTCTGTCTTGAAGGTAGGCAGGGTTTGGGCCTTTCCATGCTATAAGGGGGTAAAATTACTCCTACCAAAGCTCAAGCTGATCACCCCTCCCCCACTCTATCTACAGTGCCAGAGTCAGAGCCAGCATGGGGCAGTGTCTACGTTCTGCGGGGCTAACTGAGGACACCACAGACTTACCCAAGAGAGCAGCAAGACTTGGGACACCAGGAGGCTAAGGAACATGGAGATTGGCCTCAGAGATAGGGTAGAGAGGGGCTATACAAGCAGACATAGCAGAGACTGAAAAGTGGCCTCGGGGCAAAAGCCACTCTGTAGCTCCATACAAAGACCTGCCTATCCTCCTCACTCAGACTTCTAATTGGGAAGGGAAGAAATAACTAGCACAGAAATGGCCACCAACACTCAGGAACTATAATCTGCAACTACCAAAATAAAACCAGAAAAGAACCTTGACCCTGAATAATTTCTATGGAGAAATATCCCAGATTACAGAGGAGACAGCAGAGGACAACAAACAAGCAAACACATGCACACCTTCCCCCAAAAATGGAAATAGGTCACAAGCCTTTGAGGAGCTCAGATTTGAAATTATGAACCAAGTAAGAAAGATAGAAGAAACTTGGCAAGAAAAGTAGGAAATAGTTCAAAAAGAAAATAACAGTTTAAAAGACAGAATCTCCCACTTGGAAAAAGAAGCTGAGAAATCAAATGAAATAATAAGCAAATTGAAGACAAGAAATGACCTGCTGGAAGCCATGAAAATCAGGATAGACCAAACCAAAAAGGAAAATCAAAAGTTCATAGATGAAAACCAGTTTTTAAAAACTAGAATTGGGCAAGTAGAATCTAATGATCTCACAAGATAGCAAGAATTAATAAAGCAAAGTCAAAAGAATGACAAATTAGAAGGAAACATGAAATATCTCAATGAGAAGATAACAGACTTGGAAAACAGATCTAGGAGAGACAATTTGAGAATCAGAGGCCAAACTGAAAACATGGAAATAAATAGAAATCTTGCCATTAAACTACAAGAAATTATCCAAGAAAACTGTTCTGATATTCTTGAACAAGAGGACAAAATAGACATTGAAAGAGTCCATAGATCAACTTCTACATTAAATCCTAAAAAGATAACACCCAGAAATGTAATTACCAAATTCAATAACTTCAAAACTAAGGAGAAAATATTGCAAGAAGCTAAAAGGAGACAATTCAGATATCAAGGAGGACCAATCAGGATTACATAGGATCTGCCTCCACTCTAAAGGACCTCAAGGCTTGGAATATGATATTCAGAAAGGCAAGAGAATTGGGTCTACAACCAAGGATTATCTAACCATTAAAATGACTATACACTTTGAGGGGAAAGTATGGGCATTCCACAAGATAGAAGATTTCCAAGTATTTGTAAAGAAAAGACCAGAACTAAATGGAAATTTTGATGTCCAAATACAAAATTCAAGAGAAACATGAAAAGGTAAACAAGAAAGAAGGAAAAAAAAATTTAAGGGTTTCAGTAAGGTCAAATGTTTTATATTGTTATAAAAGGATGATATTAGGATTGAAAGATATGGATTGGATTTGGTGGGAGAGAAAGAGCACTCTCACCCATAGGCCTCTGTGTAGATGCTAATAGCAGAAAGGCTATGCCTCTCCCCACCTGTCAGGCTCGGCTTGACTAAGCCTGTCAGCTATCCCCTTTTAACAGTTGCCCAGACAGGGAACCACTGAGAATTTGTATGTGTAGTTAACTTCTCTAGTTTCTCAACCTGGGGTTGTAATAAATATTGATAAGGACCATTGGTGCGCTGTTTGAATAATGGTGTGGATCTGACTGTGTGATTGACTCCCCTTCCCAAGGGCTTAGATATACTGACCATTCAGGAAAGGTACTTTGTAATAAAACACTATATTTAATTCTAATTAATGGGGTTAGAAACAAGGGAAAGAATGGAGGATTTGAGAACCTTATAGCTAATAGTCTTAAGTTAATGATAAAGCTGTGGATATTGCTAGATCAGGAAGGGACTGGAGGTTCTTCACCCTCTCACTAACTTTGGCCTGACTTGGCCAGAGCCAAGCCAAAGATTAGGTAAGGCTATTGATGATCTTTGAATGACAGTATCACTGTTCTCTCTCAGCAATATTGACAATGATGGTAATTGCTCTCTAGTTCTCTCAGTAGGGCAAGTTGGGTTGCAGGTAAAAGCCTATCCTCCCACTCAACCTCCCACCTCCCAAGTTCTGCTCCAACTTGTGCTGTGCCTGGTGGGTATTTATAGGGTTGGCTCCAACTGACTTTTGCCCTGACTCACGGCACCTGGGTACATTACAAGGTGTTCAATTGCCGGTGTTGTCACTCAAAGATGGTGTCCATCTTGCCCCAGAAATTCAATATAACAATATCCCTATATGGAAATATGATATTTTTAACTCTTAAAACTATATTAACTATCACAGTAGTTAGAAGAATTATTCATAGGTAGTGATGGGGGGTATAAAGTGGTTTAAGTTGTTAAGTAAAATAAGAAAGGGAGAGAAAAAGAAGATGGCACCAAGAAAAACTTGAAGGAATAAGAAAAATAGGATAAATTATACTATGTAAAGAGGCACATGGAAGGGGAGTGGAATAATGCTATTATAAGAGGAAGAGAGTGCTAATAGGTAATACTTAAACCTTAATCTCAGTGGAATCATCTCTGAGAGGGAAGAGCATCTAGATCCATTGGGGTATTACCCTACAGGGAAGTTGAGAGAGAAAAACCAAGGGGGTGAGTACCAAAAGGGAGGGAAAGAGAGGGAGGAGGGAATTTAAAAGACCCTAAAGAAAAATAAAAGGGGAATAAGCAGGGAAGGGGCGGGAAAGGAAGTAAAATAAGGGTGGGGATTAGGAGAACTGATTAAAAGCAAAACACTTGGGTAAAAGGAAATAGTGAAAGAAGGAAGGGCAGAACAAGGAGAGGGAATGAAAATGATGGAGAATACACAGACGGTAATCATAACTCTGAATGTGAATGGGATGAACTCACCCATAAAATGGAAACAAATAGCAGAATGAATTAGAAACCAAAATCCTCCCATATGTAGTCTACAAGAAACACACTCAGGGTAAATGTAAGAGGCTGGAGCAAAATCTATTGGGCATCAAGTGAGAAAAAGAAGGCAGGAGTTACAATCATATCTGACAAAGTCAAAGTACAAATAGATCTAATTAAAAGAGGTAGGGAAGGTAATTACATCCTGATAAAAGGCAGTATAGACAATAAGGAAATATCAGTACTCAACATGTAAGCACCAAATGGTATAGCATACAAATTTTTAAAGGAGAAACTACTGGAGCTTAAGGAGGAAATAGATAGTAAAACTATACTAGTGGGAGATCTGAACCTTCCCCTATCAGATCTAGCTAAATCAAAACAAAAAATAAATTAAAAAGAGGTAAGAGAAAGGAACAAAATCTTAGAAAAATTGGAGTTAATAGATATATGGAGAAAAACAAATAGGAACAAAAAGGAATACACCTTCTTTTCAGCAGCACGTGATACACTCACAAAGCTTGATCATGTACTAGGGCATAAAAACATGGCAAACCAATGCAAAAGAACAGAAATGATAAATGTCACCTTTTCAGATTATAATGCAATAAAAATAAAAATTAGTAAGGGTACATGGAGAGGCAAATACAAAATTAATTGGAAATTAAATAATATAATTCTCCAAAATTGCTTGGTTAAAGAACACATCATAGAAACAATTAATAATTTCATTGAAGAGAATGACAATGATGAGACATCATATCAAAATCTATGGGATGCAGCCGAAGCAGTGCTCAGGGGGAACTATATATCCCTGAATGCATATATTAACAAATCAGGGAGGGAAGAAATCAATGAATTGGGCGTGCATATTAAAAAAATACAAAGAGAACAAATTAAAAATTCTCACATAAAAACTAAATTAGAAATGCTAAAAATTAAAGGAGAAATTAATAAAATTGAAAGTGAAAGAATGATTAAATTAATAAATAAGACTAGAAGCTGGTACTTTGAAAAAACAAATAAAATAGATAAAGTATTGGTTAATCTAATGAAAAAAAGGAAAGAAGAAAACCAAATTAACAGTATCAAAGATGAAAAGGGACACTTCACCTATAATGAAGAGGAAATTAAGCTAAATATTAAGAACTATTTTTGTCCAATTATATGGCAATAAACATGGCAATCTAGGTGATATGGATGATTATTTACGAAAATATAAATTGCCTACGTTGATAGAAGAAGAAATAGAATACTTAAACCCATATCAGAAAAAGAAATTGAATAAGCCATCATAGAACTCCCTAAGAAAAAATCCGCAGGGCCTGATGGATTCATAAGTGAATTACGTCAAACATTTAAAGAACAACTAACTATATAAATTATTTGAATTAAAAAGCAAAGAAGGAGTTCTACCAAATTCTTTTATGAAACAAATATGTTATTGATTCCAAAGCCAAGTAGATCAAAAACAGAGAAAGAAAACTATAGACCAATCTCCTTAATGAACATAGATGCAAAAATCTTAAATACAATACTAGCAAAAAAAACTCCAGCAAGTGATCACAAGGGTTATTCATTACCATTAGGTGGGATTTATACCAGGAATGCAAGGATGGTTTAATATTAGGAAAAACAATCTATATAATTGACTTTATCAACAACCAAACCAACATAAATCACATGATTATCTCAATAAATGCAGAAAAAGCCTTTGACAAAATAAAAAACTCATTCCTATTGAAAACACTAGAAAGTATAGGACTAGAAGGGCCTTTCCTAAAAATAATAAACAGTATTTATTTAAAACTATCAGCAAGTATCATCTACAATGGGGATAAAATAGAAGCCTTCTGAATAATATCAGGAGTGAAATAAGGATGCCCATTATCACTTCTATTGTTTAACATTGTACTAGAAATACTAGCAGTAGCAATCAGAGAAGAAAAAGAAATTGAAGGTATTAAAATAGGCAATGAGGAGACCAAGCTATCACTCTTTGCAGATGATATGATGGTGTAATTAAAGAATCCTAGAAAATCAACTAAAAAGCTAGTTGAATAATCAACAACTTTAACAAAGTTGCAGGATACAAAATAAATACACATAAATCATCAGCATTTCTATGTGCTTCCAACACATCTCAGCAGCAAGAGTTAGAAAGAGAAATTCCAATGAAAATCACCCCAGATAATATAAAATATTTAGGAATCTATCTGCCAAAACAAACAGAGGAACCATGAGAACACAACTACAAAACACTTTCCACACAATCAATACTATATCTAAATAATTGGGAAAACATTAATAGCTCATGGGTAGGACAAGCTAACATAATAAAAATGTCAGTCTTACCCCAATTAATTTACTAATTCAGTGCCATACCTATCCAACTACCAAGAAAAATTTTTACTGAATTAGAAAAAATTATAACAAAGTTCATTTGGAAGAACAAAAGATCAAGAATATCAAGGGAAATAATGAAAATAAACGTGAAGGATGGGGGCCTACCAGTACCAGATCTTAAACTGTACTCTAAAGCTTTGATCATCAAAACAATATGGTACTGGCTAAGAGACAGAAGGGAGGATCAGTGGAATAGACTTGGGGTAAATGACCTCAGAAAGATAGTGTATGATAAATACAAAGATCCCAGCTTTTGGGACAAAAACCCACTATTTGACAAAAACTGCTGGGAAAACTGGAAAACAGTATGGGATAGATTGGGTTTAGGTATGGGAGTATGGGAAAGATTAGATCAATGTCTCACACCCTATACGAAGATAAATACAGAATGGGTAAATAACTTGAATATGAAGAAGGAAACTATAAGTAAATTAGGTGAACACAGAATAGTTTACCTGTCAGATCTATGGGAAAGGAAAGATTTTAAGACCAAGCAAGAGTTAGAAAACATTACAAAACGTAAAATAAATAATTTTGGTTACATTAAATTTAAAAGGTTTTGTACAAACAAAATCAATGCAATCAAAATTAGAAGAGAAGTAACAAATTGGGGTAAAATCTTTATAACAAAAACTTATGACAAAGGTCTAATAAGGAGCTATATCAATTGTACAAAAAAAATCAAGCAATTCCCCAATAGATAGATGGCTTGGATGGACATGAATAGACAATTTTCAGATAAAGAACCCAAAACTATCAATAAGCACATGAAAAAGTGTTCTAAATTTCTTCTAATCAGAGAAATGCAAATCAGAACAACTCTGAGATACCATCTCATACTTAGCAGATTGGCTAATATGACAGCAAAGGAAAATAATAAATGTTGGGAGGGGTGTGGCAAAATTGGGACATTAATGCATTGCTAGTAGAGTTGTGAATTGATCCAACCATTCTGGATGGCAATTTAGAACTATGTCCAAAGGGCTTTAAAAGACTGCCTGCCCTTTGATGCAGCCATACCACTACTGGGTTTATACCCCAAAGAGATAATAAGGAAAAAGACTTGTACAAAAATATTTATAGCCATGCTCTTTGTGGTGGCAAAAAAATTGAAAAATAAGAGAATGCCCTTCAATTGGAGAATGGCTGAACCAATTGTTGTATAATGTTGGTGATGGGATACTATTGTGTTCAAAGGAAGAATAAACTGGAGGAATTCCATGTGAACTGGAACGACCTACAGGAATTGATGCAGAGTGAAAGGAGCAGAACCAGGAGAACATTTACACAGAGACAGATACTCTGTGGCACAGTTGAATATAATAGACTTCTCTACTAGCAGCAATACAATGATCCAGGAAAATTTTGAGGGACTTTTGAGAAAGAATGCTATCTACATCCAGAGAAAGAACTGTGGGATTAGAAACACAGAAGGGAAAACAACTGCTTGATCACATGGTACAATGAGGATATTGGGGATGTAGACTCTAAATGATCACTCTAGTGCAAATATTAATAATATGGAAATAGGTCTTGATCAAAGACATATGTAAAACCTAGTGGAATTGCTCATTGACTGTGGGAGTGGGGTGAGAGTGGGGGAGGGAAAGAATATGATTCATGTAACCATGGAAAAATCTTCTAAATTAATAAATAAAATTAGATTCTTAAGAAAAAAATTCTAGGCCTGGGGCAGCTGGGTTACTCAGTAGATTGAATGCCAGGCCTAGAGATGGGAGATCCTAGGTGCTAATTTGGCCTCAGACACTTCCTAGCATAATGACCCTGGGCAAGACACTTGACCCTCATTGCCTAGCCCAGTGATGGACAACCTTTTGAGCTTGGTGTCAAAATTCGCCAAAAAACCAAGCATAACTAGGTTGGTGTATCACTTTGAGAAAAAAAAAACAGATAATTTCGTGATATTTATAGTTTAAATAACAAAAATGTATAATTGTAATATATAACTGTATTTAATAAACCAAAATAGGTAAATTAATATAGGTAGAATTGTCATCTATAGTGCACAGAGTGTCTACACTACACTACAGCAAATGTTTCATCCTCAGCATGTGTCTCTATACTTCTCTGTATGCAGCCACATGACACCATGTGTCATTGAAAATGGCTATGCATGTTAGTGCTAACACGTGTGTCATAGGTTTGCCATCACCGGCCTAGCCCCTACCGGTTTTGTCTTGGACACAATACATAGTATTATTTCTAAGATGGAAGGTAAGGGTTTTTAAAAAAATTCTAAGCCTTTTGCCTTCTATTTTATCTATATATTTTCTTATTTTCAAATTGGAATTGTCATCAATGGCCCTAAGGTCAAACTGTCAGGCCAATCAGATAGAGGATACAACTTCTTTTATAAGCAAGTGACAGGATTCACTCCTTGTCTTTTTGGCAAGGAGGCCAGTGAAAGTCATTATATGTTATCAGATACCTGCATCCCTTAATAAACAATGTTATTCCCAAAGAAATAGTCTCATATTCTTTATTGGGTAAAAATCCAAATACTATACTATTTTAATAGCTTTGTGTTTCTTAAATTTATTTCTTTGCTATTTATTCTTATCCCTACCCATATTAGGTAATATGTCCCTGTGATGAGTTCTATTTATACTACTTTGACATTAGTCTATTCCCAAAGTTTCAAACCATTTCCACTGTTCCCTTTTTCCTGCCTTATCCCAATTTTTTAAATTTACTTAAACTATTCTTTTCATTCTTTAACTTACCTTTTTCTCTACTTCTTTTGTCCCTACTTCCCTACTATCCAGTTAAATGAGTGGTTCAAAATCTTCTATCACTTCAATCTTCTTTATGATTTTTTTTCCTTTCCAACATATTCTGAATTCTATTTTCTGATTTATAGCCAATACACTTACTTGTTCCTTTTTTTATTTTTTGTCCTTCATAGGACTAAAGTTTCTGAAGTACTAGGTTTGAGTTCCCTCTTCACTGAATTTCTATATTGTTGTCTTTGTAAATCTTACCATATATCTTCCCTTTTTCTTTGCTGTTGCTGGCTCTAGGAAATAAAATTTATGGGAGATGTTGGATGGAAATAGTGTTGTATGGTAAAAATCATTCATGGTTCTAACTATGGATGCTTCTTCTATTTCATGCCAATAATTGGTCATTACTCCTAAGGCCTTGTTACGAAACTTCTGGCTCTATGACCCCTAATTCTTTAGGTGATGGCTGCCCAAAATACCTCAAACCTCTTTGGCTTTGGGTGGAATGTTTTTGCAAAATTTCCAAGATTAAACTCATTACAAAGTCTTTTTCTTTTACTGCTCACAGTTTTGAATATGATATTCCTAAAGATGGGGCTAGGATTACAATCAAGAATAACCTACCAAGCAAAACTAAGTATAATCCTACAAGGGAAATATTTAATGAAATAGAGGACTTCCAAACATTCCTTATGAATGCTCAATAGAAAATTTCACATTCAAAAATAAGACTCAACAGAAGCAAATAAAGATAAAAATAAGCAAGAAATTATAAGGATTTTAATTAAACTGATTACATTCCTAACTGGGAGGATGATAACCTCAAAAAACCCTATCATCATTATGGCAGTTAAAAGGAGTCAACTTACACAGAACACATAAATATGAGTCTGTTGCTTTGGGATGATCTGTAAAGAAAAATGAAAGGGTAACAAAAGAGGAATATGCTGGGAAAGGATAAGAGAAAAGGGAAGATAAAGGAAGAAGGAAGGTAATAAATGATATGCAAAAGTGATATTCAAGGAAGAGTTTTATAATGGAGAGGAAAATAGAAGAAAGATCAATGCTTGAACTTTACTCTCATCTAAACTGGTTCAAAGAGGGAAGAATACACATTCATGTATAGAAATTCATTTTATCCATCAGAGAAGTATAAGGAGAAGAGATTAATAGGAAAGGGGAGGAAGTGATGAGGAAGTTAGATTAAGAGAGACAGAAGCAGGATAGACTCATGATGAGAGGGGAGGATAAAAAAAGTATATGATGATGGGAAATAAAATGTTAGTAATCATAACTTTGAATGTAAATGGGATGAATTGAACCATAAAACAGAAGAGTATCAAAGAATGAAGTAGAAAACCAACATTGTGTTGTCCATAACAATCCCATTTGAAATAGAAAAACATACAAAGTTAAAATAAGGAAATGAAGCAGAATCTATTATGCTTTAGATGAACTTAAAAAAAAAAAAAAGCAGGGGTGGATGTCAGACAAAGCAAAAGCAAAAACAGACCAAATTTAAAAAGGCAACAGGGAAACTACATTTTGCTAAATGGTTCTATAGATAATAAATTAATATCAATATTAAATGTGTATTTACTAAGTGACACAGTATCCAATTTCTTGAAGGAAAAGTTAATTAAGAGCAAATGGACAGTAAAATTATATTAATAGATGATCTTAATTTATCCCTCTCAGAAGTAGATGAATGTAACCATAAAATAAATAATTTTAAAAGTTGATGAGATAAATAGAATTTTAGAAAAGTTAGATATAATTGACCGCTGGAGAAAAATTAATAGGAATAGAAAGGAGTATACCTTTTTTCTCAGATATAATAGCATATTTACAAAGAACGAGCAAGTATTAGAGCATAAAATCTTCACAAGCAAATACAGAAAATCATAAAATTAATGTATCTTTTCAGACCATAATGTAATAAAAACAATAAATTAAGGGCCCTTCAAGCATAGATTAAAAATTAATTGTAAACTAAATAATCTATACCTGAAGAACAAGTTGGTCAAAGAACAAATCACAAATCAACTTCATTAAAGAATGAAAACAATGAGACAACATACTAAAATATGTAGGAAATAGTCAAGGCAATACTTAGGGAATTTTTTATATTTCTAAATTATTTTGTCACTATAAGAAAGAAAGTGTAACTCAAAGACTTGAGCATGCAACTAAAAAAAATAAACTAGAAAAAAATAAATTAAAAATCCTTAATTAAACACCAAAATAGAAATCCTAAAAATCAAAGGAGATATTAATAAAATTGAAAGTAAAGAAAAAAACACAAAACAACTAATAAATAAAACTGGTGACCAGTATGATGGAGAAAAAAAATCAAAATAGATAAACCCAAAGATAATTCATTTTTTAAAAAGGAATAAAAACTTATTGTCACAATAAAAAATTAATAAGGTAAATGTACAATCAATAAAGATGAAATCAAAGTACTTTTGGGAACTATTTTGTCCAATTTGCTTTTGTTTTATTTTGTTGCATAGAGAAGCATCATGGTTTATGAACAGCTTTTTTTCCTACATCTACTGAGATAATCATGTGGTTTGGGATTTTGTTTTTAATGTGATTATTTGTGTTGCTTTCCTAATGTTGAAGAATCCCATCCCTGCCATAATTCCAAGTTGGTCATAATGATTTCATGGAATAATCTCTGCAATCTGACAGGATTTTATTTAATTTTTTAAATTAATATTCATTAATGATATTTGCCTTTAAGTGATCCTAAGTCTTTTATCACTCCCTGGCTTAGATATTAGGATAATATTTGTCTCATAAAAGTTACATGTGAAAAGTGATTTATTTCTCAATTTTTGAGAATGATATACATAATTGGTAATAATTATTCTTCAAAGGCTGGATATAATCTCCCATGAATCTGTTCATATGAGAAACAATATTTTCTCCATGGATTCTTTTATTCAGTTCTATATTTATTCAATTCCAAATTAATTTCTTTTTCTTGGACTAGATTTTTTTAAGATCTTTTCATCTTGTTAGTTTGGATATAGTTTTTTTGAAGGAATTCTATTTCTTTTGTGTTCTCAGTTTTGTTTCCATACAATTGTGCAAAGTAAGTTCTGACAATTCTATTATTTCTTTCTTGTTTTCTTGTGATTTTACTTTGTCCATTTACTATTTATTGGGGTTTCATTTTCTCCCTCTTTTTAAAAATCAGATTGGCTAAAGATTTATTAATTTGATTAGTCTTTTTAAAGAACCAATTTTTTATATTTAACATCTATTTTGGGGTTTCTATTTTATCTATATGTTATTTTTAAATTTTATGTTGTTTGATTTGTATAATTACAATTCCTACTTCTTTGGAATTATCTTATGGAAAGAAACCATTTTTCTGGCCTCTTGTTTTAATTTTGTATTTCTCCTTAAGTATATTTCTTGCATTTAACAGATTTATGTTTTCCTTTTTTACCCATTCTTCTTTTGTAGTTATATTTCTCTTTTAAGTCAATACTTTGTCCCAGGATTGGTTTTGTTTAATTAACAACACTGATGCTAGTATATATCCTCAGGTCTTTCCCACATTCTCATTTATTTGTCCTATCCAAAATTCTTTTAATCTATTTAAATTATTTCTTTTCTTTGTATTTGTGTGTAACATATGAGGTCATTTTTATTCGAATTTGAAGTTTTCTTTTTTTTTCAGCCTTTATCTAATATTTCTAATTATTTCTCTTCAGTTTTTCTCCTCACATTTTTGCCACTCACACCATTGCAGATTCCAGAGGTCAGGCAGTTGCTCAGTTTTCTTGGTTTAAGGAATAAAAATATCCTGGGACTCAGCCCTGAGTAAACTCTATAAAGGAAAGAGTGGCCACAATTAGGTTTTCAATCTACTTTTCTTCTGTCAAAAGAATCTTTTTCCTCTTTAATCTGTTCTTCTGAGCCCAGGACTCATCTTCTGCCATTCTACTATTTCTTTTTCCACCCCCAGTAACATGTCTTTTCTATGACTGGCTTCGCTAAACCAGTGTTTACCACTTCTTGTCAGTGTTCAGACTGAACCATTACCATAGAGGCAAGATCTCAGATTCCTACCATGAAAATCACAATCAAAAGTCTGTGTACTCACTTCCTTTCATAGGATGGAAATAGAAAGTTAAAGTGGATTTGCCTCAGGGCGACCTTGAAATATTTAGATTCTTCAGAGTTTGCGTTTTTTCTTTTCATTTTTATCTTTGTATCAAAAGTGATTAACAAGGGCCAGCTGGGTGGCTCAGTGGATTGAGAGCCAGGCCTTGAGACAGGGATCCTGGGTTCAAATCTGGTCTCAGACACTTCCTAGCTGTGTGACCATAGACAAGTCACTTAACCCCCACTGCCTAGCCCTTACTACTCTTCTGCTTTAGAACCAATACTCAGTATTGATTCTAAGACGGAAGGTAAGGGTTAAAAAAAAAAAAAACACCAGAAATGTTGGAGGAGGATAGGCAAGCTGGCTTCATCACCGATATCTGTGGGACCTCGCTAAGGATCTATGGCTCCCATACACAAAAAATGGTATTTAGTTCTAGCTCCATAGTTTAAGAAAGATTTAGAAACTAACTCTAGCACATCTAGATTAAGATTAAACTCTGTAGTATATGTCTGGAGATGATGTAATATGAGAACCGATGGAAGCCACTGGGGATATTCAACTTCAAAGAGAAAAACCTTATGAGGAACATTACCACTACATTTAAATATCTGAAGAGTGGTGTTAGGTAGAGGAGGAATTAGTCTTCTTATGCTTGGTTTTATAAGGAAGAAAAAAGAACTACACTTTAGTGATCAAAAAACTATTATCAGGGCAGCAAGGGGCCAAGTCTGGAAATGGGAGATACTGGGTTCAAATCTGACCTCATGGACTTGCTCACTATGTGACCTTTGGAAAGTCACTTAACCCCAATTGCTTGGCCCTTACTGCTTTTATGCTTTGGAAATGAGAGCATTGATTTTAAGATAAAGATAAAGTTGTTTTTTTCTTTTTTAATTATCCAAGAACTATATGAAATTGATAGAAATTAATGAATTTTAAATCTGATATAAACATTTTCAAAGGATATGAAATTTTTTCAAAAAAGGCCCATATGCCACAACATTAACTGAAAATTGTTCAAAATTTTTACTAATACAAAAACACAAATGAAGCCAATCCTTAGTTATTACCTCACACCTAACAAATTAGGAAAAATATTTTTTAAAAGTGGGGAATAATTCATCATTCAAGGAGTTGCACAAAGAACAACAAGCAAATTTACTTCAAAGAGAATCCCTTTTGCTCAAAACTCCCCCAATAATTGCTTATTGGCCATGAAAAACTAAACTAGAGCCAGGTTCTGCTTACCTCCATTTTTGGTATAGGTTAAGAGCTCATAGCTATTGTGTTCCTATGAAAATTCTCCCCTAACATTCTGGCAGCAAAGGCAGATGAAAAAAGAAAAAACTTTTCACATATGTGGGCCCAAAGATTATAGCAATCATGTTATTTTGTCTGAACTTTTACCCCAAGAGTTTCATGTGGTACATTTCTTCAAAGTGGGCCAAAGTGATAAGATCATAGCCAGCCTGTATAAAAAAGCAAGACTATATCTTTTCTATACTAGGAAGAACCAAAACCTCACCTCTGTGTTGCTTTAAGTTTAAGAGGAACTAGAAGATGAATATCCGAATATCCTTTAGAAAGAAGACATTATATCCTCCTGAAACATTTCTTCTTCATAAATGTGAGATATCTTCTGGATTGACTCCAATTTGGCCTCAGACTGCTTCTTTCTTCTTCTCTCTATTGGTTATGTCCTAGGCCAACCTATCTATTTTCTGGTCCATTGAGAGATGCTATTGAATGGAGGATTGGGGGTGTCTATTGGTGCTGGTTAAGATAGAGTTCTTGGTATGTAAGTTATAATGAAGTCAATCAATACTCAAAACAATGATCACAGCAATTACAAAAGGCTCATAATAAAAAAAAAATACTATCTCAAGATGGAGAACTGATAACTCTCAGACTAGATTGAAATATATTCTTTTCCTCCAATTATCTGTTTTGTTTTTTTTTCCCTCCAACATGATTAATATGGAAATGTGTCTTGTATGACTTCATATATATGGTTATCTTTTTTTCTAGAACTCTCAGTGAGTAGTGGAGAGGTTGGAGGAATGGAGAAAATTTGGAACAAAAACCAATTTTTTTAAAAAAATACAAATCTAATCTACAAACAGAAAGAAATTGATGTCATTAGTCTTTTCCTGATAATTTCATACTTATGTTTAAAATGCTTTTGTTTAATGAACTGTTTGTTAGTTGAAGAGTCTATTCACCTAAGATTTATTTTGCAGGATTGCTTGAAATAAATCTCTCTTCATTATGAAAGTCTATTTTTTCATTGATAATAATGTACAGATTTATAGGATATATTAATTTGTTTGCATTTTGTGTGTCTTTGCTTTTTGGAACATATTCCATTACCTTGTGTAATATCTCATAAATGCCGAATAATCTTTTCTTGTTCAAATTGCCTTTCCTTCACATTTGAAGGGTTTTCCCTTGGTTCCTTGAAAGATTAGTTGTTTTTCATCAAAATGTTTAAATATAACCATTATGAGCCTTTGAGTTCAGAATTTGAAGTTCTAAACATGTATCTTCCGCTTACATTCTTAATGTTCTGTTGTCAATATTCAGAAGTTTTGTACAATATTCTACTATTATTGAATGAGATTCAGACTTTCTTGAGGTGACTACCACTGTTACAAGATTTTAAAGTTAACATTATTTATTTTATTTTCTCTTTCGTGGAATCCATTTACTTCACTCAAAAAGGATTAATCTTTCCAGGTCTTACAGAACTGGGAGAGTTAAGAGTCTCACTAAGTTCAGGGGGCCAAGCCATAAAACAAAGAATAAATCATTTAGGGACCTAATCATACACTTTGGCCAAGGCACAAAACCAGACCAAAGCAGTGACAGAGTAAAGCACAATCAATCCACATATGCACAGAATGATTGACAGGGACTTGGAATATGGAGCTGTTAAGAGCTACACTTAACATTATTAGTTAAGCTTGTAGTTCAGGGAGTGAAATATCATCAGGTAGCTCAATCCCACATAGCAATCAAAGTAGATATTCTAGCAAACATCTCAGGGTAAATCTATTATGTATCCTTCAAAATTTCTAGAACATGAAATACTACTCTCAGGTGAGAAGGCTCTGTAAAAATTATCTAAAGGGATTCTGGGAATATGGCAGCTTAGATGGAGCAAAACTTCACACCTGCATACCCTTCCACACCAAAATAAAAAACAAAGCACTTCAAGGGGAAAGAAAACGAAATCTAACAGGACAGAGCTGGGGGATCCTCCTGCTGGATTCAGCTCAAGAGGTACGTCAAAAACAAAAGCCTGAATTCTTGAACTGTTGGGTTTGAGGGTAAAGAAGGAAGATCCCAGGACCCCTCCCCCACATGCTGTGCTGAGTCTCCAGCGGCTCCTGGAATCTCTAGGTGGGCAAACGCACTAGCCCAGGGAGAGGAATTTGATGGCACAGCTGTGCCAGGCTCAGGGCTTTGAACACAGACAGCACAGAGGTGGCTGGAGGAGAAATGCAGAGAGGGGAACCTACATGCAGTGAAAACACTCCATTTTGTCCCCCACTTCTCTCGAGGTTTTGGCCTCAGGGAAACACTAGCAGTAGCAATTAGAGAAGAAAAAGAAATAAAAGGTTTAATTATTAATTATTAATAAATTATTTTAATAACAATTTTATAATTTTATAATGATAATTTTAATAATTAATAATTAGTTAATTATTGGTAATTAATTAAATTAAAATAGGCAATGAGGAGACTAAGCTATCACTCTTTGCAGATGATATGATGGTATACTTAAAGAATCCTAGAAAATCAACTAAAAGGCTAGTCGAAATAATCAACAACTTTAGCAAAGTTGCAGGATACAAAATATATGCACATAAATCATCAGCATTTCTATATAATTCCAACATATCTCAGAAGAAAGAGTTAGAGAGAGAAATACCATTTATTTCTCTGGACTAATGATTGACAAAGTACAGCCCATGGGCCAGTTGCAGCCCCCTGAAATGTTCTATCTGGCCATGACATTATTCCTAATCTGATACATACAATGAGTAGGATACAATACAATGAAACTTCAAAAGAGTTGCCTTAGAAACAGACTGACAGATGAGCATTTCCTTTCCTTTGGCCCCCTTTTTAAAAAGTTTGCCCTTCACTGCCCTAGACAATATAAAATACTTAGTAATCTATCTACCACAATAAACACAGGAATTATAGGAACACAATTACAAAACACTTTCCAAACAATTAAAACTAGATATAAACAATTGGAAAAACATTGACTGCTCATGGGTAGGATGAGCTAACATAATAAAAATGACCATTCTACACAAATTAATTTACTTATTTAGTGCCATACCTATCAGACTACCAAAAAGTTTTTTTACTGAATTAGAAAAAACTATAACAAAGTTCATTTGGAAGAACAAAAGATCAAGAATATCAAGGGAAATAATGAAAAAAAAATGTGAAGGAAGGTGGCCTACCAATACCAGATCTTAAACTGTACTATAAAGCAGTGGTCATCAAAACAATATGATACTAGCTAAGAGACAGAAGGGAGGATCAGTGGAATAGACTTGGGTTAAATTACCTCAGAAAGATAGTCTATGATAAACCCAAAGAACCTAGCTTTTTGGACAAAAGCCCACTATTTGAAAAAAACCGCTGGGAAAATTGGGAGACAGTGTGGGAGAGATTAGGTCTAGATGTATGTTTTATAATCAGAATGTCTATATTATAATCTATAATGTAAAGTTTAAATTCCTTTGAAAGTAATTACATAATCCAGGAATCATGGGAAATGTAGTTTGAAAGACCCCAAAACTTCCAAGGGAAGTTTAGAGACCTCAAAATTAGTTCAAGGACCCCCAAATTTCCAATATCACATAGATCAACATCTCACACCCTATACCAAGATAAATTCAGAATGGGTGAATGACATGAATATAAAGAAGGCAACTATAAGTAAATTCAGCAAACACAAAATAGTGTATTTGTCAGATCTCTGGGAAAGGAAAGATTTTAAAACCAAGCAAGAGTTAGAAAAAATTACAAAATGTAAAATAAATAATTTTGATTACATTAAAAAGTTTTTGTACAAACAAAAGCAATGCAACCAAAATTAGAAAGGGATCAACAAACTGGGAAAAATATTTATAACAAAAAACTCTTTCAAAGGTCTAATTGCTCAAATATATAAGGATTGTACAATTGCACAAAAAAATCAAGCCATTCCCCAATTGATAAATGGGCAAGGGACATGAATAGGCAATTTTCAGATAAAGAAATAAAAACTATCAATACGCACATGAAAAAGTGTTCTAAATCTCTTATATTTAAAGAAATGCAAATCAAAACAACTCTGAGGTACCACCTCACACCTACCAGATTTGCTAAATGACAGCAAAGGAAGGTAATAAATGTTGGAGGGGATGTGGCAAAATTGGAACATTAAAGCTTTGCTGGTGGAGTTGTGAATTGATCCAACAATTCGGGATGGCAACTTGGAACTATGCACAAAGGACTTTAAAAGACTGTCTGTCCTTTGATCCAGTCATACCACTGCTGGCTTTATACCCCAAAGAGATCATAAGGAAAAAAGGTACGTACAAAAATATTTATAACCTCACTCTTTGTAGTGGCAAAAAACTGGAAAATGAGGATAGGGGAATGGCAAAACAAATTGGTATCTCCTGGTGATGGAATACTATTGTGCTCAAAGGAATAGGGAACTGGAAGAATTCTATGTGAACTGGAATGACCTCCAGGAAGTGATGCAGAGTGAAAGGAGCAGAACTAGGAGAACATTACACACAGAGACTGATACACTGTGGTAAAATCGAATGTAATGGACTTCTCTACTAGCAGCAATGCAATGATCCAGGACAATTCTGAGGGACTTAAAAGAAAAAACGCTATTCACATTCAAAGGAACAACTATGGGAGTAGAAACACGAAAGAAAAACAACTGCTTGAACACGTTGGTTGATGCAGATATGATTTGGGATGTAGACTCTAAAGGACCATTCCAGTGCAACTATCAATAATATGGAAATAGATCTTGATCAATAACACATGTAAAACCCAGTGGAAATGCGGGTCAGCTCCAGGGGGCGGTGCTGGGGGGGAACAAAGGGGGTGAAGGGGAGAAAAAGAAGGTGAATCATGTAACCATGGAAAATTTTTCTAAAAAAATAAAAAATAATAATCACCAAACCATAATGACATACAAAATGGCTGCTCAGGCAGCTGACTTGACCTTTCTAACAGTTGATCCCCTACCCTTATTTTAACTTGAGTTAGGGTGCTTGATTGATCATTATCTTTAGAGTAAAGGCAGGACGTACTTAGCTTCCAATGCTTAGCACATGACTAGCACATAGTAGGTGCTTCATAAATGTTGGCTAACTCAATTGTCTCAACAGAATCAATTCCTCCTTTTAAAGTTTGGGGAGAAACATTCACAAAGCTCTTTGTTTCTCCTAGATCTTGACATAATCACTACAACCAATTGTCAGGAAAATGTATATTCTCTGAGAAGTCTTCAGAAAGCACTAGAAACACAGGAAAAAGACTAAGTTGCCTTCAGCTGCCAATATTCTTGTGCCTTTCACAAGTATACCCAAGCCTCATGCATAATTGTGTTAGTTCAGGTACTACAGTCTAAGAAGTATTTAAAAACAAACTGGAGGCACATCCAGAGAAAAAAATAAATGGTGAAAAGACTGGGGATAATACAACATGACTACCAACTGAAGGAATTGGTGATACTTAGCTTGGAAAATTCCATAAGGAACACAATAGCTGTATTTTAATACATGAAAAGTTGCTAGGTTGATGAGGGATTAGTTATGTTTGGCCTTAGAGTAGAAAAAAAGCAGCAATAAAATACTAATATTCAAAATACACAGAAACTTGACAAATCAAATGCATTAAAAACTAGTACACAAATTGTAAAGCATATGAACAGTTTTCAAAAGATACATACGTTCTAACAATGTTAATATTAACATTCTCTGGAGATGATGTCTTAATTTATAAGTATTTATTAAATAATAAAAAGCAGGCCAAAGAAAGAAAAGGCCTCTAGACACATGTAGCTGACCGTTCCCTTAAGAAGCCTCCTCTAAGCACCTGGACAAGAGCCAGGAGCCAGCCCTACATACACCTTCTCCCTCTGGAATCCTGGGGGCTGGGGGGTGGGGTAGGAGGGAGTAGTCCCTACTTCTCCATATTCAAATTTATGTTCTTCATGACATCCCTTTCCAAGACTGGAGGACTCTGACTTCATTTTGAGCAAGAGGTGGGTTTTCTAGGTACCAGGAGTCGTAAGACTTTTAGAATGGCTTCAGAGTACACGTTCCCACTCCTCTCTACCTCAACTATCTTTTCTCTATCCACCAAGTTAATTCCAATCAGAGGACGGGGTAAGTTAAAACTTAATTCAATCAAAGAATGGAGTAAGATGTAATTTCAAACTTTATATTAAAATTCACCACCCATTTTAAAATTCAAAGATAATCTTTGGGGTACCAAAGAAAGGGGTTCAGGTTAGTGTTAAATTTTTACAACTACCACATGAATTCAGAATTACTACTACTATGAAAAATATAAATGAAAATAACCTGGAGTTACCTCCTCACACTCAGAAAATCAGCATACACACACACACATGCAAAAATGTGGTTTGTTTTGCTTTTAAATATGAAGCATGAATAATGGACAGAAAGCTGGCCTCAACACTAAAATGCAAGTTCAAGTTCAGGCAGTTTTTGGTTGTTTCATCCTGGCCAATCATTTTACTTCTTATTTCTTTAGGCAATTTTTTAAGAACAGAAGTTGGAGAGAAGGTAAATTAATACATGCACAGGTAGAGAGAATCTTCTCAATCAGGAATTCCCCATACCAATAAAAATCACAGATGCAATATCTAAAGATAGATTCTATCCCCAGTCTTTAGAAAATCAGAAAATTCTGTTAAATAGGCTATGGATAGACAAGCTACTATCATAGCTATGAAATGGCCCAACTCCTTGTCAGTATCTTGACACAGTCATGACAGTGATGCTGGAGCTAAAATTAACATCTTGTTTCAGTGATGGACCAATCTACATCCTGTGACTGAAATTAGTATCAAACATAATCTTTATAGACGTTTGACTTCCTCTAGACAGTGCCATCTCAAAACTCTGCCTCAGGGTTCCAAGATTGTTTTCAAATACTTGCAAGTATCAGAATCTTAATGGTGATTCCAAATAACCACCATAAATCCACAGCTCTGGCATGGGTGTAGTATGCACACCTGACCCATTTGTCCTCCTTTTAGTCAGTTCTGGAATTGGCAGAGACCCAGGGATATTTTTGTAGTTTTGTAGTTTTAAGAAGTTGAGGAGATTAAAAAGTAGGACAAGGGCAAATCTGTTATTGGCGTCTCTGGGTCCTGATGGTTCCTCTGGGCAGACTGGATGAAGTTTCCACTTTATGTGATGGTTTCTACAAGATCAATAAAAATATCATTAGCTATTTTCCTTAATCCTACTGTCTAATAACATCAAGGTCAAATATGGGTAGGTAGGACTCTGATATTAATGCAGATGCCAAACATTGTGAGCTAACATTCATCTTTCCTCAACTGAATTAGCAAAGGAGCAAGAAGTCTTCCAAAAGAGAAGGGGAAAAGGGAGGTGCTAACCATCCCCTAATCCCTTCCTATTACATGTTTTGATATATTTCCAGTTTGGGGGGTATTTGCCAAATAGTTTATAACATTCATGAGATAAGACATATTAAAAAGTTAATATTGGAAAAGAAACTAAAAAATATCCATTATCAAAAACAAATGACCTTGAAAACAGAGCAAAAGAGAAATAATTTAAGAATCACAGGACTACATGAAAATCAGGGCCAAAAAAGGGCTTAGATACTCTATTTCAAGAAATCAGGAAAGAAAACTTCACAGATATGTTAAAACAAGAGGGCAAAGTTAATATAGAAAGAATTCACTGGTCAAGTTCTGAAACCCATAATGAAAACTTCCAGCATCAGCCAAAATTTAATGCTTCTAGGTTTAAGAAAAAAATACTTCAAGCAGCTAGAAATGAAGAATTCAAATACTGAGACACCACATTCAGGATCATACATAAGATTTCATAGCTTCCAATACAAAGGAGCAAGGAGTATAGAAAATGATATTCCAAAAGGAAATTGAATATTCCAAATGAAAAATAAAAAGATGTATAGCTGGGATACAAAAAAAGACAACAGGCAGTCCCTGCCCTGGAGAAGCTCACAATCTAACAGAGACAACATGAAAAAAAAATATACTAACAAAGTATATACACTATATAGTAAGGCAATCCTTTTATACCTCCCTAATAATTAACTCACTATACTACTTATTGGAACAACCTTTCCAAACTTTCTCTTGCTCCTGAAACCTTCCAGGGTTCTCCTGGCCTCATCCTCTCAGTTAAATAATCTTGCTTCAAATTTTACTGAAAAAATTTTAGTCTAATTGCTGAGAGCTCCTTTCCTGCTCCTCATCTCATAACTCCTTTTGCCACCATTTCCTCTTCCACTCTTATCTCACATGAAAGATGGCCTTTCTCTTTACCAAGGCAAATCCTCTACATACCTAAATGATCCCATTCCATCCTTTTTCAAAAGACTGTGATGGAAAGGAGAAAAAAATTATTTTTTTTTAAATTTGAAGAAAAAAAATGAGAATAATGAACGAGAGGCTCTATCCTGAATTGTGAGTTGAGTGGAAAAATGACAAAATGGGTAAAATTCAGAAGGCACCAATTTGGTTCCTCAAGGACTGATGTGGATGGGGTAAAAAAATGCAATTTTCTGGGGTCCTCTGCAAATGTTGATTTATTTCCTCTTCAATCAGGTGCTGCAGTACATTTCCTCTTTCATTAAATCAATGCATCTCAGTGACCCTGAGCAATTCTTAGTAGAGCTGAGAACTGGGAAATAGAGTACTACTCTGCAGTTTTTAACTATCTATTCTTCCTGCATACTCTCTTTTCCTTTAGCTTTTTTAACCCTACTCTATTCTAAGTTTCCCATCCTACTACTCATTCTGTGTTTCCTTTGTGGGACAAATATCTAAATCCTGAGTCATGATTCTATTCATTTTCTAGGACTCTGCACTACGCTTTTTTGTGCTTCTCTCTTAATAATAACAGCAGTTAACATATAGTGCTTTAAGGTTTGCAAAGCACCTCAAATATATTATCTCCTTTGATCTTACCAACAAATTTGTTGAGAAAGATGCTATTATCTCTATAAGAGGCAGCAAGGTGACACAATATAAAAAGCAATGGTCCTAAAGTCAGGAAGACTCAAGTTCAAATTTGGCCTCAGATCTTTACTTACCAAGGACACCTGGGCAAGTCACTTAATTGATGTTCCTCCTAAACCCTACTCCCCTCCTAACTTCTCTGGCATCCTCCTCCTCAACTCTCAGGCAAGAGGTCATCCTGGATTCCTTACTTTCTCTCACTCTCCCTATATCCAATCTATGGTCAAGGCCTTTTGATTTTAACTTTGCTAATATTCCCTACTCTCTTCTGCCACTGCCACCACTCTGGTGTAGGCCCTCATCACTTGCCATCCACTGCAGGTGGATCTGCCTGCCTTGAGGCATGGCCATTCTCCTAGACACCCATGTTAGATCATCAGTGTCATCCTTAACTCTCTCTCATCTCTCATTTACCAGATTCAATAAGTCTTCAAGTCCTAAAAAGGCTACTCAGCCTTCTCTCACCTCCATCTCTTCCATGAACCTTTAGATCAGTGAGATCTCCTAAAATAAATAAATAAGGATGGTCTTTTCCAAGAATTCTTTACAAACAAGAGGATCAAGGGAATTAGGTTGGGCCACTGGGGTCTCAGGAGCATCTAAAGATTTGCTTTGGAGTCTAGAAGGGAAAAGACAACAAAAGATAAGGAAATCCCTAGGGAAACTCACACTCCAGGACACAACAAGAGGGTGAGGGCAATTAAGATTTCAAGTATGTTTCCCAGGAGATTTGAGGTTTCAGAGTAGCATAAATTGCTTAATACCAAATTAAAAACAAACCTATAGGCCTTGGGAATTGAAGTGATACATTTTTTAAAATCATCTCATTTCCTTCTTAGAAGAGTGAGAGAACAAGACTAAGTGTGCTATATTACATATACTCAATGTTTTGGCTAGCTCTTCAGTACTGTTTTTATTATTTATTATGGGGGATAATTCCTGGACAGAGGTTGGGGGGTGGAGCATATTTGGAAATGAAGATGTACTAACAAAAGACAGCAAGAAGAAATGAGGCAAAATGGTAAGCTAAATAGAAAGCTAACCTTGAAGTCAGGTTCAAGTCCCACATCTGACATATTGTCTATATGTGTTGGCAAACCTAGGGCATGCATGTTGAAGCATGCCAGAGGGGGCTACTCCTCTCCCCCTCTTCATGCATGCCTGAGGACATTTCTCACATGACCCTCCCCTCTACTCAGCAGCCCAAAGGGAGCACTTCCTCCCTCCCCTGTCTGGGGTAAGGTAGCAGGCTCACATGCAGTGTGAGGGTTGTAGTTTGGGTACTTGGTCTTTAAAAGGTTCCCCATCACTAGTCTATATGAATATATACATATATGTACAAATTCAGAAATATATACAGATATATGTTTACATATCTTGAGATATACATATACATATAAATATGTATATATGAATTAAGATTTTCTTCCATCAAAGGACCTGGGTCAAAATCTCACTTCCACCATTTAATACTTTCATACACATATCATGGGTGCATTCATGAAAGTTAAAAGTTAAAATAAACCCTCCTGTGTGTTGGGACATAGGCAGCTGTATTTTAACTACCTCTAGTCCTCTGTTCCAACTCTGACTCTCCCCTTTATATTTTTAGAGCAGTGATTCCCAAAGTGGGTGCTACCGCCCCATGGTGGATGCTGCCGTGATCCAGGGAAGTGGTAATGGCCACAGGTGCATTTATCTTTCCTATTAATTGCTATTAAAATTTTTAAAAATTAATTTCCAGGGAGCTAAGTAATATTTTTTCTGGAAAGGGGTGGTAGGCCAAAAAAGTTTGGGAACCACTGTTCTAGAATATCAGCTCCCTCTGTATATGTATTCTTTCTTTTCATTTTTCACCTACTTCTTCCCTTCATAGCTTACCACTGATAAAGAATTCAAGCAATCCAGACACTTCATCAGCTACAAAAGGAAAATGCTTGTTTGAGGCTGACTCAAAAGAAATGAAAACCCTGCTTAAAGTAAGTTCCACACGTGTGAGTCTTTTTTCTACTACTTATTGGCTATGTGATTTTGGCCATAATTTCATTCTTATGATCTCAATTTTTCTATTTGTTCAATGTGAAACTTGCATTCTCTATCCCATGGGGGTTTAGTGAGAATCAAATGAGGTAATGAACACATAGCAAGTTTTTGATAAACTAGAATGCACAAGAAAAATATAAGCTTCCATTTCCCCCATTTGTAAAATATGAAGGTTGTACTACAAGACTTTTGAGATCTGGCAATTCAGGCAGCTACACAAATCTTTAGTTGGATAGAAAAATAGGAAGGAAGTTCTTTTTTATGTGTATTTGTTTATTGATTTTTTAAAATTTATTTTTCCCTCAATTCATGAAAAAAAATTTAAAATTTGAGTCAAATTCTCACCCCCTCTTCCTCTTCCCCTCCATGAGATGACAAGCAGTATGATAGATTTTATATGTGTAATAATGTAAAACATCTTTCCATATTAGTCATTTTGTGAAAAAGGAACAAAATAAAAGTGAATAAAATGAAATATAGTATGTCAGTCTGCTCTGATGCCATCAGTTTTTTCTCTTCTAAAAGAGGATGGTGTTTTTCATCATGACTCCTTGAGGATTTTCTTGGATCACTGCACTGCCAAGCAGATAAGTCCTTCATAAATGTTCATCATATAATATTGCTCTTACTGTGTACAGTGTTCTCCTGCTGCTTCTCATTTCACTTTGCATTAGATTATGCATGTCTTTCTAGGCTTTTCTTAAATCATTTTTCTCAATAATTCTTATAGGAGTAGTAGATAGAAGTTCTTCCAAAGAATATTCCTTGCCATATACATTATAAACTCATTTCTCAGAAGAGGAAACTACTAAGTCCCAAAGATGGTAAGAGATTTGCTAAAGGTCTGACAGGCATTAAGTGCTAAAGGTAGTATTTGAACCCAGATTTTCTTTCTCTTCATCAATATCCAAGTTAGGAAGACTAGATATTTTCCTAAATCCTCATAACCACTCAAACTTCTTCAAAATACTATTCACCAAAGGTAAAGCAATTCCAGATGTCTCCGTTACACTAGGACACTAGTGTCAAACTCAAATAGAAATGAAGATCCTTTGAAGCCTCATAATGACCTTGATTTTTAAATTTAATACTATCTATTCTTTTGTTGTATTATTAAAATGTATTTTGTTAACTATTTCCCAATTATATTTTAATCTGGTTTGTGACACACTATAAGACAACTGCATGTGGCATAGAGTCCACATTTGACCTCCATATATAATATCAAGAATCAAAGAAGGTAAAAAGAGCTCAATATCCCAATATCTCTTTTTCATCTTGCCTCCTTCCAGTGCCAGAAAGATCCAAATTCTTAACAAAAGAAGCCTATCTGGTCTACAACAATAGAAGCATCACAGTGCTCTGTAGAGCTGACCCAGAGAACTGTGTCAGGATAGAGAAAGGGGGGGGGGGGGGAACTCTTATATGCCTGAAGGGAAGAGTCCAGAACCTAACAGGGGCTGTTCTATCCCTTCTAAAAATCACTTTGGAGCACAAACCTAGGCTGGTAAACCATGATTTGCCCATCCTGAGAAGAAGCTGAGATGCTCTGCGATCCAGTTCCATGGGAAGAAGTTAAAAAGCAAGCACGGGGGAGGCGACTGAAATTGCCAAAGATCTCATGAGGATGAAAATTATAAGACTTTAAGCATACATAGAGATAAGCCAATAATAACAAAAACAAATGAGTTCAGGCATCTATGAATAACACTTGATGAGGATGACATTGTGGATTTTGAGGAGTCTGGAATCACTACATACTGTTCCTGAGTGATCCAAAAGAAAAATGAGACTATCAAAGCAGAATGTAAGTCCTGTACAACAGAAACAATTGACAGAACAGAAAAACTTGAATAGTTGGTGGCAAGTCTCACCAAAGAAACAAAGAGGCCAACTGATAGGGAATGCAAATATTCACAAGTGCAAAACAACCCAGAAGAAAAGAAACAAAAAGCAATAACATAAAAATAAAACATGCTCTGACTATTTAAGCAAAATATGTTGATCTTGAAGACAGGAATATGGAAACAACCACCTGAGGAGTTGAGATCTCCCAGAAGAACAACATTCAAAAAAGGTGAAAACATAACAAAAAACTAACAAAAGAAATTTGCTCAAACTTCTGAACAAAGAAGATGAAATGCCAATTAAAAGAACACAGATCACCTCCAGAAAAAAAAAATAAGACTTCAAACACCAAGATACAAGTATTTAAAATTAACCTGTAACTCATGCTTGACTAATGCTGAAACTACAGGTTTTGTAGTTGATGTTTAACCAGTGCTAACTAGTGAGAAATGCAAGATTTCAGAGTATGAAGGTCCCTTTCCTATTACTTACTACCCCTCATTGCTTGCTGTTGGCCTACATCACATTCATTGCATTATAAGGCCCCACATGGTGTTTCCAAGCTAGAATTCCTCCCCCAAGTCTCTGACTCCTTAAATCTGAACTTGAAATATGACTCACTGATTTTTTTTTCTTTAATTTCCACATCCAGAACTGAGTCTGATGTGTTTTCTAAATCTTTGTAGAAGATTTGTGAGGGAAAATTCTCCAGTATTCTGCTATTCTGCCAGGAGCAAAGAGCTCATCTCCCCAAAGATTATTTTCCAAAAATAAAAGAATATGGAGTCATGGACAGAAAGCTGGCTTTTGTGTTAAGAAGACATAGGTTAAAGTCCTGACCTTGACAGTTATTTGATTGCCTGAACCTGAGCAAATCATTTCATTTCTCAGTTCTCTAGGCAACTCTTTAAGAACAGAAGTTGGAGAGAACACAAATATTTGGATTAGTAAAGGGAATTTCTCATCTGGAAATTTCCATCAGACTCTTCATCAACATCCCCCTTATCAGGGGCAGCTGGGTAGCTCAGTGGATTGAGAGTCAGGCCTAGAGACAGGAGATGCTAGGTTCAAATCTGGCCTCAGACACTTCCCAGCTGTGTGACCCTGGGCAAGTCACTTGACCCCCATTGCCCACCCTTACCACTCTTCCACCTATGAGCCAATACACAGAAGTTAAGGGTTTTTAAAAAAAAAATCCCTCTTATCAAAAAATCATTCCAATCCCCTATCTTTAAAAGATTGGAAAATTCTCTGTTTAAATGAGCTATGAATAGAAAAGCTACTATCATACCTGTGGCTTGGCCTGACTCCTTGTCAGTATCTTGACACAGTGATGACAGTGATGCTGGAGAATCAACATCTTTGCTACATTGATGGACCAGTCTAGATCACTTGACAGAAATCTGCATCAAACAGTCTTTACAGTTGTATGACTTCCTTGAGACAGTCAGTGCCTTCTCAAAACTCTGCCTAAAGGCTCCAAGATTACTTTCAAATACTTTCAAGTATCAGAAACTAGAGTGAGACTCCAAATTAACCTTCATAAATTCACAGCTCTGGCATAGGTGTAGTATGTACACCTGACCCATTTGTCTTCCTTTTAGTCAGTTCTGGAATTGAAAGTCTCAGGGGTTTTTATAGTCTAGTTCAAAAGGTAAGAAGACTGGAAAGAAGAGCCAGGGCAAATCTGTTATTGGCATCTTTAGGCGCTGATAGTTCCTCTAGGCCAACTGGGGTGAGGTCTTCTTTTTAAGCAATGACTTCTACAAAATGAATGAAAATTTCATTAGTTCATTTTTTTCTTCCTATCATATAATAATGTCAGAGCCAAAGCTTCACAGGTAGGACACCAACCAGTAAGAAGGGTCTCCCATGTGATTCTGAATCACTAGTGGTGATATAAAAACCCTATTCCCAATCTTCTATTGTCCAATCTTTAATCCCATTCTCCTCCACTCTCACCCCACCCACTCTCCACCACAATGTGTCATTCTAAAGCTATCACCCCTTTCATTGTGATGTGGAATATCTATTCCATAGGCAACAAATTTTCTTTCATCTTAAATCTTTTTCTTTCTCACTCTTAAAGATCTGAGAGAACCCAGCCCACCTTTTCCCTCCCAAACTAATTAAGAAGGAGCAAGTAAGTCTTCCAAAATTAATAGGAAATAAAGTATTAACCATTCTTCAATCTTTACTGGTACTTGTTCTATTTTTCTTTTTTGGAGATTATTTGCTGGTGCAACTGAGGCAATTGATGAGGATACTTATAAATAAAAATTAAAGGTAGCTATTATGAGAAAAAGTCATGAGGGAAATGAAGGATGACAGGGGCCCCTCCAGAAATAGTTGTCCCCATTCACTTATAGGGCAAAAAGAGCCTCACAGTTAAGTTCTGGTAAGGTAGAAAGCAAAGAAATATAGAGAACAGAGTCTGGTCATTAATTTAAAATATAGGCTGCAGAGGCAGTAAAAGGAACAGAGGTTTCCAGAAGAACATAGGAAATTTTAAAACTTGAATATTATCATTATTATATTATTACTATGTTTTATATAGCAGCTATAATTATTATGTTATAAAATAGACCTAAAATTGCCCAGAACTTCTGAATATTGTGTAATTAGAATTTTGTATCCTAGGACTCCATTTCCCAGAATCCCACTTTCATCCTCACGTTAGGTCCTTACATTTTGGAGATAAAGTTTCTGTAAGTCTGCCTCTTGCTCTCTTTTTTCCCACAAGCACAGCTGGGAAAGCTGCCTTTACTCAGGCTTTTATTTTTGTCCTTTTATATCTTCTACTTCAAGTGATTATTAATAAATCTTATAAAATATAATACTAGTAGTTATTGGATATTAATTTAAATCTTACAATACAGAAAACCAAATCAAAGAATTCACTAATCACTTATAGGAAAAGTAAACAAAATTTTAAAAAATAAAACAAAACTGCATACATTTCAAATTCCAAAGTGGTTAAAATGTTCAGTAACAAACAACAAATTCTACAAGTATTAAATATGTTATGCATATGTGAATACACAATACTATTATGCACTCACCAGAAACTGCCTCAGTTTCCTAATCCTTTTTTTAAACCCATACCTTCCAACTTGGAGTCAATACTGTGTATTGGTTCCAAGGCAGAAGAGTGGTTAAGGGCTAGGCAATGGTGGTTCAGTTACTTGCCCAGGGTCACACCACTAGGAAGTGTCTGAGGCCAGATTTGAACCTAGGACCTCCCTTCTCTAAGCCTGGCTCTCAATCCACCAAGCTGCCCCCCAATCTTTAAAAAAAGACTATAATAACACCTTACTGGAAAAGGAGGATAGGGAATAGAGAAAAATGCATAGCCAAAACAAATTCCACTATCAACTATTTCTGTATATATATTTCTTATTCTATATCTTTTGTCTATCACTTTTTGTTCCTCTGCAATCTCGTGGTTATTACATTGATCAGCATTCTTAAGTTGTTTAAAGTTGTTTTTCTTTAAAATTATATTCTTTTATAAAATGTTTTCCTGGTCTGAGCAGATAACTCTCCATTATGACTTACTAGTGTTGGCTTTTTACTTCTTTTTGACCCCAGTTTTGCTTAGTTACTTATTTTTCTTATTTTTAATTAAAAAAACATGGTAACTAAAATCTATTTTGACACATTATTGAACATGTTCCCTGAAAGGAACTATAACAAGAATACCCTAAAGCAGGCCACAATAGTAACTACTGCCTCTTATGATCACTTTATAAGGGAGTTTTATAAATTTATAAACCCCTGGTTTGTACTGAGTTTTCCTTAAGAGTCTCAGTATTAGTATTTCTTCCATTTTCAAAATATTCTTTCAGAATGGTCTGAGTCAGCATACCAATGGGTATCTCCCTTTGGGGAAGTGAATCTCATTTTGGGAGACAGAATGTATTGTGTCCTCCTTGGTCATAAACTCTATATGATAAGCATAAGTCTTCTGTCTCCAATCTGGTTCTAATCTCCCATGCAAAGATTGTTGCTTTAGTTTTCACTTGCATGTAACAGGTATTTCTGACCAGTTAATTTTCAGTGTTGGGTAGTGAGGAGACATAAGAATATCAAGAAGAGGAGCATGAACAGTTCTCTTGTTCTCACTTTTTTATCTGCTCTTATTAGAGTCACATAGGACTAGACAAACTCAGTCTAGGACCAAGAATATTTTTAGCTTGACCTAATCCAGAAAGTGCTTAAGTGTTTCTCATTGCTATGCCCCTTAAGGACTATTTTCTCTCCTCATAACTTCACAACATTTACACTTGGAGGATTCCCATTGATTCAAACAAAATAATTGATTTATCTGAGGTGAGCCACGGTGGTAGAACAGAAGGAAGCAGAACAGCCCAGTTCCACTACATCCACCATTCCCCCAACTACAAAAAAAGGGTACAAAAAAGTCTACAAAAAAGGGTACAAAAAAGTACACCATTCCCCCAACTACAAAAAAGGGTACAAAAAAGTCTACAAAAAAGGGTAAAAAATCAAAATCAGTCCCAATCAGAAAACCTTAGGGAAAATAAAATCAAAGCATTTTCTTGACTGTAGTCAGCATAGAGAGACAGAGGTCTTTGGACACTAGATGCAGATTCCGTCCAAGAAGACACAGACATGAAGATCCTATCAGTGTGAAGGACTGAAATGGGATTTGAAGTTGTTAACTGGGGCAATACAGGGTCTTAGGTGCAAGAATGAAGGGTCTGCCATTATATAGGGAACAGGAACAAGTATTAATGGGCAGCTCTCTCACTTGTACTCTAAAATGCATCATTTCCAGTGCAGAATGAGGACTTAGCCTTGGCAGTATTTATACAATTTTCTGATGTTAAAAGAACAAAATTGGCAACTTGAAATTAAAATTTGCTGGAGCAACTAGGTGGTTCAGTGGATAGTTATAATTAAAAATATTTGAGAGACTGGTTTGGGGAAAGAATATCAATTTATTGATTAGGCTAGCATTTAACCAATAAATTAATAGATCAGTAATATTTTCAATGCTCAAAGAAAGTTAGTTCCTTCACATTGGTCTATAAATACAATTTGGGAAATCATTACTCAGTTCTAAGGCATTTCTGATTGGTGAATAACTAATATGGAGGTTATCCAATAATATTCTCAACCGGCAGGCAGTCACCTACTGAATGGGAAGAATCTTATCTAGTGATCAGACTTTTTTGGGAGGGGAGTTTCTAAGAACAAAGGAAATATAAAAGTTAACAGACTGACTCTAATCTAGGATCCTGACATCTGAAAAATACTTAACACTCTTCTGCATTAGAACTAATAGTACTGATTCTAAGAAATTAAAATATGCCAAGATTTTGATACTTAAAATAATAATGAAACATTTATAAACATTGACATAAAGTATCCAGATTCTCCGATGTTTGTTGCAGTTTTGTTTAATTGTATGCTATGCGAGTGTTTTCCCATGAATGTCTGGCATGCTGCAATACTAAAACATGTAGTTTTTTACTTGTACTGGCATAATCAGTGACATGTAAATTCATTGTTAAAATTTTAGCAAGTTTTATCAGCCAGCAATACTATCAGTTCACAAATAGGAATTCAAAAATCATATGTGAGGATGGATTTATTAAATTAGCTGAATATAAAGATTGAACTTCAGGTCACTATAACTTAAGTAATTGTTTATTGAATTAGTTTAGATTGCTAACATTTCATGTGCTATGCTTAATTCTAATTTTATTAAAATAAAAAAAGATGAAATACAAAAAAATGAAAAGTGGTGGTGGTCTAGGGTAGGGAGTAAGTAAGAATGCCTGGGGATGTGTTCTGGGCAAGAAGGAAGAGAAATAATAGACATAAGCTATATGGCTATCACACTAAGAAAGTCTCACATCCAGCCTCGTCTGAAACCTGCAGCTGAATAACCAGAGCAGGGAGATCAGAATCTGCATTTCTGTCTTTTAAAAGATCAGCAGGCTTGGGAGCAAGTGTAATCTGGGAGCTTCAACCAAGGGTACAACCCACAATGGTGTTGTTCAGGCCCAAAACTAAATAAGGAGACCATAAATATTAGACTTTGACCAGGGAGAAGAGAACTGTTAGTAACCTAAAATGTCTGAGATCATTGAAGAACATAGCATTCAACATTCCAACAAAGCAACAAAAGCAATAAAAGAAGAGTTGAGGATTAAAAATAAGACCAAGAAAGTCCCTGACATTCCCTTCAGAAGTTCAGAGTCTGGTCCTATTACCAAAATCCAATTTGGGAAAACTGAAATAATTTGTGTAAACAAAAAAAAAGCAAAAAAAAAAAAAAAAGAATCTCACAATAAAGAGCTTATTAGGGTTACAGGGAAGTCAAAAGCACAAATAAAAAAGAAAATTATTCCAATTCATCTACTGAATTTAAAGAAGATAGTGATAGTAATACAACAGTAGGAGATTTCAACATCCTTTTCAATTTAGAGTAAGACTAAACAGAAAGATAAACAAAAAGGAAAATTTAGAATTGATCAATTTTCTGGAGGAACAAGAACTAAAAGGATTTTATGGCATCTTCTAAATGGGACTGATAAAGAATATGCATATTTCTCAGGACTATATAAAACCTTTACAAAATTGACCACACATTAGGATGCAAGGATACTATAAAAACATTAAAAGGCATAAAAGCTAAAGTAAACACATCCTTTATAGATCATACAATAAAAATCACTGCAAGAAGCACAGACAAAAGCTACAGACAATGAAATTCTAAGTAATGAATGGGTAAGGGGGTTAAATAGTGGATTAAGAGCCAGAACTAGAGGTCCTAGGTTCAAATCTGACCTCCAATACTTCCTAGCTGTGTGATCCTGGCAAGTCACTTAATCATAGTACTGCTTTGCCACAGTATTGATTGTAGGATAGAAGGTAAGGGTTTAAAAAAATTTTTAAGTAATGAATGGAGCAAAAAGAACAAATCATAGAAATAATTATATGAAAGAAAATTAGAACAATGGCACAATATCCCAAAATTTCTGAGATGCAGCTAAAGCAGTCCTTATGGAAAAAAGCATTTTCATACAAATGTACTTTAACAAAATAGAAAAAAGAGATGTCAAAGGGATGACTCAGAAATGCATTTGTTTTGGTTGGGTCTTGATAGCTAGTAAGTTCCAGCTCCAACTCTTCTCATTCTGCCTTGGCAGAGAGTCCTAGGCTTTGCCATCTTATGTGTGGGTTTGATTTCAATCACTCTCAACAGTGAAAGTAAGTGATGAGTGAAAGGGCCATATTTGAAGGAGATGGAGAAAGGGGGGGGGCAGAGTATACACACAAAGTAAAGAAGCTATCGAATGAAAAAGTATTAGACTTCTCTCATTCTACATGGATGAGAGAAATGCAATGATAAGCACCTAGTTATTAACAACAATTAAGTTAAAAGAAGCTATAGCTCTCCTCTATTTCATAACCAAGCTCTGAATTAAAGCAATTTTACACTGCTGTTCTCTCATTCACTTCTGCATCTCTTGCAATCTTGCAAACAACTATAACAGAACCACTCTCGCCAAGATTAAGAATATCTTAATTGCAAAATCTGATGGTCCTTTTTCAATACTGGTTCTTCTTAACTGCTCTAAATTTTAATTTTTGACTACATTCTCAAAAATCTCTCTCCTTCCTCACCTTTTCCTGAATTCAGCACTTGTTTCCTTGGCTGGATCAACATCTAAAGCTAGACCACTAACCACAGATTTTCCCAAAGGCTATAAATCCTCTTCATCCTCTCTCTTATTCATCTTTCCAACTCTCAGGAGATCAGTTATCTCTTTGAAGATTATTCCTCCATCTATAGATCCAGCCCTAATCCTTATCCTGAGCTCTAGTCCCAAATTACCAATTACCTATTAGACTTCTCCAAATGGATAGCCTTAAGCCATCAGTCTAAATGCAAAATTGCACCTCTTTTCCCCCTTAAACTCATTCATTCCTAAATGCAAAATTGTACCTCTCTTTCCTCTTAAACTCATTTCCTTCACCAAACTGCCATATTCTAGAGTGACAATTAACAGTGTTAACATTTGCAATGATGGTGGAAAAACTAGCAATCACAGCATTCTTCATTGTCGGGCAGAAAGTGTTTTTTTTTTAATGCTATTTTCACTTAGGACCCTTGGGTATTTATCTTTTTAATATTTTGTATTGCAAATGGGAGGTTCCCATAAAGCACATCCACTGAATAATGAAATACAATGGTCATTTCTAAGGAAAGCACTTGCATGACTGATTGAATTGTGAACTAAATTGGCTTCTTTCATGGAACATCATTTTTACTTGAAAGAATAACTATGATTATTCAGACTTAGGCATTTGGCAGACATTTTGCTGAAAATGAATGAAGTGAGCCTGTCACTTCAAAGAATATTAATCTTCTCAGTACGCTAAGCCAATATAATAAATATGACAATATTACTTAAATTAATTTACTGTATTCAGTACCATACCAATCAAACTAAAAGAATTACTTTACAAAGTTGGAAAAAAATAATAACAAAATTCATCTGGTAGAATACAAGGTCAAGAATAGCAAGAGAATCAATGATAAAATTCTAACTTTCAAACAAGAATTCTGGAAAATCTGTATCCCCTAACATAAACTTGACAGTTTCTCAATATTTAAAAATCTTTCTGATTTGAGATCAGTTGTGATATTAACAGATTTTTTTATATTACATAATGAAAAGTGCCAATATTTGGAATGTCTGCATAACTTCATGAATCAATATTTCCAAATGAACAATGTATGAAGTTACAAATTTATCTATAGATAAAAGATCCATTCAAAGTACAAGATAGAACCTGCCAAGACATGCACAGGAACTAAATGAAAACAATTACAAAACACTCAACATAAATACATACCTACACAACTGAAGAAACAAGAAATATTAATTGCTGGTATATGCCATTTGAATGAACAAAAGGGTAAACTGAGGCAGATCTCATGCAAGATAACAGTTATTAATAGGAGCATCCTACTTATCAGTAAATGTGTTAGTGGCTTCCCAGCATTCCTAACAAAGACCCTAAATAAATAGACAATTCCCTTTTTATAGGTTTTAGGAAGTATAAAACAAAGAGCAGAACAAGATAGATGGGACTGAGGGCAACATGAGACTGCCTACAGAGTTGAGTTACAGAGAATAACACTAGTTGAAAATTTGGTAATGGTGGCTAGCAACAATCCTGCTCTTCTCTTATGAGACCAAGAAGCATTCACTGTTGAGTCCAAGTGTGAAAAAGGAGCCCAAATTTTTATTCGGCAAATCAGACATCCTTGAAAGATTGGTTGATGAAGTAAAGATACCAAGCCCAAACTTCCTTTTTCATTCACATGCATTCTCCAAGGCCAGTTAAATTCCTTGAGACAGGAGAATTGGATTTTAAAACTTAGCCCACTGCAGGCCAGCTGAACTTGGAATTAAATTCAAAGAAAAAGAACCATGACTCAAGCAGTTACAGGACAAAATAAATTACTTATAAATAGGTTCAATAAATAAATGATCCTAGATCAATTTCAATCTCAGTAGGCTAAGCCAATATAATAAATGATAATGCTATCTAAATTAATTTACTTATTCAGCACCATGCCAATCAAAAAAAGTATTACTTTACAAAACTAGAAAAAAATTGTTAAAAAATTCATCTGGTAGAATACAAAGTTAAGAATATCCAAGGCAATCAATGTAAAAAAAATCTGAAGGAAGGTGGCCTAGCAGTACCAGAACTACAAAGTGTAGTACAAATTACAAAGCAGTAATCATTAAAACAATTGGATAAGAAATGGTCCTGGATAAGAAATAGAATGGTTGACCAAAGGAACAGCTTAGGTATCCAATATACAGAAGCAACTAAGCACAACAAACTAGTGTTTGATCAATCTAAAATTCTCTGCAATTAAGAGAATTCATCATTTTTTTTTGAGGAAGAGTTCATGACCAAACAAGATGTAAAGAGGATTATGGAAAATAAAATTGATAATATTGACTACATGAAATTAAGAAGGTTTGGCAAAAATAAAAATAATATAGCCAAAATCAGAATGAAAGTAGTAAACTGGGGGGAAAAACATTCACAGCAAGTTTGTCTAATAAAAGTTTCATTTCTCAAATATATAGGGAAATGTCAAGTTTACATAATAGGAAGGTAAGCAATTTGATCTGGGTTATATATATTTGTTATCATAAAAACATATTTTCATATTGTTTGTAGTTGTAAGAGAATATTCATATAAAGCCAAAACCCCAAAATAAAAACCAAAATAAACTAAAGTGAGAAATAGTATGCTTCCAACTCCAATAGTTCTTTCTCTAGAAGTAGATAGCGTTTTTTTGTCATAAGTCCTTCAAAACTGTCCTGGATCCCTGTATTGCTAAAAGTAGCTAAGTCTACCACAATTGATCATTCTGTAATATTGCTGTTACTATTTACAATATTTTCCGGGTTCTATTTATTTCACTTTACATCAGTTCCCGTAGGGCTTTCCAGCTCTTTCTGAAATCATCCTGTTCATCATTTCTTACAACACAATAGTATTCTATCACTATCATATACCACAGTTTGCTCGGCAATTCCCAATTGATGTACATCCCCTTAATTTCCAAGTCTTTACCACTACAAAAAAAAAAAAGGCTATAAATATTTTAGCACAAACAGGTCCTTCACCACTTTTTAAAAACTCTTTAGGATATAGACTGTTATAAAAAAATTAGGGAATATGGCCATAGATTTTAATGATTTATTGATGGAAAGGAAAGGCTAAGAGATGAGAGAGGAAATAGATCATTCTTTAAGAATGATTTAGCTGGCTCTTCTGCAGCGGCAATGCTGGACCCTACTCAGTCCACACTCCAAAGTAGAGACCCCCAAACCACTCTGGCCTTGGTTTAATCTAATTTTCTCTCAGCCCACTGGCTCTCACATATCACACCTCATGAGCCAACTGTCACCCTTCCTCCTTTGTTTAAGCCACCCCACCTCACTAGCCTCTACCTTAATTATTGGCTTTTCCACTGACCCCAGGAGGGCATCAAAATTTAGACTCTATCCTCATGATCAAGGTCCCCTTAATAATTTCCTTCACACAAGACCTAGTAGTGGCATTACTGAATAATAGTTTTATAGCTCTTTGGGCAAAGTTCCAAATTGTCTTCCAGAATGATTGGATCAGTTCACAACTCTACCAGCAATGCATTAGTGTTCCAATTTTGCCACATCCTCTCTAATATTTATAACTTTTCTTTAAGGTCATATTGGCCAATATGATAGGTATGAAATGGTACCTCAAAGTTGTTTTAATTTGCATTTCTCAAATGAAGAGTAATTGAGAACACTTTTTCATATGATTATTGATAACTTTGATTTCTTCACCTGAAAACTCCTTGTTCATATCTTTTCACCATCTGTATGAGAAATAAAACCTTCAACAGAGAAATCTGTCATAAAACTCTTTTCCCAGTTTGTTGTTTCCCTTATAATCATGGCTGCATTGGTTTGGTTTGTATAAAACCTTTTTAATTTAAAATGGTCAAAATTATTCATTTTATACCTTGTAATGTTCTCTATTTCTTGTTTGATCACAAATTCTTCCTACCTCCATAAACCTGACAGGTAACTGTAATTTACTTACAGTATCATCCTTTATGTTGAAATCATATACCTATTTTGCCTTTATCTTGGTATATAGGGTGTGAAATATTAGTCTATATATACCTAGTTTCTGCCATACTGTTTTCTAGTTTTCCCAGTAATTTTTGTCAAATAATTCTTAATCCAAAAGCTGGGGCCTTTGGATTTATCAAATACTAGACTGCTAGTCATTTACTCCTAATCTATTCCACTCATCCACCATTCTATTTCTTAGCCATTACCAGATTGTTTTGATGATTACTGTTTTATAGTATAATTTGAGATCTGTAACTACTAGGCCACCTTCACTTATTTTTCTCATTAATTTAATGGTCTATATCAGTGATGGGCAAACTTTTTAAAGAGGGCGCCAAAGGAAAGAAAATGCTCATCTGTCGGTCTGTTTCTAAGGCAACTCTTTAGAAGTTTCATTGTATTGCATCCTACTCACTGTATTCATCAGATTAGGAATAATGTCTCGCTGCTGGATAGAACATTTCAGGGGGCTGCATCGGGCCCTCAGGCAGTAGTTTGTTCATCACTGATCTAGATCTTTTGTTCTTCCAGATATATTCTGTTATTTTTGCTAGTCTTATAAAATAGTACTTTGGTAGTTTATTTAATATGACAATGAATAAGTAATTTAATTTAGGTAGAATTGTCATTTTTATTATAATGGCTAGGCTTAACCATAAACAATTAATGTTTTCCCAATTATTTAGATCTGACTTTGTGTGGAGTATTTTGTAACTGTGGTCATACAATCCCTCTGTCTTGGCAGATAGGTAGATGTCTAGGTATTTTATATTGTCTAGAATTATTTTAAATAGAATTTCTCTTTCTACCTCTTACTGTTTAACTTGGTTGATAATACATAGAAATGCTAATGATTTATGTGGATTTGTTTTATATCCTGTAACTTTGCTAAATTTATTATTTTAACTAATATTTTAGTTGATTCTCTAGAATTCTCTAGTTTTTCATCTGCAAAGAGAGGTATGTTTGTTTCCTCATTATCTACATTAATTTCTTCAATTTCTTTTTCATTCTTAAATTTAGCATTTCTAGTACAATAGTAAATAACAGTGGTTATTATGAGCATCCTTGTTTCATCCCTGATCTTACTGAGAAGACTTCTAACTTATACCCCATTACAGATGATACTTGCTGATGATTTTACATAGATACTCATTATTTTAAGGAAAGGCCCATTTATTTCTATGCTTTCCATTGTTTTTAATAGGAATGGGTATTATATTTTCTCAAAAGCTTTTTCTGCATCTATTGAAATAATCATGTGATTTCTGTTAGTCTGATTATTGATATTGTCAGATGTGCTGATAGCATTCCTGGTATAAATCTCACCTGGCCATAGTGAATGATCCTTATAATATACTGCTGTGGTCTCTTTGCTAGTATTTTATTTAAGATATTTGCATCAGTATTCACTAAGGAAATTAATCTAATTTTCTTTCACTTTTTTTGCCCCTGCTGGCTTAAGTAACAGTACACCTGCTTTTGCAACTTGTATGAGGCAGGATTTTCTTTAGATACTTCAAACAAAACATATTACAAGAGACTCAATGCAAAAGAAGTTATAAGAATTTAATTGTCTTTACTTAAGACATAAGTGAGCTGCAAAAATGTAAAATAATAACATTTTCTCACTAATTTTTTTTCTTTTTTTTTTTAACCCTTGTACTTTGGTGTATTGTCTCATAGGTGGAAGAGTGGTAAGGGTGGGCAATGGGGGTCAAGTGACTTGCCCAGGGTCACACAGCTGGGAAGTGGCTGAGGTCAGATTTGAACCTAGGACCTCCTGTCTCTAGGCCTGACTCTCACTCCACTGAGCTACCCAGCTGCCCCCTCACTAATTTTGTTTTGAAAAATTATTTTTCATTAAAATGTTACTTGTTAACATGTAATATGTTTATTATTGTTATTTTTAAAAGTCCAAAATATTTTTAAATTTTATCAGTTCTCATTTCTAATATGGTAAATACTGATGAATGCAGGCAAAATAAACAAAAGCTTTTTGAGATGCTTGATAATTTTTAGGAGGATAAAGAAGTCCTGAGACCAAATGTTTGAAAACTACTAGTCTAGACCTTTGTAAAAGTCCTCAAAGACTCTTGGCTCTTAGTCTTTGCTTTCTCCAAAATGCTCTTCATTTTCTAAAAGGCTGAAAAAGAAGTACCAGATCCATTTCCAAGTTCCATGTTCAAAATCTATCAGTAATACCATATTGTCTCCAAGGTAAAATATGAACTCCTTATCTTGACATTTAAATTGTTTTCCTGTTTGGTAACTTTTCCAGGATTATTTCATATTATTCTATGGTACAGCCAGACTATCCTACTTGCTTTCTCCTAAAATTATTTATTTCATTTCTATCCTCGGCACAGACTATTCCTGTGTCTAGGAGGCATTCTCTCCTCTCTTTAGATTTTCTAGTGTCTTCCCTGAATCTGCTCAGATATCTCCTACAGGAAGCTTTTTTTTTTTTTTCTGAAAGCCCTTTTACCTAGTTCTTAGGGTTCTCTCTCCCTCCTTAATCAAGCCTACATTGATCTCTTCACATATGGCGTCCTGCCAGTAGAATGTAACTTTTCGTGCACAAGGGCCTTTTGTAAAATTTGTATCCATGAACCTAGTTCAGGCCTGGGCATGATCGGCACATAAATGCATGTGAAATCGGAATGAATGCTACCAGATGATATGCAGAGGTAAAGTCCCCTCCTTTCTCAAAAAATTGTTCCCAAATCTCTATTATACCTAATAATTACCCCACCAATCCCCAATTCAAGTCAACCTTGGGTCAACTTGACTCTCTCCTCCCGGGCCCTCCCCAAGCCTCTCCACTGCCTAGGTCAGGCGGACTCTCTCCAACCCCGTCCGGCCTCTAACCCGTAACCTTGGCCTCGCGGCCTCTCGGACCTTCCATCCTTCTGACACGAGGTTGAACTCAGGAAAGGGGACTCAGAGGCCCCGAGGCTGGCATTAGCTTCCCCATGTCCTCTGTCAGGCCCAAGAAGTCCCAGAGTCTCTGCGCAGAAGACTCAACCTCTCGGAAAAGGAGTACGTAAGACAGAATGTCTGGGAAAGCCCTAACAAGAAGGGCCCTGGGCAGCCTGAGAGCGCCCTCCTGGAGCAGCGCCCCCTGGAGGACTCCAGAGATGATGCGGCTGAAATAGCTGCACAGGGCACCTGCGGAGAGGGAGTATGGGTGTGATTTTGCAAATAAGGGCATTTACTCCCCTCCTGGGGTCGAAATCCTGGCAATACCCTCTCCTGGCTCTTTTCCTCTCCTCCCAAAGCCATTGTAGAAACAACTAGAAGTATTGATGAAGCTTGAAGTAAGGGAAGTAGCAGAAAGCATAGGGCGCATGAGGGAGAGGGGGAGATAAGTCTTCAGTGGGTTCCATGATGCCTTTCTCCACGCTCCGGTCTTTTCTCCTCCACCCCTCAAATACCCAGATGCCCTCACGCAGATATGAGACCACCAGTGCTGAGACAAGTTGGGAGTGGAGCAGACGTTTTCCAAATATCACTGAATTAACTTTGACAAATAACACCCAGGTTCCTTGGAGAAAGTGGCCATTATGCCTTAAGGAAACAATGCTTCCGCCTGAAAGTCAACATTAATAAGGTCTGCACCCTTGCCAGGCAGCAGAGACGAGGGAGAGTTAAAATGAGAAACAACGTAAAAGCACAGCCCCATTATAACGTCTAGTGCTCAGGTTATGACAAAATCCTAGATAAAAGGAAGACCAATATCTAGAGAGCAGAGAAAATGCGAAAGGGGGAGAAAGAGAGGAGTCCAGTTAGTACTGAACAAACCAATTATATTAAATAAATGTCTTTAAGATAAAATACATTTATGAAAGTTAAAAGGATCCCCCCTCCAGCTGTAACAGGCATATTATTAACCACTCACACAGTCTTATTCCTTCCCACCTTCCTTCAAAGCCAAACAAAGCTTCCTTAAACTCCCAAGAATTGGTTTCCTTTGTATATTTATAACCTACCTGTCCTTTCCTTAAGAGTACAGCCCTCTCGACTTGTCTATAAATATACATATTAATTTAGAGTAATAGACATGCTTTCTCTATACATTTACATATATGCACATATATGTATATATAAGTGTGTACATACACATATGTGTGTACATACATGTATTTAGTATGGTATTATCCCCCTTTATCTTCCAGAGATATGGTCCAAGATGTGGATGGCTCAAAAAGGATATAACCAAGAATTTGCTGACCCTATACATACGTGCTTTCTCTCTTTTCTTGCTCCACGTCCTGCAGCCCTCCCACTTTCCAGTCCCACCAAAAAAAAAAAAAAAAGCCTTTAAAAAGTGAAAGCAAATGCAGAACAGATGACCACTGTCACAGATGGACCTCCTAAATAGAGGTCCTTTTCCTCTCTTTTTCCTCATTCAACACACCCAGCCAACCACCTACCTACTGGTTTGGCCTCCACATATCCTTGAACTGTATGCTAACCCCCTCTCTCATCCAGTGGCAGCCCCCTTCCTGCCTCCCTCCTTCCCCTGCAATTCACCTTTGGCTGTAGGCAAGTGAAACTATAAGTAATTGCAACTGTGGAAAGCAAAACCACAGATTAAGGAGCCATGGGGTTACTATGTAATGTCATGATACATCATCAAATTTCAGTTTGAAACCTAACATCTTCAATTGGGAAAGGGAATAATATATAGTCCTGTGACACTTTTTGCAAATATAGTGCCATTTGATCCTTAAAACCATTACAGGAGATAGGTATTATTAAGATCTTTATTTTACAATTTAGGAAAATGAAGCAAACAGAGAGTTTAAGTAACTTGCTGTGAAAGTAGAACTGAATCCAGATTTTCCTGACTCTAGACTCAGTGTTCTCTCCATTGAGCCTCTAGCTACCTCACTCAGTCCCTACATCTCTTTGAGAGATCTGGAAAGGGACCCAAAGATGAACAAAAATAAAAATAAATTAATATTTCTAAAGAGCATTAAGGTTTGCCTAGATCTATCCATGAATCCATTATCATATTTGATTTTCACAACTAAATGCAGTATGTAGTGCAAACATCATTTTGCAAATGGGGAGACAGGATAAAGTGTCTGCCCAAATTCACACATTCAGGAAGTGCTAAAGTTAGACTTAAACTCATGTCTGGACTTTAGGCAGATTTCTTATTTAAATCAGCTCAAGATACAAGAGAATTCTTTTTATAGCTGATTTAATTTTTTAGTCACTTTCATTTTTATTGATATGTTTTGTTTTTACATTCTATTAATTTATAGATTACCATCACTTCCTGAGAGCTTTCTTGTAAAAAAGTAAAACAGTTAAGTAAAACAAATTATTTAGTGGTCTCATTGCAATCAGTCAGTAGACAGTTATTAAGGGCTTCCTAAATGCCTGGCACTGTGCTGAAAGCCAGTAAAAGAAATATGAAAAAGATGGTCTCTGCCCTTAAGGAGCTTACAGTCAAATGGGGGAAGACAACATTAGAAAGGAGGCAAAAATGTGACAGGGAGGAGGAAGAGGTACTGGATTAAGGGATGATGGAGAGCCTAGAGGAGTGAAGCTGTAGAAAATGAAGAAATAACTGGTCTGGGTCATCTCCTTAAATGGAGGTTCTAGGAGGAGCTTTCAACAGTTCAGTCAGAAGAAGGGACCCCAAGGGCAGGGAGGACTGAAGAAGTATGAGTTGGGGCTGAAGTGGTCTTATAAGATGCATTTGAAAAAGTGTGCAACACTTCACTACCATAGTACTTCCCATACTTCAATGATCATCAATTTATTGATTTTTCTTATCTCTTAAATTTTTATTTAGCCCAGTTTCTACTTACTGGGTGGGAGACAGCATCTCAAGCTTCAGGCTTTTTTGCACTGCTATTTTCAAGGCTAAATCTGGGGGTCTGCAAGTTTTGGGTGCTTTCAAAGTGTTATATTGTTATAGGTCTGATCACTACCTGAGATAGTGGTCCTGGCCTGAGCTCTAACCTTTATCCAGGAAAGGACCCTGTTCCCCTGCAGCTACAAGTGCTAGTGCTCCTCTCTGCCCTTGAATAGTGACCAAAGTCCCTGCTACCCTGTGACCAATCTCAAGCACTCTTCTCCACTGCAAGCTAGAGTAGTAATGGAGTAGCCAGTGCCCTATCCTAAACCCAGTATTAGCATAGGGTCCCCTGCAATCTCTTTCTGACCACTTTTCCAATTTTCTTACCGCCTCTGGATTGAGAGATTTCAGCCCCTTCTAACTCCCATGGCCAGTGTTGCTGTCATGTGCATTCCAGACTGGTCCCCACCATGGTGTCAGACCTCTCCTTCTAACCTCCTAACTTGTCTTAGGCATGAAAAATGTTTAATCTTGACCTTTAGTTGGCTATGCTGCTCCAGGATTTGATCTGATGCATTATTTTAAAGTTGCTCAGAGGGGAATGTTGGGAAAGTTTGGCTGGGTTGCTGCCTCTCCTCCTTTATCTTGGCTTCTCCCCTTGATTCTTGACCTTTATTTTACTTTTGATGTAAGTTTTTCTAGTTCTAAAAGGTAATCCTTTCATAATTTGATTGGCATGTCATTGAATAATTGAATTAATGTCTGTATATTTCCATTATTATTATATAAATTAATTATGAATTTAATATATGGATTAATTACTCACAAGCAATTAATATTTTCCCAGTTATTTAGGTTTCTGTTTCTATAAACAGGTGTGTATATATGTGTGTATATTTCTTAATTATATCTTAGAATGTGGATCCCCAAGGATTCTATACTAATTTTAAGTAAAATGTCTCTTCTTACCTTTCTGATAGGTTTTATTGGTATTAATATAGAACCACTGATGATTCTGTTGATTTTTTATATTGCAAGTTTGCTGAAGTGATTAATGTTTCAGTTAATTTTAGTTGACTCTTGGATTCTTTAAGCATACCATCATATTATCTACAAAAGTAATAATGTAGTTTCTATTTTACCTATGGTTATCCCTTCAATTTCTTTTTCTTCTCTTACAGCTAAAGTTAGAACTCCTAATTCTATATCCAATAGAAGTGGAAACAGTGAACATTCTTATTTCACCCCTGAATTTGTTGGAAAGGATTCTAGTTTTTCTTCTTTACAGATAGCGGTAGCTCTTGGTTTAAAATATATACTATTTATCTTTGTAGTGAAAGACCTATTTATTCCTTTGTTTTCTAGAATTTTTAATAGGAATAGGTATTTTGTCAAAAGCTTCTTTTGCATCTATTAACTTAATATGATTTTAATTGATTTTATTATTGATATGATTGTTTATAGTTTTTCTAATATTAAACTTTCTTCTATTCTTCCTGCATGGTTTGTGGGTAATATTTAGGAACATTGATGATTTATGTGAATTCATTAATTCTAAGCAACTTGGCTAATTGTATTTTTTGGTTAATTTTTGGTTAATTCCTTGTAGATTTCTAAGTAAATCATATTTTAAAAACCATTTTTCCTTTATCTTATGCTTATATCCTTAATTTCTCTTCATCTTATTGCTATAGCTAATATTTCCTGCACTTCTATATTTATTGTTTATGTATTTTGGATACCACAGTCTTACTAGATAATTTTGACTAAAAAAAAATATTTTCGCATTCGATCACTTCCTTTCTTATTTTTGTTTTGTATAACCTATTCAGAGCTGTATATATGATCTTGTGTACTTTTTTCATAATATGCTCTTTAATATTAATGTTATGAGTCCACTTGGAATGTATTTTGAAATATTATATAAAAATGTTCACCTAAACCTAATCTCTGCATACGGCTTTCTAGTTTTCCCAGCAATTTTTATCAAATAAAGAATTTTTCTAGGTAATTTATGTTTCCCAATTTATCAGACACTGAGTTATTTAGCACTGTTATTTCTGATTATCCCTTGCCTACTTTGTTCCATTGATTTATCTCTCTTTTTTGACCAATACCAGAAGATTTTGATGACTACTGCTTTTATAATATAGTTTCAAGTCTAGGAGTACAATTTTCCCTTTTTCCCTACCTATTATCATAATTTTCTTTGACTTTCTAGATCTTTCATTTCAATTTCCCAATTGAATGCTATTATAAATTTTATCAAGTTCTATAAAGGATCACCATGGCAATTTAATTGGTATAGTTTTGAGAATATAAACTAATTAGTAATATTGTCATTATTATTATATTTCCATGGCCTGTCCATGATCTCTGAATATTACTTTAGCTATTTAAGCTGTTCTTTATTTCTTTAAAGAATAGTTTGTAATTGAGTCTATATAAGTCTTTTGTGTGCTTTGAAAAATCAATTCCAAGAAATTCTATGCATTTTGTAGTTATTTGAGATAAGATTTTAATTTCTATTCTTATTTCTTGGAGTTTGTTATTATTATATAGAAATGGAGTTGATTTTTGAGAATGTCTTTTTATAGGCTATTTTGCTAAAACTATTGTCTTAATTAGTATTTTTTCTAATTATATAGAATTTCCCTCATATGTCATCATATCATCAACAAATAAAGATAGTTTTATCATCACTTTATCAAAATATCACTTAAACCCCATTGCCTAGCCTTTACCACTCTTCTGCCTTCGAACCAACACATAGTACTGATTCTAAGAGAGAAGGCAAGGATTTTTTTTTAAATCTGAAATTATAGATATAAATGCATTTTTTCATCAAAATGATAAGTATAGAACTAAAACCATCAGTAGATATTATCCCTAAGGGGGACTAATTAGAAGTCTTCCTATAAGATCAGAAGCAAAATAAGGATACCCATTATAACCAATATTATTTAATATTGTATTACAAATGCTAACAAAAACAATGAGAAGGCATCAGAATGGGCAAAGATGTATTAAAACTATCTCTTTTCATAGCTGATAAGATACTATATTTGGAAAATTCTAGAAATAACTAAAAAAAGAGTTGAAACTATTAATAATTTTAACAAAGTAGCAAAATATAAAATAAACAATAGATAAATAAACAGCATTTCTATATAACACCAAAAAAGTCCTGCCAGAAAAAATAGTAAGAGATAACCCATTTAAAATATAGACTAAAATATGAATATACCTGCCCAAGGAATTATACGAACATGATTATAAAATGGTTTTTATACAGATAAAGTCAGATTTAAATAAATGTAGGAATATTAGTTGTTCGTGGACAGGCAGAGCAATAACAATTAATTAGACCCTTAACTTCTGTGTATTGGCTCCAAGGTGGAAGAGTGGTAAGGGTGGGCAATGGGGGTCAAGTGACTTGCCCAGGGTCACACAGCTGGGAAGTGGCTGAGGCCAGGTTTGAACCTAGGACCTCCTGTCTCTAGGCCTGACTCTCACTCCACTGAGCTACCCAGCCTCAGATGTTTTTTAATAGGAATGGGTGCTAGATTTTGTTAAAAGCTTTTTACACATCTATTAATATAATCATGTTTTTGTTACTTTTGTTGTTGATATAATTATGTTAATAATTTTCCTTGTATCTTTGCATACCTAGTATAAATCTGTTTGGTCATGATGTATAAGCTTTTTGATATAGTATTATAGTCACTAAGCTAATATTTTTAAATTTTTTATTAATATTATTATTTTTAAAATTCTTACCTTCTATCTTAGAATCAATTCTGTGTGTTTGTTCCAAGGCAGATGAGTGGTAAAAGTTGGGCAATGAGGGTTAAGTGATTTGCCTAGGGTCACATAACTAGGAAATATTTGAATTCAGTTTTGAACCCAGGACCTCCCATTTCTAAGACTGGTTTTAAAATCCATTGTGCTACCTAGCTGCCTCCTGGCTAATATTTTATTTAGGATTTTTGAGTCTATATTCATTAATGAAATTGGCCTATAATTTTTTCTTCTGTTTTTGTCCTTCCTGGTTTAGGTAACAACACCATGTCTATTTCATAAAAGGAGTTCCGTAGGAATTGTTTACCAATTGGTCTAAATAATTCACTTAATATTGAAATTAGATAATCTTTAAATGTTTGATAGAACTCACTTGTAAATTCATCTGGTCCTAATACTTTTTTTCCTTAAGAAGTTCATTTATAGTCTGTTCAATTTCCATTTTTTCAAATAGGTTTATTTAGATATTCTATTTCCTCCTCCGTTAGTCTGGGCAGTTTATGTTTTTGTAAATATATTTCCATTTCACTTAAATTGTGAAATTTGTTGGCATATAATTAGGCAAAATAACTCCAAATAATTGCTTTGTTTTCAACTTCGTTGATGGTATAATCAGTGTTTTTCATTTTTTATGCTACTGATTTATTTTTATCTGCTCTCTATTTTAATCATATTAACCAATTATCTATTTTGTTCCTTTTTTTATAAAACCAATCCTTAGTCTTAATTATTAATTCAATTATTTTCTTACTTCAATTTTGTTAATTTCACCTTTAATTTTTAGAATTCCCAACTTGGTATTTAATTATGTATTTTAAATTTGCTCTTTTTTAGTTTTTTTTAATTGCATACCCAATTCATTGATCTTTATTTTATCAATATAAGCATTTTGAAATATAGATTTTCCTCTAATTATTACTTTTGTTGTATTCCATGTGTTTTGATATATTGTCTCATTATTATCATTCTCTTTAGTAAAATTATTTATTTTTTTCTAAGTACCCATTCTTTAAGTTATTTAGTCTACAATTTATTTTTCTTCTGTTTCTATAACTCCTTATACAACACAATTTTTATTACATTATGATCTGAAAAAGATGCCCTCACTATTTCTGCTCTACTGAATTTAACTATAAAGATTTTATCTCTTGATATACAATTAGTTTTTTTAAAGGTATTATTTGCCTTTGAAGAAAAAGAGGTTTGTCTTTTAATTTCTCTTTCAGTTCTTTCCATGTATTAATAATATCTAGCTTATGTAAGATTTTATTTATCTCCTTGACTTCTCATCAGCCCATACTGTAGGGGGAACTCTTCACATGCCTGGAATAGATACTCCATTAATTCACCACCAGGTTTGAGGCTTGTAGATTCTCCTCAACCTGGTTTAGCCTATCTACCAAAAGGATTTTACCAGGGTATGTCCACTTTGTAGGCTCCAGCTTCCTGAAGCCATGTCTGAGAATTGGGGGACAAGTGGATACTAAGGTAAATGAACACTCCTAAAAATATTCAATAGAAGATGCAATTTAGAAGATGCCATAAGTCATTTAGCTCCAGTTTCTCTAGCAATTTGTTCAGTTCCATATTTTCTTTTTTCTTTATCTTTCTGTTAGAAGAAAAACTAAGAGAGGGACAGGAGTCTATTATCACTATTGTGTTTATCTATATCTTCTTTTAGCTCATTTAATGTTTCTTTATGGATTTGGATGCTAAGGCATTTGAAGCATAAATATTTATTATTGATATTTATTGTCCATAGTCCCTTTTAGCATAATGTAGTTTCCTTGTTTATCCCTTTTTAGTTTTTTGAATGTTTGTTTTTTTCTGTCAGATAACACGATTGCAACTATTGCTTTTTAAAAATTATCTTGATAAAATATTTTTATATAAATACATAATATAAGTATTTTTCATCCCCTCAGGTTTATTTTGTGTATATCTTTGTCTTCTAAATGCATTTCTTATAATCACCAGATTGTAGGTTCCATTTTTTTGTCAAACCAATCACTTTTTTTTCATTTTATTAGCTATTTTAGTCCATTCACATTTAAAGTTATGAAAGTTAGGTTTATATTTCCCTCCCCTTTACTTTGTTTCTTTCTTTGTTTCTTTCTTCCTTCCTTCCTTTCTTTCTTTCTCTCTTTCTTTCTCTCTTTCTTTCTTTCTCTCTTTCTCTCTTTCTTTCTTTCTTTCCTTCCTTCCTCCCTCCCTCCCTCCCTCCTTTTTCCTTCCTTCCTTCCTTCCTTCCTCC
>NC_058131.1:548051970-548233880 GCF_016433145.1 Gracilinanus agilis | reverse complement strand
TTTCTTTCTTTCTTTCTTTCTTTCTTTCTTTCTTTCTTTCTTTCTTTCTTTCTTTCTCTTTCTTTCTTTCTTTTTCTTTCTTTCTTTCACCTGTCACTGACTGGAACATCACCTCCAAATGAAACTCCCCATCACAGGCTAAGGTGGATTGGCAAATCAACAAAAGAGCTCCCAGCTAGAACTTCTTCTTGTTCCCCACAGAAAGTCCCCTTCATAAGGATCTGAGACCTCCTCTTTTCCCAATGCGTATTATATTGGGGGTAGGAGTAGGGGAGGAGAAATACTCTTGTATTTCAGCCTATTAGTCCCTCCTCAGTCATTCCTGGATATATCCAGGAATTCATAGACATTTTAGTCTACCTTCCTATGCTGATCTGGGCTGAGATAATTACTCACTCTGATTTTCATTTTGGTTTCATGATTAGAAATTGATATGAATGTTTTCTAGAAAATAAGGAGAAATTGTTGAAGAAAGTTAGGCTGTATTTCTTCCTGAAATTCTGCTTTCTGATTTGTCTCCTCCTGCTGTTTTCTTTCAAAATTGGTCTGTTAGGAGTTCATATGGTAAGCATAAAGCCAGATCACAGGAATCTTATACCACATATATAAACATATACACACACATACACAAATGCACATAAAGACTTATTTCTTCATTTTTCTTCTTATGGAGAATTTTAAGACTAGACTTGTGAAGACAGGGTAGCTATGCTCTTTTGGGGACTCACTGTGGGGACAAAGATACTATTCCTAATCTTTGGCCAAACTAAATTAACTGCTTAATCTACTGAATTAGCAAGGGACATGAAGTGTTATGTAACCAAAAAGGAAAGAAAAAAGGAAAGTGTTAACCATTCTTCCCTCTATTCCTGCTTCACATAGTACTCTATTTTCTATTTTTGGCTAGTCACTTTGAAAACTGAAATGACTGAATGGGAAACATAAATAGAACTGAAAAGTAATTGCTACTTAATGGCAGAATAAGAACCTTGAAAAACTTGATTTAGTTCTCTTTTCCCTTTCCTGGACTACAATGCAAACTACAAAATTGGTTATTTTCCTTAAATGTAGCATACTCGGGCAATAGAAACCAAAAGTTGGTCCTTGTTTGTTGAAATCAGACCCATAAATCATTGTTTCTATGAGCCATCCCATTGAGACTTGGGAATAGCTTCATTATACAAAACCTTTAAAATGAGATTTCTTTTTTGGATATGTGAAGAAGTAAATTTCTTAGAAAATTGTGTAAACAAGAAAAATGTCAAGTGATTATGACAAAGAAATATATGACTTCTTGAATGAGCAATCTGTCATAATAAAAATGGAAGACAGGACATGGAGTAATTTATGGAGTTTTTGAACAACATAGAATCAATGTTCCTATAAGGAAAATTGGTAAAAATGAAAGGATAATGAATAAAATAAGATTTTAAAAGCTCAACTGGAAGAAAGCTTGAAAATTTTACCAGCAAAAATTTTATAACTAGAGAACAAAGATTTCATTGAAATTATTGAACCTTGTACAAATTGCAACATAGGTACCATTTTTCAGGAAATAGAGGAAAATATCCTCTGAAATACTAAAATCCAGAGATTTTTATCAGAAAGAATCCACTAAGCTCCAAGAAAGAGAAAAATCAGTTTCAGCTCACTCAGATAGGCTATCAATAGACCAGGCTTCACATCCTATTTGATTATCTTGCCATCTTTTCTACTCCTGCCCTTCTTATCACCTGGACCAGTTTCTCTGGCTTAGAGAAAACATTCTCCCCAGTTTTTGAAAGAATTAATCTACTTAGTTTTGGAACTCCTATTCTGGGGCTAAGCTGCTTCATTGGTGACCATCTAAGAAAAAAAAAAACAATTATCCCACTGTGTTTATCCAGCTCTACCTGCAAGACCAGACCATTAGATCATCTTTCACCTCTTATTCAGCCATCTTTTCATGTGTATACATCCTCTCTTCTACCTTTTGTTGTAGGTATGGTAATCAAATTAGTACTACCATTTTTCCTTGAAAAGAGCAAGTCAACTGATGCAGAGTGAAATAAGCAGAACCAGGAGAACATTGTTCCCAGTAATAGCAATATTATATGATGATCATCTGTGAAAGACTTAGCTATTCTTAGCAATACAATGATTCAGGACAATTCTGAAGGATTTATGACAAAGAATGCTATCAATCTCCAGAGAAAGAACTGTTGGAGTTGGAATCCAGATCATAGTATATGATTTTTCACTTTAGTTTATTTGGGTTTTGGTTTTATATGAGTATTCTCTTACAATAACAAACAATACAGAAATAAATCTTACATGATAATAAATGTATAAATAACCTAGATCAAATTGCTTACTATCTCTGGGAAGAGAGAGGAAAGGGAAGAAGGGAGATAATTTGGATCTTATAATTTCAAAAAGCGTATGTGAAAAAGTGTTATTACATGTGATTGGTAAAATAAGATACCTTAAAAAAAAAAGAATGTCAATTGGTATCTCTATGAGTCAGATTGATATATCTATGACTAGTCACTACTCCCTGCTCACACCCACTCTCTTCCCTAGCCATAAACTGTGTTATTTCTTTCTATTTGACTGAAAAATCCTGGAAGGGAAGAGCCCTTTCCCTTTTGTATTTCTGTCTCATCATTTAGCAGTGTCTGACACATAGTAAATACTTGGGAAACTTTTTTTATTCATTCCTCGTCAAGCTCCAGAACTCTACTAATGGAAAAAATTTTATGAGCAGCTAAAAATAAATAACTTTTAGAATTTATTAATTTATAGTATCACCATTTAAAATAAGAAAATTTAAGAGACAAAACCTTAGATATAATTTGGAATAGTTAGTGAGAATTGGCTTCATCTAAGAATATCTTACCCAGGCAAATCAAGAATATTTGAATGTAGAAGCAGGCAGGTGGCTCAGTGGATTGAGAGCCAGGCCTCAAAATGGAAGGTCCTGGGTTCAAATATCACCTCAGATACTTCCTAGCTGTGTGACCCTGGGCAAGTCATTTAATTCTCATTGCCTAATCCTTACAGCTGTTCTGCCTTGCAAACAATACGCAGTATTGATTTTAAGATGAAAAGTAAGGAGTTTATTTTTAACCTGAAGATAGAAAATATATATTTGACTCTATAATATTTTCAAGAATTTCTACAGAAAAAAAGGAGAATATTGCTGAGACTTTTAGTGTACAAATCATTCTAAAAGCATAATTCTAATCCACCTCATTCCTAGACAGGCCAGGCCAGGTTGGAACATTCATGTATTCATGTATATTTTCTTTGTCTGTCCCCAGATCTCACTCTATTCCCACCCAGTCTCCCTGAAATACAAATAGACATTCCCAGAAGAACCTAGATTTCCTTTTCTATTTATCCTCTCCCTTAAATTTTTTGCCTTCCTTCCCCTTTTCATTCTACAAGCTCTGAGAATCATGAGAAATAATATGTCTAATCACTCAATTAGCTGCAAAAGGAGATTCTTTGTATTGGGTACTTTCAAATAAATATATTTGGAATAAAAAAGCATGGTTGTAAGACCTGGATCTACCATTTGTTTATAGGCTACATGACTTTCAATAGTCATTTTACTCTTTCTATAATCTCAAATTTGCTTCATAAAATGGATAATAATACATGCACTACTGTGCTGAATGGATTTTTTTAGTTTTTGTTCTTGTCTGCTAATTAATCCTACACATGAAAGATAACAACATAAGGCTTTAAAATAAACTTTGTATAATTTGTTTTATTTAGTTTTAAATTATCAGCCATCGAGAGGAGTTGAAATCTACATTCAAAATAAATCATAGATGATGATGTTGAATAAAATAAAGCCCCCTTACTTAACCTCCTCCCCCTTACTTAACCACCTTTTCATCTACCTAGTTTATTAGATGTTTTCAAATACCTCTCTTCTTTTGCATTTCAGACCCAATTATAGTCTTTTTTTCCCCTTTAACTTTTTTTTAAGTTAAAGGATTAAAAGCACAATATTGCTCTGGGATTATTTCTCTCCCCTGCCATCTGGTCCACTCAGAATTCCTAGAAGTGCTGGTCCCTATAGGGTTCTTGGTGTCTGTTACAATGGGGAGTTTGGACCTGGAATGATGTGATGGATAAATTACAGTTCCTTACCTGAGTCAACCCCAGATCACTTATAACTCTTTTGATTTTAAAGAACTGTGTAGCAATTCTCAGTGTGATGATAATCCCTGCGATATTCCTTTCCCCTGGTTTTATTTTGAATGCCATGGTTTTTAGAAAGCTCAGGGTGATCTCCCTCCTATAGGTCCTCATAATCTGAATTTTGACCCTAATTAAGAAAGGTATTTCTATTTTCATTTATTTTCTAATAAAAATATGTTTTCTGAAGATCTCTTCTACTGCATGTTAAGCCTGTTCTTTGAGGGTCTCAGAAACAAAGAATAGTTTTCAGAAAGCCATTCAATGGTGACTACTTTCTTTTGTGCCCATTCTTTGAGAGTTAGCCTCTTGTTTGAATTGTTTCCCAAGAGGATCCAGGTGTTCCCATTGCTTTCATTTTCCAGAGTGGTTTCAGGTACATGATGGATACACTTTGGTTGGTAGAATTTATCATCCTACTTGAACACAAAATTTGTATCATAAAATGGAGTCTTTTGGATTGGCCCTAAACTGGCCTCATTCTACCATTCAATGACTACAGGTAATGAATACTTCTGGCTGATCTTCAGCTTTGGATAGTAAGAATAAATAAGATTATACAAGAATATATAGAAGAGGGGAGTGATTGATACACTGAAGAAGAGGAATCCTCACTTTCTTTTTGCAAAGTATTTACCTAGAATAGACTAGAGAATCTTATCTCATAGCCTCTGGGGAATGGAATAAATAATATTTATGAGCTTCTCTTTTCTCAGCAGACTTTACCCATGGTGAACCTACTCTTGTCTTGAGGTATCAAGAATGTTGGGAAGGAGGGACATCTATCTATACTCGCACCTTTCCTCTTTCCCCCAGCTTCTCATTCTAGAAGTCTCCAAAGGACCTAGAAAACTCCTCTGACCTAAATATACCATACTATATGCCTTGCAACAAATCCACTCATACCTCTTAACCAATGTCATTTTGGGGGCTATAGATTTTGTCTGTTATTTTGAAGTTTTTTCAGTCTATTCCCTCCCAGTAATCAAGTATTTTATGGGGCAGAATTATAAGTTTTACTTTCAATTCAGTCAATAATTACTAAGAACTAGGTTGTGTCTAAACCTTTTCTATTTTCCTGTTCTTAGAAAGTTCTTCTGACTTCAGGTACCTTTCATTCCCAACTATCAGGATTTTTCTTGCTCTTTCCTTTTACTCCACTACATTTCCAGTGGGATAACTTGCAGGGGTTGCTTCAAAATCTTAGATATATCTGAAACCAAAACTTTAGGACCTAGGGTAGTAATGGTGAACCTTTTAGAGACCGAGTGCCCAAATTGCAACTCTCAGGTTGCATGTGAGCCTCCTACCTTACCCCAGAGAGGATACAGTGGAAGCATTCCTGTTGGGCTGCTGGGCAGAGGGGTGGGTAATGGGAGAAATGTTCTCAGGTGTGCATGGAAAGGGGGAAGGGTGCAGCCCTTTCCTGCATGGGTGCCATAGATTCTCTGACACAGCCCTAGGGAATGCAGATTCTTGGAGTATGTTTTATTTTAATCTACTTCATATTCCTTTACCAGGACATTAACAATACTCACAGGTCTTCTAAGCTTATTTTTTATCAGGAAAAATTGAGTTGTTGATCACTGTTGATGATTGTAAAACTTACTTGTTTTGGGAATTAGTGGCAAGGGAATCATGCTAATTCTGAGCTCTATAATTCATATTTCATATAATTCACATAGTTTCTTCAATTCCTATCAACGCACAGATTAAATTCTTACTTTGAGTAAAACACTGTGCTAGGCCCTAGAGTTAGAAAGATAAGAAGAAAATAGTCCCTACCACCAAGGCACTTTTACTAGTTATGTGCTCCTGGACAAGTCACTTAATTCTGTTTTCCTCAGTTTTCTAATCTATAAAATGAGCTGGAAAAAGAAATGGCAAACCACTCTAGTATCATTTCCAAGAAAACCCCAAATAGGTTCATGAAGAGTTGGTCAGACATGACTGAAATTCCTAAACGACAACAAATTTGGCTTTATTTGGGAGTGATGGGGAAAGCTCACTCCTGGGCCCTTGAATATATAACCAGATAAGTAAACATAAGGTAATTGGTAAAGGAAGAAGCATTAATGACTGAGGAAAACAAGGAAAACATCAAAGAACAATAATGACTGAGCAAAGCTTTGAAGAAAGGTAAGATTTTGAAAGGCAGAGATGAGAACAAGGTAGACATCCGGGTAAGAATATGGTGTCTGAGGAAAGGGAATTGGATTTCTGAGCCATACTTTATTTATTTATTTATTTTTATTAGACCCTTAACTTCTGTGTATTGGCTCCAAGGTGGAAGAGTGGTAAGGGTGGGAAATGGGGTTCAAGTGACTTGCCCAGGGTCACACAGCTGGGAAGTGTCTGAGGTCAGTTTTGAACCTAGGACCTCCAGTCTCTAGGCCTGACTTTCAATCCACTGAGCTACCCAACTGCCCCTCTGAGCCATACTTTAAAGCAGTGGTTCCCAAACTTTTTTGTCCTACCACCCCCTTTCCAGAAAAAATATTACTTAGCCCCCTGGAAATTAATTAAAAAAAATTAATAGCAATTAATAGGAAAGATAAATGCACCTGTGGCCATCACCGCTCTCCCTGGATCGCTGCAGCACCCACCAGGGGGCGGTGGCGCCTACTTTGAGAATCACTGCTTTAAAGTAAAGGAATAATGATAGTTTTCTAGCTTGAAAAAGAGTGAATGGAGTGTTCCAAATAAAGTGGCAAGAATGTATTTACCTGACATCTTAAAAGGTGAATGAAAAGGAATTTAACTTTAAAACAATATGGTAGGGGAAAAACTGCCTGAGTCTTTCATAGTAAGCTCACCCATAGAGAGTAGCTACAAATGAAGGAAATACAGTAATTAGATACCCAGAAGTTCACAAAAGACAACATTTAAGAAAGGAGTCAGCAGTAAAACCTATGTCCTCCACCAGCACTCCAATTCACAAAGTTTAGGCAAGAAATAATATACACTAGAGGTGCTGCTCTGAGCTATAACCATGGCACTGTAGATAGAGTCATGCCCCAGCTAGGGCAAATTTGTTGTGGTTCAGATATTTCATTCATGTCTGACTCTTTGTGATCCCATTTGGAGTTTTCTTGACAAAGTTACTGGAATGGTTTACCATTTATTTTTCCAGCTCATTTCATAGATGAGAAAACTAACATAAAACAAGGACTATGACCTACCCAGGATCACACAGCCAGTGTGTGAAATCAGATTTGAACCCAAGTCTTCCTGACTCATCCACTTCACCATCTAGCAGGCCAAATTCAGATGGCACTAAATCGGTCCCTATGGCCTGGAGGAATGGCTGTGTGTCCCTACAAAAAAGGGTGGTGTGGAAGATGTAAGATGAACAACATTCTGGGGGTTCCATGTATTTACTATTATGTGGGAAACAAAGATGTAGTTAGTTGGTGACCCCTCTTCTAATGGAGGCTTTGGGAGGAAATCTTGGCTTCATCTTCTGGGTCTTCAATCAAAAGGATAGAGGGGACTGAGGATACTGAAGAGATGTGCATCCCAAAGCTGATATAATCTTCGAAGATAATGAAGTTTCTGGAAAACTTTATGTAGAAGACTGAGTTGGAGACCAAGTTTGGGTGAGCTTCAGAAAATCCATTCAGTCTTGGACTTCAGCACCCCTCGCCCCAGAAATATGTTGAGGATTGGACTGTATTTCTTCACTAAAAAATGTTACTTTATAAATGATGAAATTTTGCATAGGACTGGCTTAGGAGATGTCACCTGGGTTTTGGGGGGGCCCAAGTCTGCCCTTGTCCCCTGAGAACCCCTCCCCCAGGGAAGTCCCAGACTCACCCATCTCAGACTGAACAATAGACTTTAAAGAACTTGATGGTCCCGGACTTCTCATTTCCCTGTAGCCATGGTAAAGCCAATCAATCATATTTCCCCATCCTTAGTTCCCCAAATGCTATATTAAGTACCCCAAGTTCTATTGTTCTTTGGAGAATCATCTCACAAGTGCTGATCCTCCCAGAGATACTGTCCCCAGAGTCTCAGGGTTTTGACTCTGTAGTATTTTGGCGCCTGGCTCTGTGTAGCAGCCGATTATTACAGACCTTTCTCTTTCCTGATTAAAGACTTGGTTTTGCTGACTACTTTAGTAGTTCTGTGTTTTTCCAAGTTGACAGAGGCATGGAGGCATGGCTTTTTCCAGGAACCTCCTCCCCTTGCAGACATGGAGCATGGAGATTCCACAGCTGTTTGCAAAGCTACTGGTGAAATCACGTCTAGGCAGGGGCCACAGTCATGGAATACTGCAGTGCTTTAGAAGCTAAAGTTGAGAGTGACCCTAAAGGCAATGGAAAAGTGCAGAGTAGTCTTGAGCAGGCAAAAACATATCATCAATTAAGAATTACCCACATAACACAGGACACTGGAGTTAAATGCATGACTGAAAAATAAGATGAGGAAGTCACACAGAGTTGGGGGATTGGGCAGCACACAATGCACATAATGTCAAAAGAACTAAAGAAAGGCAATCAGCATGGTGAATTGGTGCCCTGTGGGGGATTTATAGGACAGTAGGTCCAAGAGTCTCCAGGATGGGCAGATTGTGATTTGCATTGTTGTAGTACCCACTTAGATGAGATCATCGAGCCCCTAAAGTATTTATGAAGTATTCAGATTAATGTATGCATATATATAATGGACACATAAATATTTCTGTGCATATAATAATGTAGTTCCTGGTGACATTCCCCTCTTCTCAGCTCAGAAGGTAAGCCCAGAACACCCTAGCAATAATAAAAACAACAATATAACAATTTTATTTATTTATTTATAATTTATTTTTATTCATTTTGTTCATTTTTTCTTTTTTTATTTATCTTTATTCATTATTTATTTATTTGTTTATTAAGCATTTATTTAGGGCTTTAAGGTTTAGAAAGCACTTTGCATATAATATTTCATTTGATTCTCATAATGACCCTGGGAGATCGGTGCTATTATTAGCCCTGTTTTATAGTTAAGAAAACAAAAGCAGACAGAGGTTAAGGGACTCTCCTAAGGTCACATAGCTAGTTAGTGTCTGGAGCAGGATTTGAACTCTGATCTTTCTGATGTTACCTATTCTATGGGTCCACATACCTAAAAACATAGCTCATGAGTCCCTGCCAATGTGCATGTTTACTAGATTCCCAGAGGAAAGGCATTTATAGAAAAGGCATAGTTTTAAAAAATGGCAATGAAGCACATCTCCTATAAACCTGTGTGCACTTTCTCACCAATGCACAGAGTTATGGTGGGATGAGTAGACACAGGCAGAGAACAGGTTTTACTTGTGGGACCACTGGTTTCATAATCTCTGCTAGTCTAGCCTCTGTCGTTGGACAGTGCTTTGATGACCTCATGGTTTCCAATGCCAGATGTTGTTTCACTTTCGTCTTTTCTGCTTCAGCTGAAATCCTTGGCTATTTCTCCTTGAAAGAAGAGCAAGTATTGCCAGGCTTTCTTGGCTTAAAGCCTAGGGAGGCTTTCCCTAGTTTTTTTAGAACAGGCAAGAAAAACAACAATAACAATAGAAACACCAACAAACTCTTGCCCCAGGACCCACAGAAAAGTCTTCTCTGTTTTGTTCTGAGGCCTGGTATCTTCCCTAGCAGGAGATTTTTAGTCTCGGGTACCATGGGTTTTAGAACAGAAAAAAATAACAAAATTCACCTGGATAAACAAAAAAAGGTCAAGAATGTAAAGGGAATTAATGGTAAAAAATGAATAAAGTTGGCCTAGCTGTACCAGATCTCAAACTGTATTATAAAGTAGTAATCATCAAAACAATTGGGTTTTACCTAAGAAAAGAATGGTGGGTCAATAGAAAAGATTAAATATACAACATATAGTAATAAATGATCATAGTAATTTAGTGTTTGATAAATCAAAAGATCCAAGCTTTTGAGACAAGACCTCACTATTTGACAAAAATGGGGATCGGGACTAGACCCACATCAGATAAGATCACATAAGTATATGATTTAGACATAAAGGATAATATCAACAAATTAGAGGAGCATGGAATAGTTTGCTTGTCAGATCTGTGGATAAGAAAGAATTTATGACCAAACAAGAGATAGAGAATATTATGGCATGTAAATTGGATAATTTTGATTATTATATTAAAAAGGGTTTCTACAAACAAAACCAATGCAATCAAAATGAGAAGGAAAGCAGAAAGCTGGGGGAATTTTTGTTTTGTTTTGTTTTGTTTTTTACAGCAAGTATCTCTGATAAAGTTCTCATTTCTCAAACATATAAAGATCTGATTCAAATTTATCAAAAAATAAGTTATTTTTCAGTTGATATGAAAGTCTATGAAGTTTTCAGATAAAGAAATTAAAGCTACAGATGAAGGAAAAAAATTCAGGAGCATGGAGAAGAATCCATTATACCCAACAGAAAACTGAGACCATCTTGAAATAAAGAAGGAGGGCTACTTCTATTCTACCATGCAGTCTAAGAGCAGGAGTAGGTTTATTTTTCACTAGGGGTCCCACTAAATACTCATCATGATACATGATAGGTTTTGATTTGTGCTTGGTAAGGGATGCATAGTGAACTGAGGAAAGACATAGAGAGGTCTTAGGACATAATAGCTTGGTATCTAAGTAAGGACTGTGATTTTAGGTCTCTGTTTAGGAAATTCAGATGCTAGTTGTACAATTATAATTGATATATATTTAATCATTATTGATTTCCTATGGATTTCCAGACTAAATCTTGGACGTGGGACCTGAAGTCAGGAAGACTTGAATTCAAATTTGACCTCACACGTACTACCTGGGCAACCATGGGCAAGCCATTTAACCATTGTCTGCCTCAGTTTCCCTAGATGTAAAATAGGGATAATAGCAGATCCTTAATGTGAGAATCAAATGAAATATTTGTAAAGGGCTTAGAAGAACGATATATCATATAGTAGGTACTTAATAAATGCTTACTCCCTTTCTTTTTCTCTTTTAGGAGAGAGCCTTGTACCTAATTTAACACTAAGGTTAGAGGAAACTAGCATACTAGAAATGAAACTTGAATTTGTTTCATGAATTATGCTCTTCCTTCAAAATTAGTCTGCTTGGGGTTCAAAGAGTAAGTAGGATAAAACCATTGGAAAGGTACTAAGTCAGAAGATCCTTAGGAAGGATATCAGAAAATATTTGGGGTCAGGTTTTGGGGAGATGATAAAACCTACAGAATTAGTTCCTTGACATATGCAGTATGTATATTTTTCTATACAAAACATAACGCTAAATTTTCTCAGTTGAGGTTGAGGGAAAAAATTAATTCTCTGTAAAACTCAGCAGTATAGAAAAGGGTTGGATATTCTTTTAATGGTATACAGTAAAAGAGGGTGGTCAATGACACTAAAAAGGAAAGTTGGCATCTTTTAGCTACATTTGACCAGGCTACTCCTGAAAAGAGAAGTGAAGAATTCAAAATGATCCTATCATCTAAAGCTGTGAGGTACAAAGAAAGCAGTGACATGAACTGGTAGGGGAAATTCTGCCCCAGCAGAAACCTATAGTTTAAATTTCAAGTTCAGTCTTTCTCATTACCCTAAAAGGATCATGAGGAAGGAGGGGTCAGACTCTCTAGGAGAGAATGTTTCAATTTAAATAATTCTGTGATAGTCATTCAGCTTATCTTGTCTTACAAATGTGTTTGCGTATATATACACATACACATATGAATATATATTTGCCCAAGAAAATGTCTAAATTGGTTTAGCATTAATAGGCAATTATTAAATGTTGAACAAAATAATCCCTCAGTGCTTTTTTGGTCATTAGTAGGTCTGGATATTAGGAGATCAATCCATTGAAATCTTCAATGTCCATGCATGCAACTTCCTACAAGTGGAAATTTGTATTACTGAGGACCTAATTACAGACCTTTAAAAATCAATGAATTCTTTTTTACTTTTCCCAAAGCTATTTTCCTTTCAATCAACTACCAACTTTGTGAAGCATATGAAAAGGACACTTGGCCAGTCTTGCATAATTCTTGTGGATTCCATTACTAATCAGAAGTAAAGTCAATCTATTTTAACTCTCTGGGCCTCAGTTTTTTCAGCTGTAAAATCAGGAAAATATCTTTTCCTACTTTGGGGAGATAGCTTAAGACTCAAATAAGAATAATGAGTGTGAAAGTGCTTTGAAAAGCATTGAGATGTTACAAATATTGAACAAAGTACATAGGGACGCTGGCTAGCAGTAGAAACTCAGGTCTGATGCTCAGCTTCAAAGGTTAAGTCTTTCAGGAAGTCAAAAAACATTTATTAAATGATTACTAAACAGTATAAAAATTTTTTAAAGGCAAAAGACAGGCCCTGTCCTCAAGAAGCTCACATTCTTAATTTTTTTATTTGAAAATTTTTAATTTAGAATATTTTTCCATGGTTACATGATTCACGTTCTTTCCCTCCCCTCCTTTCACACCCCTCCTGTAGCCAATGAGCAATTCCACTGGGTTTTACATGTGTCACTGAACAAGACCTATTTCCATATTATTAATATTTGCACTACATGATCGTTTGGAATCTACATCCCCAATCATATCCCCATTGACCCATGTGATCAAGCAGTTGTTTTTCTTCTGTGTTTCTACTTCCACAGTTCTTTCTCTGGATGTGAATAGTGTTCTTTATCATAAGTCCCTCAGAATTGTCCTGGATTATTGCATTGCTGCTGGTGGAGAAGTCCATTACAATTGATTATGCCACAGTGTATCAGTCTCTATGTATGAGGTTCTCCTGGTTCTGCTCCTTTCACTCTGCATCAATTCTGGAGGTCGTTCCAGTTCACATGGAATTCCTCCAGTTTATTATTCCTTTGAGCACAATAGTATTCCATCACCAACAGATACCACAATTTGTTCAGCCATTCCCCAATCAAAGGGCATCCCCTCATTTTCCAATTTCTTGCCACCACAAAAAGAGCGGCTATAAATATTTTTGTACAAATCTTTTTTCTTATCTCTTTGGGTTATAAACCCAGCAGTGGTATGGCTGCATCAAAGGGCAAGTAGTCTTTTAAAGCCCTTTGGGCATAGTTCCAAACTGTCATCCAGAATGGTTGGATCAATTCACAACTCTACCAGCAATGCATTAATGTCCCAATTTTGCCACATCCCCTCCAACATTTATTACTTTCCTTTGCTGTCCTGTTAGTTAATCTGCTAAGCATGAGCTGGTACCTCAGAGTTGTTTTGATTTGCATTTCTCTAATTAAAAGAGACTTAGAACACTTTCTCATGTGCTTATTGATAGTTTTGATTTCTTTATCTGAAAATTGCCTATTCATGTCCCTTACCCATTTATCAATTGGGGAATGGCTTGAAGAAGCTCATGTTCTAATTGGGGGGGGGGGAGTAAACAAATATGACAAGCTATATACAGGATAAATGGGAAATACTTAAAAGATTATCTAAGGCATTAGAATTAAGAGGGGTTGAGAAAAGCATCCTGTTGAAGATGGGATTTTAGCTGGACCTTGAAGGAAATAATCTTTAAGTGAGCAACTACAGAAAATGCCTGGGCCTGACACTGAGTTTCTTGTTCAAGGAACAGTAAGGAGTGAAGACTGTAGCGGTGAGGCATAAAGTGAAAGAGGACTGAAAAGGTAGAGGAAGGGGATGTAGGTTATGAAGACCTTTGCATACTAAACAGAGGTTTTCATTCTTGGCCCTAGAAGTGACAAGAACTCACTAGTTTATTGATGAGGAGAATTACATGATTGGACCTATGCTTTAGAAAAATACTTAGTAGGCTGAATGGAGGATGTAGTGGGAAGAGATCTGAAGCAGGTATACTGATTAATAGACTACTACAGTAGTATAAATATGAAGTGATGAAGGCCTGCACCAACACGGTGGCAGAATCAGAGGACAGAAGGGGATGTGTATAGTCTATAGTCAGGTCTGGCAACAGACTGGATATAGGGTGTTAAGGACCAAAAGTGTCATCTGCTTAAAGATGATGGGATTTAAGGGAAATTATCCATATTAAACAAACTTACAAGAGACTGATCATGTAAACAGAACGCCAGTTTATTGACAAAAAGAGATATACCTGCCAAGAGTGTTAGCATCAGTTATTTTGATAGGGCACAGCCTCAGGGTGAACAAATTCACTTAGAAGACCAAATTATGAAGAAACACAAGCTTGCTTATTGAGAAGATTTTTAAGAAATCTGTTCTCTAAGACCTTTCCCATCAAGATAGGATATGCATTGGCCATGGTAAAGTTTTACTGTAAGACTATTTCTATTCAAAGATATGGAACTTGTCCTCTAGCATCTATGCTGGCTAAACAATAACAAATCGTAGCAAGTTTATTTATCAGAAATCTACATTTTTAATCATTTTTTTGTTTTGACATCATCTTACAGCTGACAGGTATAGATTATAAATGTTTAATGTTTTTCCCCTCAGAGGAATTATAAGAAGTTATTCTAACCTTGACAATAACTCATTTAGAGAGAATTATGAAGATATGTCATTTAAAATGGTGACACTCTCATAGATCCTTAAGCTTTTTAGTGGCCATCTCTTGAAGCTCTTCATTATTCTAAAACCTCTTCAGCCATTGTATTGGGGAAGTATTATTGCTCTTTTTAGAGAGAGATTTCCCAGGCAACATGCTTTGGGCTAGTTAACACATTTTCAGCTCTTTAGTTTAAAAGCTCCATTATACCTACCTCAGAGAGCACAAAATGATAGCTTGGGAAAGTGACCTGACCCTTCTGATAAAGGGTCTCAGGCTTTAGTTCTTCCTGAGTTAAGGTGGGCAATAGACTTCATCTCTCTTCTCCCTTAAAAAAAAGGAAAACTATTTCCCTTCTCTCATATGATCAGTACCTCCCAATAAGTCTCTTTGAGGCTGGGGAAAACACTCGAAAAATTTATTCTTCCATTTCCTGTCATTCTCCCTTTTGCTCCCCACTCCCAAACCCTTCAACCCATGCCCAGACAGTCAGATTTTTTTCCAACCCCTGCGAAGTCTTTAGAGAAAATTAGAAACAATGGGAAAAAAAGGGTAAAGTCAGCTCTATCTCCTTAGCGAAAGTCCTCAATCTTGTGCACAAAGTATTATTTTCAGCTTAGGTATCACATTTTAGCACAGCATTAGAGAAGTTGGAGTATATCCAGAAAAAGAACAGGATGATGCTGGAACTATAGATGATGCTGCATGAGGATCAACTGAAGTCATTGGCAAAGTTTATCCTGGAAAAAGACAAATGATAAGTATGTAACTATATTTGTCAGATGAAAAAAAGATCAGTTTGTTATACTTGACCCTAGAGGATAGAATAAAAATTAATGTCCCTGATAACAGTATAATATCCACTAGTATAATATCCAAATCAAGTGGAGCAAGAGCCAATACACACATTTGAGGATATGAACAGCTTTCAAAAAAACACAGATTATCAGCAACAATCTGAAGAGGTGTTCAAATCATCAAAAACACAAAATATAAATTAAAATAATCCTGCAGAATTAACAGTTAAATGTTTTAAGATGTGAAAATCCACTACTGAATATGGAAAAAGAAAGGCCTGTAAATTGTTTCAACCATTGTAGAAATCAACCTGGAATTCTGTAACTAAAATTAGAAAATGATTTATACCTTTTGCCCCAAAGATGTCACTAGAAAAATTAAATGAATATTGAAACTATGAAAACTTAGGTATGATGATATTCAAAGCAGTATTCTTTGTTATAACAATCTAAATATCTTAATGTTCTTTTCTTTAAAAATGAATTTACTCAATTCCTTGCATGAATACACCTGATGATCTTTATTCTTCTACTTCACCTTGCATAAATGCCTCTCCATTCTTCCGAGGGTAGTGTAAATGAAAAAGAAGGCCTCTGCTGAATGATGCTTGTTCTTCTTCTCATTTTCCTAGTAGTGTCTCATCTCCACCATATACTCACATCAATCTTGATTGTTGAAAGCCTTCACCTGGAACCACAAATGATCTGAAAGCTTCTAAGACAGAACACTGAGGTAGCAATATCCAAGACAAGAGTAGCTATTGGCAGCCCTTAATCTTCATTTAAGAACTGCTGCCCTTATTTTTTTATTCCTCCTCACAGCAAGGCCTAGTTGTTGAGTTCACTTTAACTACTCATAAGTCTAGATCCTCTTTAATGGCCTCTTTATCAGAATCTTGACACACAGTTAGTTATGCCAGTGTTGTTGGAGAAGACCAGATACCTTCTCATACCTCTGCCTCAGAGCTCCAACATTTCTTCCAAAACAGACCAGAATCTAGACTGAGATTCCAAATTAACCTTTATACATTCACAGTTCTGACATGGGTGTAATATGCATAGCTAACCCATTTGTCCTCTGTTTTGGTCTGGGTCTGGAAGAGATTTGGGATTTTTTGTTGTATTTTCAAGATGAGGTGTAGGAAGACTAAACCAGTTATTGAAATCTTGCTGGGGTTCCTCTAGGAAAAATGAGGTGAAGTCTTTTTTTTTTGAGAAAATATTCTGAAAAAAAGAAAGTAAAATCCAAATTAGCTTATTTTTTTCTTCTGTTTAGAAATGTTATGGTCAAACATGAGAAGGCAGGCCATTCTGTGTTTTATTGGGGCTCTATAATGGGACTGAACATTGAACATACTAGTTCCAGGTTAACCCTGTCCTCCTGCTATTGAACTGGGGACAAGAAGTACTTTAGGTTAGGAAGATGTTAAGATGCCCTTTATTCTTTTCCTGTCTCTCCTCTCACTGTCTTCTTAACCCTCTTAACAGCTGGCTTCTGCTGTTATCATTCCACCGAAACTGCTCTCTCCAAAATAATTATTTTATTTGCCAAATCCAATCCTTTTCTCTGTCTTCATTCACTTTTAAATCTCTGCAGTCTTTAACACTATTGGTACCACTTCTTGGTACTCCCCTCTCCAGAATTTTGGGATACTATTCTCTCCTGATTTTCATCCTACCTATCTAGCCACTCCTTTTCTGTCTCTTTTTTGGGGTACACTTCCAAATTATGCCCTCTAACTAGATGTCCATCAGGGTTTAGTGCTGGGTCCTCTTTTTTACTCATTCTGTACTATTTCACTTGGTGATCTAGGATGTTTTCATGGATTTAAGGACCATCTCTGACCTGACAATTCTCAAATCTCCCTTTCTTGCCCTAATCTCTCTCCTGACCTCTAGTTTCAATCTCCAACTCCCTTTCAGATATCCTGAACTACCTGTCCAGTAGATATCTGAATCTCAATGTCAGGTACAGAACTCATTTGCTCTTAAACCCACCCCACCCCTCTACCTTCCTCATTACTGTGGAAGGTCACACTTTCTTCCCAGGCCCTCAGAGTGGTAACCTAGGAGTTATCCTGGATTCCTTACTTCCTTTCATATTCTCCCTGTCTCACCACCAGTATTCCAAACTATTGCCAAAGACAGTCAATTTCACCTTTTCAACATCTCTTGAATTTGCCCCCTTTTCCCTTCTGACACTGCCACCCTTCTGGTGCAGCCTTTTATCACCTCATGTCTGGACTATATCAATAGCCTGCTAGTGGGGCTGCCTACCCTCCCCCGCCCCCCGCCCCATCTCTCTCAGCTCCAATTCATGCTCCATTTAGTCACTAATTTGACTTTCCTAACGTATAGTTCTGACCATGTCACTTCTCTATTCAATAAACTCCAGCAATTCCTTATTGCCTCTAGGATCAAATATAAAATGTTCTCTTTGGCATTCATATCCTAGCTACCACTTAACTTTCTATCCTCATATCTTACTCTATAACATGTACTCTTTGATCCTGTGACACCAGCCTCCTTGTTTTTCATATATAAGACACTTCATCTCTTGGCTCTGAGCATTTTTCTGACTGTCCCCCATACTTGGAATGTTCTCCCTCTTCCACTCTGACTACTGACCTCCCTGGTCACAATTAAAATCTTTTCTTTTACTGAAAGCCTTCTCCAATCCATCCTAATTCTAGTGCCTTCTCTCTGTTAATTATTTGCTACTCATCTTGCATTATATATTTTTGTTTCATGTTACCTTCTCCATTAGATTGTAAGCTCCTCAAGGACAATTTGTCTTTTGCTTTTTTTGTATCCCAGTGCTTGACAATAATTGCTTAATAAATGTTTACTGAATGCTGGATGGATGGAAAAGAGAGATAATTAAAGCCTGAAATGTTTTGCCTGAGCACTATCTCTGAGTCAGAACTTTAAAAAAAAAAAAGATTCTGCCTTCCCTTGGCCCCTTTTAAAGATAACTTCCCAGTTAAGAAAATCCTTTCAGGCAATGGGTTAGTAACACTATGCTGGGAGTGTGTGGTGTGAATAACTTTGTTCACCATACTACCAGGGCTACATGTGTGTGTCCTGTCACTCCTAAATAATCTCAGTGAAAGGAGAGAAAGAAAGAAAACTGATAAAACAATGAAAAATGGAGGAAGTAATGCTCTAGGCTAGAGGTATCAAACTTGCTACATGAAGCCCATGAAATACAACACAGAGAATGTTAATTTGTGGTATTCCAAGTTAAAATGTACTAGTAGAAGTGCCTTTTGATTTGACACAGATGCTTTGTGCAATGCATCAATCTCTCAATAAAATGTATCAAAAACAAAAAGCTTCCTTATCATGGCAACAAAGTTAGTCCTCTCTCTATCCCTCAGCTGACAACAAGCTGGGCTCCTACCCAGATGTGTCCTCTGGAGAAGATCCCTTTTTTGCTTCTTACATAAAGGGATTTTAAGAGTCACTCGTCAGAGACAATTCATCTTACTCAATAACTTTGAAAAAAATGATTAAAAGGAGCCTTGGACCACACTCCATCTGTAGTCTTCAACCCAATCTCTACATCATAGGTTGAAATCAGTTATTTTACTTACTTTTCTAGGAAGCACCAAGTCAGAGAGATCCTCTATAATCAGAGATCTATTTCACATAAACCTGCAAACACAGTGTCCAGGGACAACAGATTGGATCCCAGGAACTTCCAATGAAGCTTGTCTGGCTCTGACAGAAGAAAAACATGTCTAAAGACTAGAGATGTCCCTAGAAATAATTCTACCACTATTCCAACTAAAAGGATGACAAGATTTAACAAACATGACTTCTTTGTGTGCCCTGGGTCCTAAGAGACTTCAGCAGAAGATTTATCACATATAACATACTTATAAGGATTGGTTCAAAGAATGGTATAGCTTTAGAAGTACATGCAAAATTTGTAGATATTAAATTGAAATGTGTTTTCAGGTTCCTACGAGTTGTGCCACAGGCAGTCACTTGTCCTAGCTTTTTTTCTATACCCAATCTCCTTAGAGTACAAATGGAGAATCCAAGAATCCTCCAGAATCTCCTTTCTCTATATATCCATTCCTTTTCATTTCTACTCATCCCTTACCTTCCTTGACAATTTACCAACCCTGAGCATTATGTTTTACAAATCTAGACAATGAAGTGAGAAAGGAATTACCGGGTCTTGAGGTACCTCAAAAATAGAATTAATCTACTTGACATTAGTAAATGTGAGTTTGAGCCTGACTTAGCACTTACTAGCTCTGTGATTTTTGCCAATCACATCATCACTATCTGTAGTCTGAATTCCCCCTTTGTAAAATTGTTAATAACAATTGCACTATTTTGCTGACTGGGCTTTTCCTAGCTGCAGATATGTCTGTTAATAGATCTCACAGATGGAAGCACCCTATTATGTAAAGCATAAAAAAAAAGCCTTTTATAATTTGTTCTGTTGGTTTGAAATGGTCAACCACACAATGGGATTGAGATCTGCAGAGGTCACAAAGACAAATCTTAAAATAAGTGAGAAAAACTACCTCTTTAATGTCTTTCTTCTAGCTGCAAGTAATTTGATCTTTTAAAATAACTCCCTCTCTTTGCTTTCAAGCCCCACCTTGCCTTAACTATTGCAATCATCCTCTTAACAGCAGGAGTGAAAAGCACTGCTGTAGCTTTTTCTTTTTTCTCTTTAATATGCTTTTAGTTTCTTAAGGCAATCAACTGAAAGAGTAGTTAATAATAGCTTTCCTGATCCCTAAGATGATCATCTTCAGAAGGGTTTATCAATGGTTCTTTCCCTAGGACAATCACTACAAAGAATGGTTGCTTTATTTGAAAGTCTAATCTCTTTCCTCCATAAGAACACATTTAACTTGTTAAAATATCTATGTGCATTATCTTAACTTTTTATAAATCAATAATGCTGCTTCCTTTCTACACATACATACACAAGTATACATTTAATTTTACTTCTGGTTAAGATGTGATTTTCTTCACTTATACTTAACAATGCAAGTGAATGATGCTCCTACCCTCTTTTAACATCAGTAAAAAAGTAAAAAACTTCTGGGCTTTCATGTTTAGTTTAATCCAAAGCATGATGAAAGAAATCCTGATAATTTCCCACATAGAGACATATTTTACTAAGAGTTACTAAAAATAGATAAGTAGATTCCCTGCTAAAGATAGTATCAGTTATTTCTTGTATAATCCTTGTATACAAATAAACTTCTTTCTTTGTCTAGCATTTAGTTAAAAACCCCTTGTATTGGAATAGGGAAATATTTGTACATGTCTATGTTTTTATGCTCTAGTATTAGTTGTTGTTTTAAAAGTTGCTACAGTGGTTACTTTTTCATCATTTATTTCAATTTTCTTTTTCTTTTTTTTTAAATTTTTTTTCTTTTAAACTCTTGACTTCTGTGTATTGGCTCATAGGTGGAAGAGTGGTAAGGATGGGCAATGGGGGTCAAGTGACTTGCCCAGGGTCACACAGCTGGGAAGTGGCTGAGGCCAGATTTGAACCTAGGACCTCCCGTCTCTAGGCCTGACACTCAACCCACTGAGCTACCCAGCTGCCCCCGTTTACTTTGATTTTCTAAGACTGATCAGTCTCTGGCTTATCTGAGAAATGCCTCTCTCAAATCCTGGCCCAGAAATCTGATAAGACTTTTTTTTTTTTTCCACAGATCTAGACCAAAAGATTAATATAAAGCTAAATGTTAAGTCTGTACTCTATAACTCCATATGTCTCAGGGTAAAGCTCTTTAAAATAAGAAAATAATAATAATAATTTCATAGGCCATTCGAAAAAGCAAGCTTATTTTTATATATTAGTGAAGATTAGAATCCATTTTAATAGCTAATGTGATCATAGAAGGGCCTCATGATATACACATTTTCTGGAATAGAAAATTCCCTTTGACTTCTCATCCTCTCTTATTGGTTGGTTCCATACTATGCTTACTTGTCTCTATGTTTTGGTCTAATCAAACAAGAATAGCAAATGATATGAAAGAAGGAACCGAACCCTCCTTTCTTATATTAGAGTGTGAATTTTTGAGAGCTGGGACTGTCTCATTTTCCTCTTGGTGTCCCCTGAACTTAGCACATTCATTTGCACATAATAAATGATCAACAACTATTTTACATTCGTGTGTGCTATGGGAACCCAAGAAGCCCTGGTCTGTAATATTACTTACAATATGACTAGATTGGTGACACTGTGATGGATAAAGTATATTTCTCTTTACTAAGGCTGTCCCAACTGACTTTTTACTCTTTCCAGCCTAAAGAACTGTGGAGTGACTTCCAGTGGGAAATCTCTAGGATGTTTCTTTACCTTGGCCTACTCCTTAATGCTTACCCTCTTGCTTTTTTTTTTACCCCAGGCTTCCTAAATTCTCAAGATGATCTTATCTTGCTGGTTTAGAGTCTCACTTTCTTCATTTTGGCCTCAATTTTGCTAGGTATTACTTCTTTCACTTGTTAGTTTGTCTTTCTTTTCTTTTCTTTTCTTTTTAAAGTGGAAGTTAAAGCTTTCTTTACCCCATGTTGAGTATGCTCTCTGAGGATCTATAAAGTGAAAAAAATACTGCAGAAGACCAAATAATAGTAATTATTGTCTTTTGTAATCATCCTGTAAATGAATGATGCGCTCTAGTTTATTTCCCTTGAGGGACTGAGTATCTGTAATTTTTCTGTTTCTTCAAAGCATTCTTTCAGAATGATCTCAACAGCTGATCAATGACGGATATGTTTTTTGGGGAAGAGAATTTTCTCTTATGGACTCTAGTTTTATATCAAAAATTTGAGTCCTCTTCTGGATTGACTACAATCTGGCATCAGTCTTCCAAGGAATTATCATTCCCTTCATAGTTCCCTCTATGTAGCAGATGCTTCTGAAGGGCTGTCTTGGATAGAGATATAAGAACAATAAAAAGAAAAAGCCTTATTTTGCTGTTGTTTTTCAATAATGGTCTCCAAACTGGTGTCATAATGGCCTACAGATTCTTCTCCTTTGATGATCCCTGAGAAAAAGAATGAATAATGTCAGCTTTACATAGCAGACCTTACTATTAGTGAACCATCTGCTTTGAAATGTAATAAATAGTTATGAAAGATAGTCATTGGGGCCAGAACCAAGATGGTAGAGAAGTTACACAGACTGAAGGTATACAGACCTGCCTGACATCTATCACATTACCCTTTAAACAACTTTGCTATAATGTCTCAAAACAAATCCTTAAGTGACAGAACCTACAAAAGGAAAGGGTAAAATAATCTTTCATCCCAAACAAATTAGAAAGCTGGCACAAAAGATCTCTCACACTGGAGTGGAAGTGGAGCACAGAGCAGCTTGCCAAGGCATATCCCACCTTTGTAAGCTAGCACAGGCCTTGGGGCAGGTGAATCAGCAGCAAATGCTTCCTGAATCCAAGCCACAGGTAAGGGGGAGTAAGACTACTGCTCAGAAAGAGATTACAGGGGTCCTTCTGCTGGCTCCAGGAATAAGACCAAGTCACACAGCTGATAAATGATGGATACGCTTTTTGGGGAAGAGAATTTTCTCCTATGGACCTTAGTTTTAAATAAAAAATTTGTGTCCTCTTCTGGATTGACTACAATCTGACATATAAAGATGCAGGTTACTGTCCCAGAGAAAAGAGAAGCACTAGCATACACCAGCACTTGTAGCTGCAGGGGACTTTGGTCACATTTCCAGGGAAGAAGAGTGCTTGTGGTTGCTTACAACCTGAGCACAGACTGGGAGACTATTAAAACACACATCCTTAGATCATACCATCTTGGACGAACAAAAAACTAATAGATCATGCAGAGCGAAAGAAGCAGAGCCAGAAGAACATTGTACACAGAGACTGAAATACTGTGGTAAAATCAAATGTAATGGACTTCTCTACCAGCAACAATGCAATGACACAAGACAACTCTGAGGGATTTATGGTAAAGAACGCTACCCACATTCAGAGGAAGATCTACAGGAGAGGAAACATATAAGAAAAACAACTGCTTGAATGCACGAGTTGAGGCGGACATGATTGGGGATGTAGACTTGGAACTACCACACCAATGCAACTAACAACAATATGGAAATAGGCCCTGAACAAGGACACATATTACAACCAGTGGAAATGTGCGTCGGCCATGGGTGGGGGGAGGGGGGAGGTGAAGGGGAAAGTAGGGGCATAAAGTATGTAAACAGGTTAAAAATGAATATTAATACATGTTTAAAAAAAACCTAATAGATTCTCAGAGCTAGTTCTGAAGACAGCTGTGCCAAGAAACTGAAACCTGAGTCAGTACCCCTTTCACCAAAGGAATGAAGCCTATCTATAAAAGTTTTTCTTTTAATTAAAAGACAAGAAAAAGTTTGGAAAATGAGCAAACAACAAAAAAAAGAAACTCAACATAGAAAGCTATTTTGGTGCCATGGAAGACCAAAACACAAACTAAGAAGAAGAAAACAAATTCAATTCTGCTACATTCAAAGTCTCAAAGAAAAAATAAGACTTGCTCTCAAGCCCAAAAAGAATTAACTCAAGAACTCAAGAAAGATTTTAAAAATCAAATTTAAAAAGTAGAAGAAAACTTTGGAAAACAAATAAAAATAATGCAGAAAATTATTTTAAAGGAGTCAATAGCTCGGTAAAGGGTGTGCAAAAAATACTAAAGAAATTAATATTTTAAAAAATAGAATAGGCCGATTGGTTGAGGTACAAAAATCCACTGAAGAGAACTAGTTAAAAAGTATAATTGGACATATCCAAAAAAAGGTACAAAAACTCACTGCAGAAAAGAATTCCTCACAAAATAGAATTGGCCAAATAGAAAGGGAGGTACTAAAGCTCACTGAAGAAAGTAATTTCTTAAAAATTAGAATTGGGCAAATAAAAGTTAACAACTTCATGACATATTAAGGAATAATTAAAGTCAAAAGGATGAAAAATAGAAGAAAATCTCACTGGAAAAACAACTGACCTGGAAAATAATTCCAGGAGAGATAATCTAAGAATTATTGGATTACCTAAAAGCCATGTTCAAAAAAAAGAGCTTAGCATCTTTCAAGATATTATCAAGGAAAATTGTCCTGATATTCTAGAACCAGAGAGTAAAATAGAAATTAAAAGAATCCACCAATCACCTCCTGAAAGAAATCCCCAAATGAAAACTCCCAGGAATATTATAGCCAAATTCTAGACTTCCCAGCTAAGAAAAAAATATTACTAGCCAACCAAAATTAAACAGTTCAGATATCAAGAAGCCACCATCAAGATAAAACACAATTAAGCAGCTTCTTTATTAAAAGATCAGAGGGCCTAAAGGACCAGAGAGCAAGGGAGGTAGGACTTTAACCAAGAATGAATAATCAGCAAAATTGAACATAATCCTTTAGGGGAAAAAATGGGCATTCAATGAAATGGAGGTCTTTCAAACATTCCTGATGAAAAGGCCAGAGTTGAATGGAAAATTATGATTCTTAAATACAAGACTCAAGAGAAGCACAAAGAGGTAAACAGGATAGAGAAATAAAAATAAGATTAAACTGTTTACAACCCTACATAGGAAGATGACTCTTGTAGTACTTAAGAACTTTATCATTATTAGGGCAGTTAGAAGTAGTACACATGATCAGAAGGCAAAGGTTTGAATTGAATATAATGGTATGATATCTAAAAAAATAAAGAGATGATAAAAAGGAATAATATTGAGAGAAGAAGGAATGAAGAAAAAGAATTAGATAAATTATCCCACATAAAAAGGGCAATGAAAAGCTTTTATGGTGGAAGAAAAAAATGAAAGAGGTGGAAAGGATAGCACTTGAACCTTACTCTCATCAGAATTGGATCAAAAAGGGAAAAAACCATGCATAATCAACTGGGTATAGAAATCTATCTTCCCCTATAGGAAAGTAAGAAAGGAAGGGGATTAAAAAGGGGAAAGTGCCTGGTAGAAAAGAAGGTAAATTGGGGGAAGTAGTAGTTAGAAGCTAAGCACTTTTGAGGATAGATAGAAAGCAAAGAGAGAGAAAAGGATAAATGGTGGGAGGGTAGCATGAAGAATAATACACAATAATAATGGTGATTTTTTTTAGTGTCTCCCTAATACATAAAGAAATGAGTCAAATGTATAAAGATAGAAATCATTCATTCCCCAACTGATAAATGGTCAAAGGATATGAACAGGCAATTCTCAGACAAAGTAATTAAAGGTATCTATGGTCATGTGAAAAAAGTGATTTTTTAATTAGAGAAATGCAAATTAAAACAACTTTGATGTACTACCCCACACCTATCAGATTGGCTGTAATGATAGAAAAGAAAAATGACAAAACTTGGAGGGGATGTGGGAAAATTGAGATACTAATTCACTACTGGGGATGGGAAGGGGGGTTGTGAATGGATTCTACCATTCTGGAGTACAATTTGGATCTATGCCCAAGGAGCTAAAAATGGTACACACCCTTTGATCCAGCAATACTATTACAAGGTTTGTATCCAAAAGAAATTTTTAAAAAAAGAAAAGGAAATGGACCTATATATGCAAAGATATTTAAAATAGCTCTTTTTGTGGTAGCAAAGAACTGGAAAGTAAGAGGATACTCATTAATTGGGGAATGGCTGAGTAAGTTATAGTATATAATTGTAATGGAATACTATGGTGCTGTACTGTAAGAAATGACAAACCAAAGGAGCTCAAAAAAACCTGGACAAACACACAAACTGATGCAGCATGAAATATGCAGAACCAGGAGAACATTGGACTCAATGACAACAAAATTATAAATGAGCAACTATGAATAATTTAGCTATTTTCTGCAAAATAATGATCTAAAACAATCCCCAAAGAATTTATGCATCTGCTTCCAACAAAAAAACAAACAAAAAACCTGATGGAATCTGAAACCAGATCAAAGCAAAGTTTTTTTACTTTTTTATTTTTTGTTCAAGTTTCCTTGAACCAAAGGATTAATATGGAAAAATATTTTACATGATTGTACATGCAAAATCTATATCAGATTAATTATTATCTCAGTGGGGGAAGAGGGAAGAGGAAGAGAATTTGACTCAAAAAATTTTTTAAAAACATTGGAAATTGGTTTTATATGTAAAAGAGAAAAAGGCATTTACTCTCTCACCTTTTAGTCTTTCTCTAGCTTTCCATTTGGGGATTTCCACTCCCCCACCCCCAAAAGCTAAAAAATGTTGTCTTAAACAGAACATTCATTCTACTCTTTTTGTTCCACTTCCCTCACAGCAAACCTACTCATACCCATTTAATAAATTTTGTTTTGTTTTGTTTTGGTTTTTATGTTGGGTTCAGAAAAACCATTTAGGGTTTTGAAGTCTCCATGATAGTCCCTTCTGAATCCCAACAACCTCATTCCTTTGTCTCAGAAATTTTACTCTTTCTTTAATTTATGCTAGGATGATAGAGGGCCCTAGCATTAAACAAATAATACTTACTGAAACCTTAATGTCTTTGTAATTCTCATAAGATCACACCTTCTCAGAGTGGGAGGGTGACTAGGTCTTTCTGAGCCTTCCTTGTTCCTAGAAAGTATATCTGCCTTTGAATATTCCTCACTACCCTTCTCCAAAGGGCTCTCAGCCTTTTCCACCCACTACCCCTTTATTATATTTCCACTAGGATCATCTCAAGTCCTTCTTCAAAGTCTTAAATTCATCTGAAATAAAGACCTCTTTCCCAAGGGAATGGAGATCCTCATAGTATACTTCATTTGAAATCTAATTAAAATCCTTTCTAAAACATTAACCACCATCATGTTTCTCCTAGGGTCATTTTTATCAAAAAATATTTAGTGTTGCTAAATCACTGCTGTTGACTGTAAAAACTGTTTTTGCATATCAGCTGTAGAAAACAGAACTACATTGACTCTAAAATCTATAATTCACATTAATGTGGCATTTTCAATTTAACACAATATATATATATATATTTATATATATATTAAGTACTACTATATATAAGGCTCTGTGAAAAGCCCAAGGATATAAGAATAAAAATGAATGACTCTACCATCAAGGAGCTTACTTCTGGGTATTCCTATATGTGCAGAAATAACTAAACAAGAGATAACTGGAGAACCAACAAGCATTTATATAATACCTTCTTTGTATCAGGCATAATGCTAAATGTGAATATACAAAGATAAAAATAAAATAGTACCTGTCCTCAAAAAATGTATATTCTGCATTTCTGAAGAAAAGACCAGACTTAAACAGAAAATTAAATGTCCAAATACAAAATGTATCTGCCAAGATAAACACAGGAATTCTATGAACATGATTACAAAACACTTTTCACACAAATAAAAGTAATCTAGACAACTGGAAAAATATTAACTGTTCATGGGTAGGTTGAGCTACTATAATAAAAGTGATAGTACTATCTAAATTAATTTACTTATTCAGTGCCATACCTATCGAACTACTAAAACCTAGTTTATAGAAATAGAAAAAAATAAAATTCATCTGGAAGAACAAAATATCAAGAATATCAAGGGAAAAAAAGGTGATGGATGGTGGCCTAGCAGTACCAGATCTTAAATTGTACTATAGTGATCATCAAAATAATCTGGTATTGACTAAGATAGAAGGATGGATCAATGGAAGAGACTAGTGGTAAATGACCTAAGCAATCTAGTGTTTGATAGACTCAGATCCCAGAGAATAAAATGGAGATGAGAAATATTATTGAGATAGTTTAAAAAAAAAAGTCACAGCCACAAATCTCTGGGAATTGTGAACTTGGATGGCAGAAAAGCTATTTTCACTAATCTCTAACTGAAATTTAACATTTCCTTCAATTATCAATTCATTTTAAAAAATCATTAATATTAAAAGGGGTCTGTGGGCTTCACTGGGCTGCTACAAAAGAGTTAAGACTGTCTGCTTGAAGTTTAAAAAGGAGAGGTAGGAAGAAAATTGCCTGTGTGAAAGAACTAATGAAGGAAAAGGAATAGTAACTAGGAATCCCACAAGTGTATAATCCATAAAATACAAAAAAAAGTCAGAATTAAAACATAGGCTCTCAAGTTTCTATACTTGAATGCACAAAATTTAGGCAGTAAGCAAACTGAACTATAAGTTCTAACATGATCCATAATCAGCAGAATGAGTGGGGAGTTCATCTACCATAAAATTTCCTCTTGGGCCTGAGAAAATTTGAGCCAGATTTTTATCTCTTCTCTCCATAGATGACTATAGCTCCAACACCCTGGATCCTCCTCCTGGTGATGAGCCAGGGAAAGTGATGGGAACTAGGAAGCACCCAATCCTAAAATGGGTTGATTCTTAAGAGTTTAGGCAGTTGGAAAGACTAACATGAGCTGATGCAAAGTGAAACAAGCAGAGAACATTGTACATGGTAACAACAGTATTTTCTGATGAATAACTGAATGATTTAGTTATTTTCAGCAATACAGTGATCCAAAACAATCTCAAATACTTGATGAAAAATGCCATCCACTTCCATAGGAAAAATTAATAGATTTTATGCTATATCACTTTCTTCTTTTTGTTTGAGATCTCTTCCACAAAAAGATTAATATAGAAATGCTTTACTTGATTATACATGTAAAATATATATCAGATTGCTTACTACCTCAAGAGGGGTAATGGAGGGATTGAGGAAGGGAGAGGGAGATTAAAGGACAGAATTCAGAACTCAATAATTTTTTTAAATTAATGATAGAAAATGTTTTTTACATGTATTTGGGGAAAATTATTAAAAATTAACAATAAAGAATAAATGTAGCCATACGTGTTCTGCCTGGGGTGGGGCCTCACTTATCAGCATAAACATGAAGAGAAGCATTTGAGGGTCATACTTGCACTGGCTAGAAGTAGGTAAGTAATGAAGATGGATAAGTAGATAGAAGAGTCTCTATGTCCCAACCTGGATAAGCCAACTAGCATTTATTAAGAACCAAGCACTATGCCACTAAGGAGATACTGGTAATGTTTAACAACTGGCACTAGAAAAGCAGGACACACTTCTAAAGTTTAAACTGAATTAAGTTTTCTGCCTATTGTCCATCTTCTTCTCTTAGAAGCTCCTTCCTCCCTCAGCTTGTATGAAACTGCTTTCTTCCTCAAGTCTTCTATATGTCCTTCTCTGACTCCTCTGTTAAATTATTTTATGTCGTGGGTTTTTCCCAAGATTCCATAATAGGCCAGCTTGTCTTTTCCCTCTACTTCCATTCTAATGATGAATCGAATCAAAAAAATCATGGATCAAAAAGATTTAAATATCCTTTTGAAGATGACTCTGAAATAAAAAAAATATACCCTTGATCTCTATTATATCACCACCTGTCTGTTGGTCATTTCTATTTGGATATCATCTAAACATCTCAAACTAAACATATCCAAATGGAATTATCTTTTCTCAATCTTCTCTCGAACTTTCTTATTTCTATTGAGGGCACTACCAAGATTGCTATTACCCAGGTTCTCAACCTTAGGATCAGTCTTGACTCTTCCTCACACACCCAAGTCAATCAAGGCTTTTAAAGACTACTTAACTTAAAAAACTAGAAAATGAACAAATTAAAAATCCCCAGATGAAAACTAAATTAGTAAAAACCAAAGAAGAAATTAATAAAATCAAAAGTAAAAGAACTATTGAATTAATAAATAAGACTAGAAGCTGGTATTTTGAAAAAAAACAGATAAAATAAACAAAGTACTGGTAAATCTAATAAAAAAAAAGTTGAGAAGAAAACCAAATTAACAGTATCAAAGATGAAAAGGGAGACCTCACTTCTAATGAAGAGGAAATTAAGGCAATCATTAAAAACAATTTACCCAATTATATGGCAATAAATATAGCAATCTAGGTGATATGAATATTTACAAAAATACAAATTGCCTAGATTAACAGTAGAAGAAATAGAATACTTAAATAATCCAATATCAGAAAAAGAAATTGAACAAGCCATCAAAGAACTCCCTAAGAAAAAATCGCCAGGGCCTGATGGATTCACAAGTGAATTCTATCAAATTATTCAAAAAACAACTAATCCCAATACTATACAAATTATTTGACATAATAAGCAAAGAAGGAGTCCTACCAAATTCCTTTTTATGACACAAATATGGTACTGATTCCAAAGCCAGGCAGACCAAAAACAGAGAAAGAAAACTATAGACCAATCTCCCTAATGAACATAGATGCAAAAATCTTAAATAGAATACTAGCTAAAATACTCCAAGTGATCATGAGGGTTATCCATGAGGATCAGGTGGGATTTATACCAGGAATGCAAGGATGGTTCAACATTAGGAAAACCATCCATATAAATGACTATATCAACAATCTAACAAACAAAAATCACATGATTATCTCAATAGAATCAATATCTCTAAGTTCTATCTTCTTATCCTCTTTATCATTATCCTCTTCAATCTTTTGTGAACCAGTCTTATCCCTTTTATTTATTCACTTTTCCAACACTTTAGTCCAGATCTTATTACACAATGACCTTTTCTCTTTTAATCCATCCCCCCTCCAAAGCGCTGACAAAATAAGCTTCCTAAGGCAAAATTGTTATTCCCTGCCCAAAGACTTTCATTAGTTTAGAACAAAAATGAAAAGGCACTTCCATTTCCAACCTATGTTTTATTTCATCCGTATTCCTTTTCAAACATTTTCTATTTCCGTAAAACCGGGCTCCCTGCTGTTCCCTGAATTCAGTAGTCCATCTCATGCCTCTGTACGAGCTCTGTCTTGTGCCTAGAAGAATTCTGTCCTCATCTCCACTTCTTAGAATCCTCAACTTCCCTTCAAGTTTTTGCTCGTGGATCACCTCATATGGGTAGACTTCTGCTCGCTGTTACTATCATGAGGTTTGGGGCTTCTCTTTCTACAGTCTTTGAGGGTAGAATGCCAGGTTGTTTTTTTCTATTTCCTTCCCAAACACATAACCTGCCTGACCCGACTACGTTGGAAGTGGTAGCCCCTCCCCCACTGCCCAGGTCAGGTTGGCTCACTCCTCTCCCCTTCTTCTCCTCCCACTGCCCAGGTCTCCAGCCTCTCACCGGCAGCCTCTTGGACTTTCCATCCTTCTGACATGAGGGTGAATCTAGAGGAAGGGGGCCTCGAAGGCCCCAGGGCTGACATCAGCTCCCTCGGATCCCTTGTCAGGCCGGGGGAGGCCCCGGGCCTCCGCCCAGGATTGTCCAGTTCGCAGATGACGAAGGACTGAGAGCGCCAGAGGAAAGCCTCAGCAAGAAGAGCCCTGACGGACGTGAGAACGTGCTCCAGGAGCAGCGCCCCCTGGAGGTCCCCTGAGGATCTGGGGCTGCAGTGGAGGCGCCTGCTTGCGACTTCCGCAGTGGTGACTTCACTCTTAACTATGTTGGAGTGAACTTTCGCAGAACCAGAAGAGCATAGTAAAACTGAAAAACACTACAGAAAGATGTTATAGGCAATACTGGTCACATCCGCAAACAAGGGAGGTGCAGAATGTTTTTTCCAATACATTTTTTTATTTTATTTTTATTCGTACAAAGGTTAAACTTACCCCCGCCCCCAAAGTATGTTGTTTTATTTTCAAAGCCCTGTAATTCCACTCCTTTTGGCTGACTTTTGCATTAACCTACCTGTTACAGTGAAGTCTCAGAGGCTGTGGGTTAGAGTGGGAAATTGCTATTTCTTTTCCTATCATGACTCTGCAGGGTTTCCTTTGGTTTTTAGTTGTCCCTTTTCCCCTTCATTTGAAATGTCTTGCTCCCTACCCCTCATCTGGAAAATCCGTGTAAAATTTTTTGGCTCTCCCTTGGAACCAGAGAAGAAGTCTGAAGTTTTTCTCTTCATTTTATGAGGTATTTATAGTACCTTATATGATTTATGAGTTACTAAACTTCTAGGCTTTGTATGTCTGCTGGCTTTTATGCTGTGGTTTTTTTTGGGTTTTTTTTGGAAACTTTCTTTAACTTTGAAAGAGAAACTATATTTGTGGTATTAAAAGATAAGGTATGTTGATATTATCTAATACTATTTTATATATTTATAGATATGCATATATATACACATATATATTTAATGCATTTCTCAAATTCCAGACTTTTTTTGTGTCATTTGCTGGCCTTGTGTTATTGTAGTTTCCTAAACTCTCCAAAGTTCCCATTTAATTTCTTAGTCTGACCTGCAAAATATCGAAAGAGCAATGGGAAAAGTTATAATGTGGAAGGAATACCTGTATTCTGTGAAGGCTCATTTGGGATGCAACCTGACAGCTTTGACACCAGTGTGATCTGATTAGTCCATCTCAATCTCCTTGGTTAGTAATTTTTATGGGGTTCTCTCAGATCTCAAGGCTGTTGGTGATTTCTGAGTATCTTCTAGGTCTATAGATTCCTGGTGATTTCTAGGGGGTCTCTTACCCTGATTTGACTCTGATGATATGATTCTGATCTGAAGGCTCCTAGAGGAGCTGGAGGAAGCTGAACTCAGCAGCTCCTATGGGACCAGCAGATGGGGTGCCTCCTTAGAGATTTTTGAGGTTCCTTTCCTCCAGATTCACCCTTCTGTCCAGAGGCTTCAGGCTGGAGAGGACTCTACCTTGCTGTTTCTTAGTGGTGAAAGAATAGAGGATTGATGTACAGCAGTGAAGGGGTTACCTGAGGTGGCTGCTTGACATCAGGCTTACAAAGAAGTTGCTTAGAGTGGTTATTTTTTTCCACAGAGACACACATGGATATTGGCAATTGGTATTAGCTACACAGATTTTTAGAGGTGGAAGGGACCTTAGAGACAAGGGTTCTTAACCATTTTTGTCATAGACTCCTTTGGCATTCTGTTGAAACCTGTAGAATAACATTTTTAAATGTATCAATAAAATACATAGGATTACAGTGGAAACCAATTATACTGAAACTCAATTAAAAAAAAAAAACCATTACCCTCCGTCCAAGGCAGAAGAGTGGTAAGGGATAGGCAATGGGGGTTATGTGACATAGCTGGGAAGTGTCTGAGGCCAGATTTGAACCTAGGAACTCCGGTCAATAGGCCTGGCTCACAATCCACAGTTCCACTGAACTACAAATTTTAAACCAAAGTTATTTTAAGTTTCAGTTGGGAGAAAGAGGGGAAAGGTTAAGAAGGAGGAGTCACGTATTCAGAGAATCTTGTTTAAACGTCTGAAATACATCATGGCCATGGGAACCTAGACAAATGGGCCCAAAGTATCCATTTTATTACAAAAACTTTAAAACGACAAGTAATGGCTTTCAAGGAGGGAGGAAAAGGCTCTGTTATGAAATGTTGATGAGTTAAAACAACATAAATGAATTTTAAATAATTTTTAAAAATTTAGCGTAAATGAAATGAATGTATTCCAACTGGGATAAAAAGCTCTTGACTGAGGAAAAATCATTTCATCAAATGTTTCTGCTAAGGGTCTCATAGTTAGGATATATAAGGAATTAACAGACATAACCAAGAACTATGTTTAAATGGCCCTTTTTTTTTTTTAACATTACTGTTACTCCCCTTTCCCTACCATAACCAATGCCCCCAATTGAAAAAAATAATCATGTAATTCAAACTGTGCTTGAATGGTAATTCCTTCTGTAACATTCCTTCTTTCTTTAAAAAACAACAACAACAAAAAAAAGCCTTACCTTCTGTTTTAGAATTGATACTAAGAATCATTCTAGGGGCAGAAGAGTGGCAAGAGCTAGGCAGCTGGGGTTAAGTGATTTGTCAAGCTCACGCAGCTGGCCTGAAGCTAGGTTTGAACCTCCCATCTCTAGGCTTGACTTTTTATCCACTGAGCTATCTGCCACAACATTCCTTCTGTCTTAAGAGGGCAAGGTGAGATCATTTTATTGAAACTCATTAAAATTTTGACCAGAAAAACTTGGAAGTCTACACCTAAGTCTATATTAAGATTATATCTCTAGTTTTGAAAGCACCAATTCTTGAAGCACTGAAGCATAACTATAAGGGGATTGAGTGATCAGTTCTCAAATTATCTGAAAAAAGAATACCAAAGATTTGAAAAAAATCCCAAAACTTTGTTGTTTTTTTAAATAATATTTTATTTCCCTCAATTACAGGTAAAAACAATTTTTAACATTTTTTTTAAACCCTTGTACTTCAGTGTATTGTCTCATAGGTGGAAGATTGGTAAGGGTGGGCAATGGGGGTCAAGTGACTTGCCCAGGGTCACACAGCTGGGAAGTGGCTGAGGCCGGGTTTGAACCTAGGACCTCCTGTCTCTAGGCCTGACTCACTCCACTGAGCTACCCAGCTGCCCCCCATTTTTTTTTTTTAATGTGAGTTCCAAATTCTTTCTCTCATTCCCCTTCTGTCCACTTTCCCCTCCCTGAGACAGTAAGCAATCTGATATAGATTTTACACATGCAATCATGTGATATATTTTTCTATGTAAATTATTTTTTGTGGAAGAAATCTCAAAAAAAAAATAAAGTGAAATGTAGTATTTTTTTTGGTTTGCATTCAGACTCCATCAGTTCTTTCCCTGGAAGTGGATGACAATTTTCATCCTGAGCCTTTGGCATTGTCTTGGATCACTAAATTGCTGAGAATAACTAGGTCATTCACGCTTGTTCATCAAACAATATTGCTGTTACTATGTACAATGTTCTTGATTCTGCTCATTTCATTTTGCATCCGTTTGTATAATTCCAGTTTTTTTTCAAACCTCATTGTTAAGTGACCAGTACTAACCCTTATACTTGCTATATAAAAAAATATATGTATATATTTGTTATCTGGTTTCCAAACAAGTCTGAAGCAATTTGTACGCTGCCACATATGTGGAGGTAGGTGTGATTTTTGACTGACACCTGTGATTTGGGGGTATGAGTACAGGACTTCTTGGGGGATGAGACACATGTGAATTTGTTTTATGTTGTGTATCAAATATGCTCCAATGATTACGTACCCTATTTTTAACTAGTAACAAATCATTTTGATGAGATACTGTTTTGTATATAGCTGCTAAGCTTCTTTCCTATTCTGTTTTTCATTATTTCTCTTGAGATTCTTGACTCGTATAGCTTTTAATAGTTTAAATAAATTTAGATAGTATTTTTTAAACCCTTACCTTCTGTCTTAGAATCAATACTGAGCTACCCAGCTGCCCCCACCAATGATATTTCTACTGGAGTTATGTACCAGAAAACCTACATGTTTGCTCCAAAGAGTTTTGTTCTGGGTTTAACATGTTTATCAGCATGTGAATGAAATGTTCAGTTTGTTGACACAAAGCTTGTCAACATAAAAAGCTGAAAAGCAAGGGGGAGTGGTAAGAGATAAGGGGTGCAGAGGTATGGTGTCAAGAGTCAGAAGCACAGCCATGAGCAAAATGAAGATTATTCAATCCTGCAAATGTAATCACTGGGAGGATTTTACCAGTGGGAGGAGGCTGGTATGATAGAATGATGTTCTGGGATGGGAAGATACTGAGGGAACTTTCAACTGTGGCTGAGGCATGGTTTTGAAATCCATAAAGTCAGGAGAATGAAATTTGGGTGGTCCCTGGGCCTTTCCCTGAAACAGAGGCTGTGGGAACAATTCATCAAGAGAAGGAAACTTCTATGGTGGAAGGATATTCCAAAGTTGAAGAGTAGGAATGAAAAGGTTAGGAGACTCCAGGACCTGAGGGAAGTTCCACAGTGAGAACTGCATCTGATGATTGGTGTTCAAACTCTAAGTAAAGTCATGTACAGCCAGGGGATAAAAAATATTGAGTGTCCAAAGCTAACATTTCTTTGAGCAGTGTACTTCTAACAGTTTTCCCTTGATGTGAATAGACCCTGGCAGGAAACAGAATTTCTACATTTTAGCAAATGTGTTATTTCTTTGGTTCCCTGTTGCATATGTATAGAATAGTCAGTTATCACTGCTGTGTAACTTAATCTTATCTTCTTCCAGAGTCAAAAGTAAATGTGGATAAATTTTTTTTCAGTATTTTTTTTAAATTTTATTTTTGTCATGCAAAGCACACTTATGTGAAAACCCCAAAATAAAACCATAAATACAAGTGTGAAAGACAATTCCAACAGTTTTCTCTAGAGGTAAATAGCATTCCCAGTCATAAGTATTTCAGGATTGTCCCAGATTATTGCATTGCTGAGAGTAGCCAAGTTTTCACATATAATTATCATACAATATAACAATGTTCTCCCAGTTCTTATTTTGCAGTTATTTCATAAGTTCCTGCAGTTCTTTTCCAACTTTTTCTGAAATCTTACTTTCTTATAGCACAATAGTATTCCATTACAAACATGTGCCACAATTTATTTAGCCATTCCTCAATTTCCAATTCTTTGCCACTAGAAAAAGAGCTATAAGTATTTTTGTACAAGTAGATCTTTTCTCCTTTTTACGATTTCTTTGGAATACAGATTTAGTAGTGGCATTACGGGATCAAAGGGTATGCAGTTTTATAGCCCTTTGGGGATAGTTCCAAATTGCGCTTAAGCAATGCATTAGTGTCCCAATTTTGCCACATCTCTTCCAACATTTATCATTTTTTAAACTTCATATTGGCCAGTCTGATAGGTGTTTTAATTTGCAGTTTTTTAATCAAGAGTGATTTTTTTCATATTTGTGACTTTGATTTCTTCATCTGAAAATTGCTTGTTCATGTCTTTTGTCAGTTGGGGAATGGCTTGTATTCATAAATTTGAGAAATTATACCTTTATTAGAAAATTATAAATTTTTCCCAGTTTTCTTTTTAATCTTGATTAGTTTTGTTTGGACAAAGGCTTTTTAATTTAACATAATCAAAATTATTCATTTTACATCTTATGTTTAGACAAATTCCCTTCTCCAAAGATCTGCCTGGTAAACTATTCTATTTATATCTAATTCATATACTCATTTTGACCTTATATAAGGTTTACAATACTATTTTCCAATTTTCCTAGCAGTTTTTCTTAAGTGGCAAGTTCTTATTCCAAAAGAATTTGGGTTGCTAAGGCCATTTACCCCTGTATATTGTGTTTCTAATCTACTCCATCGATCTATTTCTTAGCTTTTGATGACTGCTACAGTCAGAGATCTGGTACTGCTAGACCACTTTCCTTCACTTTTTCATTAGTTTCCTTAATATTCTTGACTTTTCTTTCTTCCAGATGAATTTTGTTATTCTATAAAATATTTAGTAGTTTGATTGGTATGGCAATGAATAAATTAATTTAGGTAGGATTGTCATTTTATTAGCTTGGCCTACCCATGAGCCAATTTTCTAATTGTTTAGATCTATTTGTATGAAAAACATTTTGTAATTGTGTTCATATAATTCTTATGTTTGCCTTGGCAAGTAGATTCCTCCATGTTTTATATTGTCTAGAGTGATTTTAAATAAAATCTTTCTATTGTTGGATTTTGTTGGTAATATATAGAAATTTGTGTGGATTTATTTTGTATCCAAGTTATTTCAACTAGTTTTTTAGTTGATTCCCTACAATTCTCTAAGTACACCATCATATACAAAGAGTGATAGTTTAGTTTCTTCATAATGCAGACAAATACGTACCACAAGTTGATAAGTTCTTTTGTTTATATACACTGCAATTGCTTATTAAATTATTAATTTATTACTTTGTTAAATTAAATCTGTTGATTAACCATAGGGTCCTTTCTTGACCCTTATATCCTAAGTCATCACTATAGAATCATGTACTCTGGACAGATAACATGTGGGATTAGTGACAGTCTGTGAGAGTATGTTGAACAACTTCAACTTATTGCTATTGTCTTTTCTTTCCCCCCCTTAACTTTCTTTAAATCAATACTGTATATTAGTTTTAAGGTAAAAGATTGGTAAGGGCTAGACAATGGGGGTCAAGGGGCTAGGAAGTGTCTGAGGCTTCAAAAGATTGACACTTGAGCCCTTTTATATTACCTCACCTTTTTTTAAACCCTTAACCCAGAGTCCCATACCAATCTTTTTTTTTTAAACCCTTAACTTCTGTGTATTGGCTCCTTGGTGGAAGAGTGGTAAGGGTGGGCAATGGGGATCAAGTGACTTGCCCAGGATCACACAGCTGGGAAGTGTCTGAGGCTGGATCTGAACGTAGGACCTCCCATCTCTAGGCCTGACTCTCAATCCACTGAGCTACCCAGCTTCCCCTACCTTACTTTCAATGGGCATTTGTTCTCTTAATTATCTATAGACAACTAAAGTGAATAGAATTAGTTATATGAAGCAAAGTTCACATATGCTGGTGGAAGTCTTAAACTTTGAGCTGCAGAGTCATTCATATTCCAGCATTCAAAAACTATAAGGCTAACAACAACTTCATTGGTAGTGTTTACCTGCATGGCCAGATAATTTTACAGTGATAACAGACCAGACTTTCTTGAAGGATAGCCAGTGGTATAGAAATAAACCAAATTCCCTGAACTACCAGCATCCTTCAAGGATAGGAAAGCCAAACTTCCAAATTTGACTCGAGACATATGTACATAAAATGTAGGTAGTGATACAAAATGAAATCAGTTACAAAATAGAATCAGTTTTGATTTTCTCAATTTTCAGGCCATTGCCTTAAACTGGTTTCATATGACCATTGTTATCTTGGTGCAGGATTTTATCTGTAGATAAGACAACTGGCATCTGTAAGAAAAGAGGCTAATGTAAGAAAATGAATGGTACCCATAAGAAGCTGCTGAAAGCTTATTCACATCTATTTACTATTCTCTGCAAAGTTTTATTTTAAGATAATTTTGCATTTTCTTTTTTTCTGTGTTTCCTTAATAATCATGGCTCCTGTAGTCCTTCCTACTCTTTCAAAGTTTCTGCCACTGCTTTGTAGAGCTTGCTTTCAAGTTCCTTTTACATTGCTTCTCACTCTCAGAAAGAGTTACCTCCCTCCCCTGGGAACATTCTTTCCCATTCCTCCAGATACCAGTTGCTCCCATGAGGCAAGTCCAAGCATCAAATCCCTTCAGATAACTCTAAGTACAAGGGTCCCATATCCCTTCAGAGATTGATTCACCTGTAGTTAGGGTGTCATGAAGACTAAAATCTGCATGCTTCCCACCATCACCTCTGTATATATTCTTAAGTCTCTGCTATAATTTTGTTTCTGTTCTTGGCTGCTACATTCATTCACTCCTCCTGAATTTCTGTTGTTTAGGATGTTTAAGAAGCAAATAATTTCTTCAGATCTGTTTTTCATATAAGAATGTTTCAAATATTATTGAAGTCCATCTTTTCTTTATGACTTTACTTAGATTCACCACATCTTAAGCTTCATTAGTCTTTAGCATACACTAACCCTCTCATTCTTGCATTTTCTTGTGTTAATTGAATTTCCTTTTTCTGATTGCTTGAGGAATTTTTCTCTCAATGGAATTGTTAAACTTAACTACTGTGTGTATTAGAGTTTGCAGCCTTGGATTCTTTTCTGAAAGTGATTTCTGGGTTCTTTTAATTGGTACTTTGTTTTCTGTTTTCAGAAATTCCGGACAGTTTTTTTTTAAAATATTTCTTGCTTTATGGTGTTCACATTCTTATTGTTGTGTTCTCCTGGAAGACTCATGATCCTCAGGTAGTGTCTTGTATGGAAAGCTTGTTTGCTTTTTCTCTCTTTCTATGAATTTGCATATCCAATCATTTATCTTCACTTTTGTTCCTTTGGTGAAACTTACCCCTGCAGATTCAACATTTTGCCAACCATTTCTGTTCTCATAACTCTCATTTCTCTTTTAAACCATTCAGAAACAGTATGCCACACATGGTTCCATGTCCTCATCAAAATCCACAGGACTTTGTAGTATTTATAGATGCTTGAACTAATTTACTAAACCTGGAAGCCATATTTATTCCCTTCTGTGGTTAATGCCTTCCCTTCTAATAAGATAGAGACAACATTATATACAAAGAAATTGGAGGACAGCTAGGTAGCACAGTGGATTGAGTCCTAGAGTCCCGAGTTAAAATCTGATCTCAGACACTAGCTGTGACCTTAGGAAGTCACTTAATAAACCCCGTTTGTCTAAGTTTCCTCATCTGTAAAATTAGTTGGGGAAAGAAATGCAAACCACAATATCTTTGCCAAAAAAAAAAACCCTAATGGAATTACAAAGCATCAAACACAAGTGAAACTGAACAAGAACATACTTAGAATGCAGACATAAGCTCAAATTTGAAAGGAAAATAAGTCAGTATGAGAACTGATATCAGGTACTCTCTGAAGACAGAATCACACAAGCCTATGAGACAGTCATATATTGAAAATAATACTGACTTGGGGGAAACTGATTATATGAAATCATTTGAATGTGTATATGTCGAGTCAAGAAATAAATATTTCATATGATAACCACTTCAATGACATTTATATATTCATAGTCCTAGGGGGCTAATTGGAGGAAAAACCTCAAAGGTGTTAAATCAACTGAAGGAGCTCACAGAAATTATTAGGAAAGACTCAAAATCTGTTCTACCTGGAAAGAAAAGTGTTACTTACTTCAAGCCCAGCATTCTATCCACTGTACCTCCTAGCTAAGTATATTAGCTATTCTAAGAATCTGAAAACAATTTCATTTATTTATATCCAAGAAGTGCTCAGAAGGTCAAGTTTAAAATTTTAAATGCATTTTGTCACACAATCAGAGTCCTGCACACCCTGCCCAGGCCCCTATAGAGTTTTCCTAGGGGGAACTAGGGTTTTTCCTGCATATCTTCCTTGACTAACAATAGTTTGCCATCTATCTCCAAGGGATGCTTCTCTGGGCCTTTATTTTGATATACTAGTGAGATGACTTTGTTTGCCATGATATATGTATATGTATACATATATATGTACATATGTACATATATATGTGTGTGTGTATATATTTATAGCTAACAATAAGGGAAATATCCTTGATTCAACATCCATCAAGCATATTTCTGCGGAGAAATGTTCTTGTAATGAATGGTCTGCATAGGTGAAATATTGACCTGTTCAAACCAAACTTCAGTTGTTGTACTGAGTCATAATTTCCATTCATCAATGCTACAAGTAAAAATAAATGGAGAATTGTGACCTCTAATTTTTTTCAGTTCATTCTTAAATATATTTTTAGTGGATATTTCAGAGCTTTGTTGTATATGTTTTTGAACCATCTTTCATTTTCTTACTCTAATTTTCATGAAATTTATAGCATCCTCCTCACATGATCTATTCTAAATATCAATCAATATATCTATTCCATATTCCATCTATATCACTCACATGTATCAGCTTCCCTTAATTGACAGTTTTTTTCAAATATTATTCTCATATCCTCACAATGTTGTTGCTTGATACCAAAGATTTACCTAATAACAAAAGAATTTGATTCCATTGATGCAGATTAACAATTACATTACTAGTAATGAAAAGCAATCAATTATAGCAACTATGAAACAATCTATATTCCAAAACCAATAATATTCTTATGATAAAATGCTTGCATGTTTAAAATACAATTCTTTAATTTATCACTTCTTATGAGTATATGATTAGGAGTTTTGGTTTTAAAAGATCACTATTACAAATATGGAAATAGGTTTTTGAGCAATAATACATGTATATAATCCAGTGGAATGGCTTGTTAGCTCTGGGAGGGGGAGGTGAAGAGGGGAGAGAGAGAAAATGAATCATGTAACCATAGAAAAATATTCTAAATAAAAAAAAATTCTTTGAACCAAGCAGGAACTTGTTCAAAAGGCAGCCAAGGGACAGCTAAGTGACTCTGTGGATAGAGAGCCACGTCTGGCAAATATAGCCTCAGACAGTTGCTAATTTTGTGACTCTGGGCAAATAAGTCACTTAACCCCAATTGCTTAGCTCTTGCTTCTGCTTCTCTTCTGCCTTGGAACTGATACTTAGTATTGATTCTAAGACAGAAGGCAAGTGTTTTTTAAAAAAAGCAGCCAAACTAAATAAGGACAAATTTTTAAAATTAGCACAGTACTTAAACTTCCAGAGGGAAAAAATACATTCTCGTGTACAATTTTCTAATTTGTAGCATTATGTGACAATAATTTAAGCTTAGTGGTTGGGGTGTGGTGGCAATATAAATGCCACCAAAATGGTTTTCTTCTCTTCAGCTTAATAAGTTTATTTCAAATGAAATGTTCAGTTTCAACCTCTCTATTCTTCTGCAATTATGGTGGCAGTCATGGAAAGTGATGCAATTTTTAGACCATATATAAACTTTAACTTATTGATATTCCATATGTGAGATTCCTGTCAAGTTATTAACAAGGGAAGAACTGATACTGGGACAATTGAATATGACTATATTCCTGATACAAATTAAAAGAGAGACAAAGTTAGTTAAAATGAGTCCCAGGTTCTCCTTGGAAGTACAAATAAAGGAGTTTTAAGTGGTGGTTTTATCATCCAATGACAACATGAAATGTTTCATGGGGCATTTTGTTAAGTATTTGCAAAAAGGTTACCATAAGAAGATTGAGAAATTCTATGAACTCAAAAAACCCTTCAAATTAAACCAGTATTTGTTCTTATACTTATTGGATTATTTAGTGTGATGGTGGGAATGAGGGGAGGGGCATGCATAAAAAAAATGAAGAGTTAGGAATGACAGAAGCCAATGACTTAAAGAAAACAGAAATTTCATTCACATCTACCATGAATACTTCACTCAAGAAAAGTACTGGACATAATTGGGGCCAAATAATGTAAGAATGATGTCAATTGTATTTTAGCAGATAGTACTTATTCGTGAGCTAGAGTCATTCCTGAATCAGATACCTGCAAAAAGCCAAGCCATCAAACTCTCATTACAGTGATCAAAACTGATACACATCTGGAAGAATTAAAGCGAAGATAAAAAGGAAAGGTGTACAATTAAAAGTACTCTAACCTAATGTATTTGAGTATTTCAAATTCATTATGGTTAGAAGAAAAAACAAACAATTTCAGTAATTTCACAGAGAAGTTTAATTGAGGTCAATATGTTGTGATAATGAATAGATTAAAAAAAGAACCTAAAAAAATCCCTTTGTTAGCAAACACCCAATTTACTTGCCAAGAAGACAGATTTTGTCAGTTAAGGGAAACACTAGTGTAGAACATAAGTTTATTTGTGAAAAAATTACAGAAAAGCATATTGGAAGATTATGAGCAGCATCTTTTTAAAACTCTTATCTTCTTAGAATCAATACCTAGATTCCAAAGCAGGTTAATTGAGGTTGTGATTTGCCTAGGGTCTCCAGTTCTGGCTCGCTACTGTTATAAAATAAGAGGGTAAACTGGATACCTAGATATCTAAGGATGGTTTGGATGCCTAATGTCTAGGGACAGAAGAATCAGGATTCATGGTCTGGATACAGGTTGATCAATGTCAGTGGGTTCAAAAAGGAGTTCTTGCAAGACTTAGCCAAGCAAAGCCTCAGTTCCCAATAGACTAGGGTCCACAGATCCAAGGTCCAAAGAACAAGGGAAAGGAAAATAAAAACCCCTTGTCAGGGGCTGCCAGGGTATTTATTACCCCCCCTCCCCACCAACCACTTTCTCCCCTGTCCTCATGGCCTCTGCGAACATTCTGAGGTCTAATGGTCTTCACCTGTCAATCAAGGTGGAACTCTCAGCTCCCAGAGCTTCAATATGATACTATCCAACAATATCTTCTTATAATCAAGAGAAGCAATAAGAGGGTAAAACCAGTTTTAAAGAAAACCTGGCAAAAGCCCCAGTTAAATAATCATACTGGTGGAACTTAAAGATGTAAAAATCATAAAAAAAAAACCAAGAGATATCTGAAAAGATTTTCATACTTTTCTTTATATACAAACATTAAGCATCAAGGAAAGGAGAATTACCACATTTGATCTTTAATGCTCAGTCCAAGATTTGCTTATAGAGGAGGTAGAAAGGGCACTAATGAGAACAAAGGAGAGAAAAGCATCTGTGTTAGAGCAGGAGATCTGTTATGAATTAAAATGTACATAGGCACCATGCTCAGTGCTGGCGATACAAATACAAGAAAAACTGTCCTTACTCTCTAGGAGATTATGGAAGGACATGGGAAGAGGGGCAGGGACTTGTGTGATGAATGGTTTTTGAAATGACTGAGAAAGTGTATGATTAAGTAGTTGGGTTCTGGGAAAGATAGACCCAGGTATTAGACCCCAGGATGAAAGCAACTGAGTCTAAATTCTAGTGTAAAGAGGAATAGAAGAAGTAGTTCAGAGAGCATGGTTTGGAAATGGCAAAGAAGCAAAGCAGATCAGAGCAGATCAGTGCTAGAAGTGATACAACTAAGAGAATATTGAGATAACTTATGTTATCTGAAAGAAAGGATTTTTTAAAAATCTTAGACCTTACAATACCAGAAACAAGAGACCCAGAGAACACCAACAATTACCTATTTATATAATAACTTTATGTAAAACTTTTTTTAAGGATACATGAAGAGCACCAACTGTATACAAAGGGGGAAATGGGCATACAAACAATATATAAGGGTAGGAAAGTGTTTTAAGGTTTATGATTGGGCATCTTGGATTGACACCACAAATAGACAGTGTTGGGAATTAATGAGGATGGTAGCAATTTGATTGAAAATTTCTTTTGATGACACCAAATTATTCATTTTCCATTTAATACTCATCTTTTACATATGATATTCTATCTATATTCTATATATACACATATTTATAGTCTATTTTGTATGATGGCAAATCATGGAAAACTAGAGTTCCTGAAGAATTTAAAATAAATGTTTCTCGGAGATGGAAAAATAAGCAAGCCAAAATGTATAACAGAAGTAAAGGATATCATCAAAGAAATGTATCATGAAAAAAAATTTGTCACATGCTGAAAGTTGAGGGACAAATGATGGACAGAATATATATTGTAATAGATAACCTCTGGGAAGAAGATGGAGACCAGCTTGAGTGACAGATCATTGGTTATAAAACTTAGAATTTACCCAGATGGCATGAGCCAAGGGCAAAAGACACCACTATAAAAGCCCAGGGGCAGAAGACTTCAGGGTCTCATTTTTGAGAAGGGCTCCTGGGTGGTGAAGGGTGGGTAGGCCTATAGACCTGCATATCCAACACCTGTACCTGATTGTCTCATAATATCAGTTGACCTATTACTGCACAACGCTGAGAGATAAACATCAACACGTGCTATCAAGAAGAATATCACAATCCCTTTCACTTGGTCTAGACCATGGCTGGGTCTGACCAGGGTCTGGGAGGGAGAGAAGCCTCTCCAACAGGCTGCCAACCTGTTACTCATGTCATATTGAAACTGGGAGCTGAGAGACTCACCGTTGATTGACAGGTGAAGACCATTAGACCTCACAATGTTCCTAGAGGCCATGAGGACAGGGGAGAAAGTGGTTAGCTAAGGGGGTATAAATACCCTGGCAGCCACTGACAGGGGATTCTTTTCCCTTTCCTATGGACTTGGGATCTGTAGACCCTAGTCTATTGGGATCTGAGGCTTGCTTGACTCAGCCTTGCAAGAACTCCTGTCTTGTACCTCATTGACATTTGCCAACCTGTATCCAGACCGTGAATCCTCATATTCTTCTGTCCCCTAGATATTTAGGTATCCAAACCATCCTTACGTATCTAGGTATCCCAGAGCCCTGGAAGGGATCCAGGAAGTGGGCAGGAGAAGAAGAAGAGGGTGGAAAGGATGGTTCCTGAAGGCTGTGAAATGTTATGTAGAGATGGAAAGCATGGAATCCCTGCAAAATACAGGGACAGCCTCACCCAGAATTCCAGGAGACCCCCCTGGAGAACTTTGGGTGAGGGGGCAGTTGCGAAGGGTTGAGACAGTTATTTTGTGGAGGTTGAAGTGAGCAGACACTCTGCTTACTACTCCAGACTTGGGGATCACTTGAGTGGCCACTGGGGCATAAGCCATTGTGGTTTCTACATAAGGGTTAGCCTGTTTAATAGGGTTGATCTTTATCAACTTCAATACAACAAATATTTAGTGATTAGATAGTAAAATATTCATTAATAGCAAGAGAGCCAGTTTTAGTTAAGTGCCTTCATCCCCTCTTGTGGGGGGGGGGGGCGAAGGGCAGCTTCAACCTAATAGTTCAGGGTTACCTTTCCTTATTCAAAATCCTTCATTAACTCCTTTAGTTTTCCTTTTTACTTCATAATATAACCTTTACCTTCAAATCTGTGCCTGGAAATTATTTGGAGGAATACTCACAACTCAAATCTGTTCATTTAGTTTGAATCCTGTCTGCTGCCAGTTTTAAGAAGATCATTTGTCTCTGCCCTCATCAGTTAGATAGCTAGCTTCTACTTATTCCTCTATCAGATCTGTGAGGAATATAAATTAAAGAAAGGGAACATCATTGGGGTTTCAGCCATAGCAGAAACTTACCAGAAGAATCTTATCCAGTCTCCATCTTCCAACTGAAAACAGCTACTGTTTAGGGGGGAGGGGTTTGAGATCTAGGAGTATCTAACCCCCTCCTTTTCTCACTGAAGCCTGTCAATCTGTAGCTCTTGACTTGAAGGTCTACTTGGCCCTGACACATTTATCTGCTTCTCCAAAATATCTGTTATTATCATCATAAAAGTTTTGGCCAGCCAGCCTAGGATTTTACTACAGAACCTAGTGGAGAACAGATATATGACCAGCATGATCAATAGAGCAATTATTACTTTGGGGTGCTCTGGAGTTTTACTGTATGAGATTTGGCAGACTTGTGCCACATTTTGGTTTGTCACAGTTCCCCAATTTTTTAAAACAGTGATAGAATTTTATGACACTTACCTGTGGCTGACGATAACAGTGGGGGAGGCCTTGGCTTATGTACCAACAGGGATAGTGTTAATTTCAAAGAAGGATAATGGGAATTGTAAGAATGACATTTATCTTGAGCACTCTGGCAATGTTTGTATACTCATTCACCCAGGGAGTGATGAGGCTCTGGTGCTACACAATACCAGAGTATGTAGTGAAATTGGTGAAGATATATGACACCTATAGATATCTTACTATTTCACTGGCAGAGTTTCTATCCTACCTGCCAACAGTGGTTGTAGCTTTGGTGGCTTTCCTGCAAATGATTTTGGCTTTGAAGAAAATTTATGCATGGGTTAATGGCAGAGCAAGAACAGATACTGAGAATGTCATGTCTTTAATGAGGGATCAGTTGAAGATGATGATTGAGATTAACAATAAGATCAGACTTGGACAGGAATTAGACAAACAAACCATCTTATAACTGGAATTAATACAAAACATGTTATCTTCCTAAAGAAAATAAAGCTAATAAGAAGACAATGGTTGACATGAGCACACAAACTGACAATGAAGCTGAGACAGAGACTGGTGTGGCTACTCAGACTGAGGAGGGGGCAATGGCATCGGCTACTGTGACATTGTTTCCTATTGTGGACCAAACTCAGTTTAGGGCAGATGGTGAAGCTGTAAATATGAAAACGTATAAGGCTTTTACGGCACAAGATTTAGAGGTGCTGAGGAAAAGATTTCCCAAGTTTTTTCTCTCACCTTACAAGGCGGCTAAAGAATTAAAAAGGACATTCAGTCTTTTTAATCCATCCTATCAGGATGTTGAATTTGTATTGGAGGAATTCTTTACGCCCAGTGAAAAAGCCAGGTTTATTGAGGAAACAAGATCAAATCCTGTATTAATGGACTGACCTAGAGACCATTCTGCTATTAAGTTCACCAGAAAGCATGAGGACACTAATAAAATGCAGATCTGACCTGTTAGAAGCTGTAAAAATTCACGCTAAGAGACCTAACGGTTGGGGAAAATTTGAGAAGATGAGGCAGTCTGAGGAAGAACATCCTAGTTTATTTTTAGACAATATGATGGAAAATTCTGAAAACTTATTGGGATTTAATAGAGATAGAGCAGATAAGGCTGTACCACATATCAAAAGGCAATTCATAAAAGGTGCAAGTATCCCAATACAGGTATATTTCAGGCAGAACTGTCCTCAGTGGGAAGAGTTATCCTTGGAGGAAATTAGAAAACATGCAACCTACATACATGAGTCCAAACTAAAAGAAAACCAAATAAAACAGGAATTAGATTCAGAAAAGGATAGGACCATCAGAGATTTGAAATGTGAACTCAAAGAATCTCGTAGAGAGACAGAGATGAATTTTGCAATTTTGCATTGCAAATTGCTAGGGATAGAGAATTTAAACCTAGATCCACCTACTACAAGAAAAATAGGTCAAACAAACAGATTCCCAAATGCTATCTTTGTCATGCGAGAGGCAGGAGGAGGGGCAGTTGAGAATCCTGAAGGGATTCTGGGTCTTTGACCTGTGCTGAGGCTGGAGATCAGTGGATCCTGGTCTTGGAGTGAGAGGGTGCAAACATCTCTCTGCAAACTCTTCCTGTACTTGAGATATCGTTCCAAACTATACCTGACCACCACCTTGGTGTCTACTGCCCCTAGATATTAGGAGTTTCATCATCTAGATATCTAGGTTTCCCAGGGCCCGGGAGGGATCCAGGAAGTGGGCAGGAGATGAAGAAGAGGGTGGAAAGGGTGGAAATAACTCAACTGTAAGGCTGAAGATCTATTGAAGAAGAAGTCAAAGATATCCCAACAGTTTACCTACTCTGGTTTAGTCCTGGCCAGGCTGACCCAGAGGGAAGCTACATTGAGTCTTCATCTGCTAGCAGTTGAGATTTTATTAGTAACCATTAGAATAGGGTCTCCTATACCACAGTCCTTTACCCATATCCTTCTTGTTTAATATAAAGCAGTTTCAAAGCTTGTTTTGGGAAGGGAGAAATCGCAGTCAGAATACAAGGCATTATCCTAGCTAAAGAGCCCAAATCAACAATCAATTAACCCCAGGTGGGTCCTGAAGGGATCTACCTCTTAGACCTGAAGGATCCTGCCTGGGCAACTGTTATAAGGGAGAAGGGTCATCTTATTTCTCTCTGTACATCAGTTAACATCTCAAATAGATCAAGAGACCTCCCATAATTATAACAGTTTTTGGCATAGCCAGGCTTTGAACCTGTTGAATTGAAGAAAGGATAATGGGGATTGTAAGGATTACATTTATCCTGGGCACTCTTGCCATGTTTGTTTACTCATTCACCCAGGGAGTGATGAGGCTCTGGTGTTATACAATACCAGAATATCTAGTGAAATTAGTAAAGATATATGACACCTATAGATATCTAACTATATTACTGGCAGAGTTTCTATCCTACCTGCCAACAGTGGTTGTAGCTTTGGTGGCTTTCCTGCAAATGATTTTGGCTTTGAAGAAAGTTTATGCTTGGGTTAATGGCAGAGCAAGGACAGATATTGAGAATGTCATGTCTTTAATGAGGGATCAGTTGAAGATGATGATCGAGATTAACAATAAAATCAGACTTGGACAGGAATTGGACAAACACACCATCTTACAATTAGAACTAATACAAAACATGTATCTCCCTAAAGAAAATAAGGCTAATAAGAAGACAATGGTTGGCATGAACACACAGACTGAAAATGAAACTGAGACAGAGACTGGTGTGGCTACTCAGACTGAGGAGGGGGCAATGGCATCGGCTACTGTGACATTGTTTCCCATTGTGGACCAAACTCAGTTTAGGGCAGATGGTGAAGCTGTAAATATGAAAACGTATAAGGCTTTTACGGCGCAAGATTTGGAGGTGCTGAGGAAAAGATTTCCCAAGTTTTGAAATACAACAAGAGAGTAAACATGACAACCCAGAAAAGCAAGAAGTCGCAGGGGCAGAGGCAGCTCCTGTAATAATCCTTCCCATTTACAGACAGGACAATAGTGCAACCGGATGCTGGAATCATACACTTCAAGGACTATAAACCATTTACTGGAGGGGATCTAGAAATTTTAAAAAGGAGGTTCCCCCAGTTTTTCGTAAATCCACATAAGACAATAAAAGAATTTAAATGGGCAATCAGGCTTTACAATCTGAATTTCAAAGACATTGAACTCCTGTTGTCAGAACTATTTACCCCAAGTGTTTAGAAAGCTAAGTTTATCGCAGAAACAAGGACCAATCCCAATCTAGCATTGTGGCCAGAACAGCATCAAGATCTGGAGCTGTCTTCCCATGCAAACATGGCATATCTTAGGAGATGCAGGGAGGACTTGGCAGAGGCAATGAGACTTCATGCCAGAAGATCAAATGCATGGGGCTCATTTGAAAAGTTGAAGCAGGGGGAGGAGGAACACCCGAGCATATACCTAGACAGACTGCTGGAAGCTGGGGAGACTATCCTAGGGTTTAGGGACATGACTGCTGAGGACAACATTCAGCATGTCAGGAGGCAATTTGTGAAAGGGAGTCAGAACTATATCCAGACATATTTTAGACTACATTGCCCACAATGGGAGACCATGCCCATTGAAGAATTGAGGAAGTCAGTGGCTTATGTCCATGACTCGAAGGATAGTGAATCTAAACCATCTAGAACCTCTGAAAAAGAACATCATAACAGAAAGGCATAACATCTGGCAAGAAGAATAAGCTGAAAGACATCAAACAACAACTTGCTTGCTCTGGTTTGGCTGTGGCCAGTGTTATATTGAATCTCTGGGAGCCTGAAGTTCACTTTTGATTGACACATAAGTCAGTTGGATAGAATGTTCCCAGAGAGGCATGCGAACTCAGGAGAGAGCAGTTGAGAATCCTGACAGGGGTTCTGGGGTCTTTTACCTATCTGAGGCTAGAGATCAGTGTGGATCCTGGTCTTTGGAGATAGAGACTTGCAAACACTACCCTGCAAGCTCCTCCTGTGTTTCCTGTACTGTTATCATCTTGTACTTGACCACCATCTCTGTGTCTACTGCCCCTAGATATTAGGAGTTTCATCATCTTAACTATCTAGGCTTCCCAGGGCCCAGGAGGGATCCAGGAAGTGGGCAGGAGACGAAGAAGAGGGTGGAAAGGGTGGTATCTCAACTGTTAAGGCTTAAGATCTACAGAAGAGGAGGCTGAAGATTTCACAGCAGTTTGCCTACTCTGGTGTAGCCCTGGCCAGGCTGGACCAGAGAGAAGCTATCATTTGATTCTTCATTGCCTGCAGTTAGAGTTTCATTAGTAGCAATTTAAGTAGGGTCTCCTAATACCTCTATCCCACACCATTATCCTTCTGTATCAAATATATTTAAAGTACCTTCCTGAATTGGTTTCCAAAGCTTATTTGGGAAGGGAGCCAACACAATCAGATTACCAACGTTATCCCAGCTGAAGAGACCAATTCAATAATATCAATTAACCCCAGGTGGGTCCTGAAGGGATAAATCACTTTGACCTAAAGGATCCTGCCTGGGCAACTGTTATAATGGAGAAGTGCCATCCTAACATCTCTCTATACTCCAACTTCATATACATCAAAAGATAGTAGTGACCTCCTTTGAATATAACAGTTTTTGGCATAGCCAGGCTTTGGACCTGTTGAATCAGCTAAGGATAATGGGGATTGTGAGGATTGTCTTTGTCTTAAGCACTCTAGCCATGTTCTTGTATTCCTTCACTCAGGGAGTGATGAGGCTTTGGTTTTATACCATACCAGAATATCTGATAAAGCTGGTACAAATATATGACACCTATAAATATTTAACTATATCACTGGCAGAGTTTTTATCCTTCCTGCCAACGGTGGTTGTGGCTCTGGTGACTTTTATACAAGCGATTTTGGCTGTGAAAAAGGTTTATTCTTGGGTTTTTGGCAAAGCAAGATCAGACAAAGATAATGTTATGTCCTTGATGAGAGATCAATTGAAAATTATGATAGAAATTAATAACAAAATCAGACTGGGACAGGAATTAGACACACGATTTTACAACTAGAACTCATAGAAGGCACGTATCTTCCTAAAGACAATAGGACTCCTAAGAAAGTTATGGTTAACATAAGTACACAGACTGAGACTGCAATTGAAGCAGAGACTGGTATTGCTACACAAACTGAGGAGGGGGCAATGGCATCGGCTACTGTGACATTGTTTCCCATTGTAGATCAGACTCAGTTTAGGGCTGATGGTGAAGCTATAAATATGAAAACTTACAAGGCTTTCACAGCCCAGGATTTGGAGGTGCTTAGGAAAAGGTTCCCCAAGTTTTTCCTCTCACCTTACAAGGTGGCTAAAGAATTAAAGAGGACATTCAGTCTTTTTAACCCTTCTTATCAGGACATGGAATTCGTGTTAGAGGAATTTTTCACACCTAGTGAAAAGGCTAGGTTTATTGAAGAAACTAGGTCGAATCCCACGTTGATGGACTGGCCTAGAGACCATTCCACGATTGACTTAAGCTCTCCTGAGAACATGAGGAACTTATTAAAGTGTACATCAGATCTTTTAGAAGCGGTAAAAATACACACTAAGTGTCCAAACAGCTGGAGTAAATTTGAAAAGATGAGGTAGTCTGAGGAGGAATATCCTAGCTTATTTTTGGACAGACTGATGGAAAATTCAGAGAATTTGTTGGGTTTTAACAGAGATCAGGCTGATGAGGCTGTACCTCACATTAAGAGACAATTTATAAAAGGAGCAAGCATCCCAATACAGGTGTATTTTAGGCAAAGTTGTCCTCAGTGGGAAGAGTTGTCTTTGGAAGAAATTAGAAAGCATGCTACTTACATCCATGAGTCCAGGCAAAAGGAAAATCAAATCAAGCATGAGCTACACTATGAAAAAGATAGGACCATTCAAGACTTGAAATGTGAACTCCAGGAATCTCATAGAGAGAGAGAGAGAGAGATGAATTCCGCAATTTTGCTTTACAAATTGCTAGTGATAGAGACTCTAAGCCTAGATCCACAGGCAAAAGAAATCAAATAAACAAGTTCCCGAATGCTACCTTTGCCACAGACCAGGCCATTTTTTGAAGGACTATAGATTCAGGAAACAGATTGACTTCACTAAAGATAAATCAGATTGCTACAAGAAATCCTATGCTAGCAATAGTTGGGCAAGCAAAGTACAAAAATCTCAGGCTTGTTGCCAGCATGATTGCAAGAAATCAGACAAACCGTCATTAGAGGAAATGGAAAATTTTTTAACAATGGGAGCCAGGCTGAGAAATGCATCATTATGAAGGTTAATTGATAAGACACATCAAAGAGAAAAGGAAGATTTAGAGAGAAAAATGTTCAGAGGCATGAATGAGGCTAATGTGTTAGTGATGGAAAATATTGAGGGTAATCAATATGCTATATTTGAGCAAAGGAAGAAGTCAGTAGCTGATTTGGAAGTGCAAAATGATGTAGAGAAGATGCATAAAGAAATTTATGGCAAGGAAAATTCTCTTGTGGAAAGCACAAATCCACAGACTTCATTAGGAGTGGAAGATTTTGACAGGAACCTAGTGTCAAAAGGGTTAAAATTTGAGCTAGGAAGTCAAAAATACATTGTAGCGAATAACAGTTCACTAGTTATGTCGGACAATGAAAGTAGCCAAGGGAATTATTTGGGAAAAGTTTCCAAACCCTTAGACCAGTGCTTTGCCAGAGAGAAGAAATATTTTTCCATTAATGTAACTCCTGAAAGCAAGATGGAGGACGAGAGAGTAACAAAGTTACAGACTCGGTTCTCAAACCAAGAAAGCACTATAACACCTGTGAAAGAGATACTTTTCTGTCTAAACCCCGAGGCTGCGAGTTTTGAGCCTAAATACAAGGTAGCCAGTGAGTTGTCAGAACAATCCACAACTAGCAGAGAAAAAAACACCAGCGGTTTTAAACAGTGGCTTGGACAGAGCCACCCGAGACTATTTATAAATCAGAAATTAACACACAAACAGGGATGAGACCTCAAGTCTTGGTGAGGGGGGAGGAGTTTATACCTAATCCGGTCCCTAAAGCCATGATTACAGACTTACAAAGCCCTGGAATGGTGGAAGAAACTGTCAGATTTCAAACTCTGATTCAAGAGAAGCCCTTTTGTGCTCAGTGATCCCTAGGCAGGCAGCAAGGGGGAGGGGCAGACTTAGACTCCTACACTACAGAGGATGTGCTAATTTTCCAGGAAGTGAATTCTTGTTGTGATTACCATGGACCTTCTAATAGAGAGGCATTAAGTTCTAAAGCTGGCACCATCCAGCTACTAGAGAAAGACACAGAGCTATTACCTTTGCATAACAACAATGACCAGAAAGATCCTTTAATTACTATTCAGATTAATGGAGAATACATCAGTGATAGACTATGTCACAATGCCTAGATGTCAACAATATAGGTACATTCTCGTGATAGTGGACAAGCTGACTAAATGGCCAGAAGCATTCCCAGCTAAGAAAAATGATGCAGCTTTTGTAGCAAAGATGTTATTGAGGGAGATAATTTCAAGGTTCTCATCAGTAATTTCATCTGTCTCTGGTAGTCACTTTGCAAATTCTATTTTAAGGCAAATCTACCAGGTGTTAGGGATCAAGAGACACTTGTGTTCTATCGACCTCAATCATCTGGAGCTGTGGAAAGGACTAACCAATCTCTGAAATCTATGATTGGAAAGCTATGTACAGAGTCATCTTAAATGGCCAGATGTTTTACCTATGGCTCTTTTCTATTTGAGAAGTCAACCAAATAGTCAAACTCATTTGTCACCGTTTGAACTATTATATGGTCAGCAGCCATGGATAGAAAAAGCTCCACAAGACACTAATTAACTATCACATTTAGGAATTGAGTGCAAAATCTATGAGTATGTCACATTATTAAAAGAGAGATTGGATGAACTACAGAAGTCATCTCTAATACAACAAAGAGTTCCTCTTGACTTTAGTCTTCATGATTATCAACCTGGAGATAAAGTATATATTAGAAATTTCACAAGAAAATCAGTATTACAACCAAAATGGATAGGTCCTCATGAATAATCTTGGTAACACCATCTTCCAGTAAAGATTAAGAATAAGGATGTGTGGTATCACTACAGCCACCTAAAGAAAGACCTCAGGAAAGCAAAGTCCTCATCAAGAATATCAGTCTGAAATGCAAGAAACAGAATCTCAGCTAAACATGCAGTAGCAATCACAAGACACAGAATCTGACATAGAAATAGAACCTCAAAGTAAGAAATCATATTTGAAAAAGCCTCAAACAAGAAAACACCAAGAAACAGATCAATATTGTTATATTGAATCTCTGGGAGCTTGAAGTTCATTCAATGATTGACAGATAAGTCAGTTGGATAGAATGTTCCCAGGGAGGCATGTGAGAGTTAGGAGGGGCAGTTGAGAACCCTGAGAGAGATTTCTGGGGTCTTTTACCTGTGCTGAGGCTAGAGATCAGTGGATCCTGGTCTTGGAGTGAGAGGGTGCAAACATCTCCTGCAAGCTCTTCCTGTACTTGATATACCATTATCAACCTGTATTTGACCACCACCTCGGTGCCTACTGTCCCTAGATATTAGGAGTTTCATCATCTAGGTATCTAGGCTTCCCAGGGCCCGGGAGGGATCCAGGAAGTGGGCAGGAGAAGAAGAAGAGGGTGGAAAGGGTGGATATATCTCAACTGTTAGGCTTAAGATCTACAGAAGAAGAAGCTGAAGATTTCCCAGCAGTTTACCTACTCTGGTTTAGTCCTGGCCAGGCTGAACCAGAGGGAAGCTAACATTGATTTTTCATTTGCCAACAGTGAGAGTTTCATTAGTAACAATTAAAGTAGGGTTTCCTGTTACCCCAGTCCTTTACCCTTATCCTTCTTACTATATATATAGTAATTTAGGAAACTATATATATATAGTTTAAAGTACCTTCCTAAATCAGTTTCAAAGCTTGTTTTGGGAAGGGAGACAAAGCAGTCAGAATATCAACATTATTCTATCTGAAGAGCCCAATTAATATATCAATTAACCCCAGGTAGGTCCTAAAGGGATAAACCTCTTTGACCTGAAGGATCCTGCCTGGGCAACTGTTATAAAGGAGAAGTGCCATCTTATCCTCTCTGTACATCATTTCTACTACTTCAAATAGATACTAGAGACCTCCTTTAAATATAACAATATCAAGAACATGATACTCAAATCACTGATTTAGATCACACAAAGACCTCATTCAGAAATTATTAGTGGAGAAGAAGAAGTAACAGAATATTAGTTTAAACATATTTACATCTAAGAGAAGTGCAAACATAAAGTCTCATAAAGGAATTTTGTGGCAACACAAAATTCTCACATAACATCACACAGTCATGCATTGGTTCCTGATCCAGTGATTCTTCAATCAAGTCAATGACAGACAAGATGGGTTTCCAGCAAAGGAGAAGAGAGATAAAATCCCAAAGAGTTCCAGAGTTCCAGAGACATCAGAATATCAGGATCAGTGCAAGGACAAGAGGAGACATTACACTGACAGACTGTACAAGGACCTGAACTATGACAACAACTGTGAATTGGACATCATCACTGGGAGACTCACAAGAAGAGAAGATCAGAGGATGAAGATCAGGTTTGAATAATTGCAAGGTTTTCACATTCAGACACTAATCACAAGGGAAATGCACATATAGAATGCATGCAACAGGACATAAGCTGATTGAGAGAGGAATTCTAAAGAAGAAGGTGAGTATAAATCCAACAGGATATGTTAGGTCATGAGTCCAACACATAGTCATAATAAAGTCACATCATATGTAGATATTGTATATAGTTGAAGAAGAAACTACAATGACCCAAATGAGCAAGAGAGTCAAGTTTCCTTGCAAGGTCTAAAGTAGTCATTTCATGAGAACATCACATGAAAACCTTGTACATAAGTAATATTGTTACTGTTATATTGAATCTCTGGGAGCTTGAAGTTCACCTTTGATTGACAGATAAGTCAGTTGGATAGAATGTTCCAGAGAGGCATGCGGGACTCAGGAGAGAGGGCAGTTGAGAACCCTGGCAGAGGTTTTGGATTTTTTTACCTGTCTTGAAGCTAGAGATCAGGGTGGATCCTGGTCTTGGAGATAGAGAATTGCAAACACTACTCTGTAAAGCTCTTCCTGTGCTTCTCATACCGTTATCAACTTGTACTTGACCACCATCTCTGTTCTACTGCCTAGATATTAGGAGTTTCATCATCTAGTTATCTAGGCTTCCCAGGGCATGGGAGGGATCCAGGAAGTGGGCAGGAGACGAAGAAGAGGGTGGAAAAGGTGGATATATCTCAACTGTTAAGGCTTAAGATCTACAGAAGAAGCTGAAGATTCCCAGCAGTTTACCTACTCTGGTTTAGCCCTGGCCAGGATGGACCAGAGGGAAGCTATCATTTGATTCTTCATTGCCTGCAGTTAGTTTTATTAGTAGCAATTTAAGTAGGGTCTCCTAATACCTCAATCCATGACCATTATCCTTCTTATCAAATATATATAAAGTTTAAAGTACCTTCCTAAATCAGTTTCAAAAGCTTATTTTGGGAAGGGAGCCAACAGTAGTCAGATTATCAATGTTATCCCAGCTGAAGAGCCCAAATTAATATATCAATTAACCCCAGCTGGGTCCTGAAGGGATAAACCACTTTGACCTGAAGGATCCTGCCTGGGCAACTGTTATAAAGGAGAAGTACTATCTTATCCTCTCTGTACATCATCTTCTACTACCTCAAATAGATACTAGTGACCTCCTTTGAATATAACATTACTAACATATATTGCATAAGTCTACTAACCCATAGAGAAAGAGTAGATGTAGGGATGTTCAAATTTTAGTTAGTATAGGTTCAGTGTAAAGTAGTTATGAATGTTCAAATGCAATTGTTTGAAAGAATGTTAGACTTTGTGTAGAGTAGGTTAGTTAGAAATGAAACTAATTGACTAACATTAACTATAGTGTAAGATTTACTGACAGACTAATGTTTCTAACTATAGATTAGGGAATAGAAATGTTAGAGTTTAATACGAGTTAGGAATGTTGTTTGAAGTTAGTATTAGAAACAGAGTTGTTGCAAATTTCTTTGTCTTAAGGTTAGGAGACATAGATGATTGTTCTTAAATGTTATGATAATGTTCATATGTTATGTTTATGTTCAACTGATGTGTTCATGAAACTGTTATATTCAAATCCCACACTTTCCCACAGAGCTCCTCCTGTGTTTCCTGTATTGTTATCATCTTGTACTTGACCACCATCTCTGTGTCTACTGCCCCTAGATATTAGGAGTTTCATCATCTTAACTATCTAGGCTTCCCAGGGCCCAGAAGGGATCCAGGAAGTGGGCAGGAGACGAAGAAGAGGGTGGAAAGGGTGGTATCTCAACTGTTAAGGCTTAAGATCTACATTAGAAGAGGCTGAAGATTTCACAGCAGTTTGCCTACTCTGGTGTAGCCCTGGCCAGGCTGTACCAGACAAAAACTATCATCTCGATTCCTTCATTTGCCTGCAGTTAAGAGATTCATTAGTATCAATTTAAAGTAGGGTCTCTCACTACCTCTATCCCACACCATTATCCTTCTGTATCAAATATATTTAAAGTTTAAAGTACCTTCCTGAATTGGTTTCCAAAGCTTATTTGGAAAGGGAGCCAACGCAATCAGATTACCAACATTATCCCAGCTGAAGAGCCCAATTCAATAATATCAATTAACCCCAGGTGGGTCTTGAAGGGATAACATACATTGACCTGAAGGATCCTGCCTGGGAAACTGTTATAAAGGAGAAGTGCCATCCTAACTCTCTATACTCCAACTTCATATACATCAAAAGATAGTAGTGACCTCCTTTAAATATAACACCAGGCTGAGCCAGAATCACTCATCTGCCTACAGCTCTGAGGGATTAGTATCATCAAAGATTAGTTTAGGGTTTCCTATTCCTCTTCCCATTTCCTATATATTCCTTCCTTGCCAAAATTATATAAACTCTTCAAGTACCTTCCTGGAGTAGCTGTGTCATCACTTCTCTGGAAAGGGAGCAAACGCAGTCAGATAAACATGTCCAAAGCTAATAGAGCCCAATATCTATTATTGATGAACCCCAGGAGGGATCTGAAAGGGATATCCTTCCACTGACCTGAAGGATCCTGCCTGGGCACTGTTATAAAGGAGGGAGGTGTCACAACATCTAGCTAGGTGGCAAGACTCGGGTGATCTTGCACTAGCCACATATATGAACTACCACTACTGTCACCCAATTAAGAGTGGTAGTATCCAGTTTACCCTCTCCTTATTTATAACAGTTTTTTGCTCAGCCAGATATAGAACCTATCAAAAAGAGAGAAGAGCAAAGAGAAATGGGATTGATTAAGATGTCATTTATACTGGGGACTATAGCAATGTTCTTATATTCTTTTACTCAGGGAGTAATCAAATTATGGTTCTATATTATACCAGAATATTTCATAAAAATATTAACCATCTATGATACCTACAAGTATCTATAACCATGGCAGAATTTCTATCATACTTGCCAGCATTGATAGTGGCTCTGATACCGTGATTCAAGGGTTAATGGCAGTGAGGAAATTGATTATTGTGATGTTTGGAAAAGGCAAAAATGATAAGGATGACATAATAGCCATGATGAAGGAACAAATGAGGTTGATGATTGAAAGCTATCCCCAACACCACTTTTCTTATCCTAAATCATACCCCCTTTGAGTTATAGCATTAAACCCTTTGAAACTTAGTTCAAGTGAAGACTGATATCATTACAAGAGCAAGTGAATAACTGTTAAAGGGAAAAGGGGACTTACCAAAATCGCAGTCATTCAGCATTATCCAAATCCAAATGGATCCCCCAATCCTTTACCTCGTTATCCTTTCCCTATCAATAGATAAAGTGTTTAATAGCAAGTACCTTCCTGAGTGGTCATTCTATCATAGCCCCTAGGGAGTTCAAATATGCAGTCAGATCCTAATCATTATCCAAAGCTAATCAATAGTCCATTACCAATCAATCTAACCCCAGTTTAGGCCTCTAATCCTTGAGAGGTTAACCATCCACCTAACCTCTCAAGGAGTCCTCACTTGGGCAACTGTTAGGAGTCACTGACAGGTTAATCAACCAAACCTGTCAGGGAGAAGAGGGATAATTTACAGCAGAAGCCAGGGTGAGAGTAGGTGTTCCAACTGTTATGAGTAAGATGAGATTAGCTAGTTATTAGGAATTAAGATGTACCTAGCAGAAAGGAGCTGGAGCTGGGAATTCCAGGTTGGAATGAAGGAGGAGGAAGTCTGCCTGTGCCCTGTGTGTGGACTCCATTAGTGGTGGGCAAAACTGTTGCCAGCCTGGGAGACCTCAGAGCAAAGGACACCTTGCATCCCATTTTCCCCTGGGATCCTGTGTGGTGTGGCATCTAGTAAAGGACAAGATCTACAGAGCTAAGAGAAGAGGACAGTGCTTCAAGCAAACCCCTTTCTACTTGGTTCCTGAGACAACTTTAGCTCCTGGCATCCAGAGATCAGTGGATTGCAGTGAGAATCCCAAAGCCACAAAGCTCTAGCTGTACTCAAGCCTGGCAGGTTCCAGGTTTGAGGCAGAAACCCAGAGACTCCATTTATAGCATAAGTCCTCCCATTGCCCTGTGGTTTTATCCCTTAGATTTTAGTATAGAAATCCTTTCCCACCTTTTTAGTATAACATAATTAAAGCTGTTAAGTCCCTTTTACCTTGTTAGCCTGTTACTATACTCTGGTCTAGTGGAAGCTGGGTGACAGTTAAGATCAACTGCCATTCCGGTGGAGATCCAGAAAAACTCTGGTCTCTTCACTCTGGTCCAGTCTCTCATAAATCCTAAAGTGTGTTCCCACAAAGCCCTTAGCTTATTGTAATATCCCTGGTGACCCCATTACCTATATTTTCCTACAGTTTGGCACTACCCAGATGGGTGGATAGAGAGACAGACAGAAGTGAACAGCTGGCCAGCTAGATTCATAAAGGAAGTAAGAGGGGCTTGAACATTCCGAGGGGGAGCTCAGCCATTGGGTGAGAGCTGAAAGTTCTCAACCAGTGGTGAGCTGCTCAGAGCTTCTCAGCCCCCACTCCAGCTCATTCATAAATCTCTGTGGGTAGGGGGAAATACTGTCAAGCTTGGTGTTGCCCCAGAAAGAGGGATTTTCTCCATTTCTTGTTCTTGATGGTTTTGGTGTCTGTTGCTGTGTTTAATTGTATCTGTATTTGTGCTAGTAATTATTAGTCAGAATAGTGGCTAATAATATAATAGATTTTGTTAGTTGGTCTGTTTGGGGAATGATGGGCACAATGGTGGTTGAAGATTGGATAGACTATGTGTTTGTGATATTGTGGAAAGGTGTCTGGGCTATTCCTTACCTGTGGTTTAGAGTTATACCCAGGTATTTTAGAGGGATAATGGACTTAGCATTTGCACAACCCATTTTAACAATTAATATACTGGATCTATTATGTCACATGCCAGTTCTGATTTTGACTGGTTATTTGGTATAAAAATTGAGGTGGATATTGTTTCATATTGGGTATTGTATTAAAATCATTGTGACTTGGTGTTTCAGGAATTCTGAAACCAAAAAAATGTTGTTATTGCAAATTAAGTTAGATAATTTAGAAATGTGTATGCAAAATGGTTCTTTCTCTGATCAGTCCTTTGGTACTTCCCACACTGGCAACATGACTGAATATATGAACATGGGCATTTCTGGCAAAGGTGTTCCAACAAAGGCTGAGCTAGAACAACAGGCTCAGAATAAGGCTGAAACCCCCATTAATCTTTTTCCCCTTCGCGATCTTCCCATCGTTCACGAAGATGGTGTATTCCATGTCAAACAGCATACTCGGTTCAGGTCTGAGGATGTAGAAAATCTAAAACGTAAGATCCCAAATTTCCACGATGACTCTGGGAAATTTGTGAAAATCTTCAAAGCTTTTGTAAAACATGATCCAGACTTTGAGGATTGCTGGTACGTGTTAGGGGAGATCTTATCACACCATGACAGAGCAAAGTTTGTAGAGGAGACACGAAACACGGAGGGAATGACACCATGGCCTGTAGCTTGGGAGGAAATGGACCTGAATTCAGTTCCTACCTACCGCATGTTAAAACAAGCACGTAAGTCTCTGATTCAGGTTCTAGAGAAGCATGTTGAGCGTCCTAATTCTTGGAGCAAATTCGAAAAAATCAGGCAGACAGCAGTAGAGACCCCTGCAACTTTTTTGGACAGAATCATAGAGGCAGCAGAAATGTATTTGAACATGAATATTCTAGAAAATACCACCATAGATCATGTTAAAAGAATTTTTGTCAGAAACTCGGTTCCACAGGTAAATAAATTTTTTATGGACAATTACCCTGATTGGGAACTGTTAAGTCTAGATGAATTAAAACAAAAAGCAACATACGTTTTTGCCCAAGAAAAGGACAGGAGTAAGTAGTGATGACAAGGATACAATCATTGAAAATCTGAGGAAGCAATTAAGGGAGGGAAATTCTCGAGCTAACCAGAAGGAAATAAGTGAAATCAAGGCAGTAGCAGCGTTATGGGCAGCAGAAAAGAGAAACAATAATAATAATTATAAGACCAATAGCAATTCAAACAATAGGAACCAGAGGCAGCAATCTTGTTATGTTTGTGGACGTATTGGACATTTTGCAAGGGATTGCATATACAGAAAGAGATCATATGGGCAGAGATACAATAATAACAATGGAAATAATCGGTATAATAATAATTATGGTTACAGGGGAAATAATTGGAATAATGGTTTTAGTCAGGGAAATGGACAACAAAATGTATTCCAATGTCAGAATACATGCTGTCAAGGTGTACAAGCTCCTAATTTGGCAACAACACAGGATTACCTTCGCACAGGAGCCAGGCCAAAGTATAGTCACGTTGTTCAGGGGAATATTACTAATGGTAACATGAATGGAGGGACAACTTCATTATGAAGGTATGCCTGAAGTTCAGAAGTGATTGATCAAGGAAATGGAACTAAAGTAAATGTTGATGAAATTGTATGTGTTAAAGATAATATATTTGTGAATAATGGAAATGGTGCACTTGGTATTAATATTGATTTGATTCATGATAATAATAATTTAATTAATGGTAATGAGTTGATCAGTGTTAATTTAAATGGAATCAATGATAGTTTAATCAATATGAATGATAATTTGGTGAGAATTAATAATTTGAATGGTGTTACTGTTAAATTATCTGAATTAACTAGTAATGGTGTAAATAGTAAACCAATGTTAATGGTAATTTACCTACTGGTAGTAATTTAACTAGTGTTGATAATTTGATTAATGTTGTAAATAATTGTGAGGAAAAGAGAAATAATGTTGTAAATGGTGTTAGAAGTTCTAGTAAGAGTGGAATTAAGAATAGAAATTGTAATTTGATTAAGGATAATTTGATTGTGAATAAGAACAATGATACCAGAATAGAGGTGAAAAGGACGAATGGTTTAAAATCCTGGGAAAATTCTGTAATTCTTGACGATGTTAACTTGGATGGACAGGAAATGGCTGAGTTTTGTTCTGATGTTACTGTTTTAGCTCTGGTGTTGGAAACTTTCCAACTTCCCAATAGTACTGAACCATATGTGTCTGTAACTATTGGAGATCAGATTTACGACCTTCTGGTGTATACTGGTGCGAGTAAATCAGTTTTGCAAAGCTTTCCTGCAGATTGTAGAGCTGTTGGAACAATGGATGTTGTTAGTGCGACAGGTGTGACTCAGAAAGTAGCTAAATTGCAACCAAAAATGGTGACCCTAGGACCACTTTCAGTGGAACATGCATTTTTGTGTGTTCCGGAGTGTCCTATGAATCTGTTGGGAAGAGATCTATTGTGTAAATTAAGAGCTACTATCCAATGTACTGAATCTGGTGATATTTCTTTGCATCTCCCAGAGGAATCTTTGAAGGCCTTTCCATTGCTTTTCTTAGATTCTAGCAGTACAGAGGATGATTTAGGTACGATCCAATACCTGAGGATATACCCAAAGATTTGTGGTCAAAATCATCTACAGATGTTGGGTTGCTAAAATCAGCTATTCCGGTCAGGGTGAGGACAAAGGAAGGACCAGTTCCTTGTGTGCCTCAGTATCCCTTGACTAAGGAGGTGATAGAGGGTATTCGTCCTATTATCGAGTCTCTAATCCAACAAGGGATAATAATACCATGTTTTTCTGAGTACAATACACCAATTTTGCCTATAAAGAAGCCAAAACCGGATGAAAATGGCCGACCTGTTTACCGATTTATTCAAGATCTAAGAGCGGCAAATGATTATGTCATCAAGACACATCTAGTTGTCCCAAGTCCGGCTGCTATAATTTCCTCCATTCCAAGTCAGGCTAGATATTTCACTGTGGTAGATTTATGTTCTGCATTTTTCTCAATACCAATTCACGAGGATTCTCAAAAGATCTTTGCTTTTACGTGGGAAAAGACACATGGACCTGGACTCGTCTCCCACAAGGGTATACCAAGCCACCATCTCAATTTTCTCAAATTCTCCAAACTATTAAATTTAAAGAGAGTAAATTGGTGCATTTTGTGGATGATATTCTTCTAGCATCCCCAAATACAAAGGTGTGTCTTAGGGACAGCAAGATTCTTTTGATTGAATTATATAAAAGAGGACATAAAATTTCAAAAGCGAAATTAGTTCGTTTTACCCAGGGTGCAATATCTCAGATTCGTGTTATCAGAGGGTTCCAGAAGTATTACACAAAAGAGAATAGCTGACATACAAAAATTGAGTGCACCGAAAACTAAAAAACAACTTAGAGCTATTCTTGGAACTACTGGTTTCTGTAGACAATGGATTCCTGGATATAGTGGAATAACTAAGTGTTTAACAGATCTGACCAGGAATACAGAACCAGAACCTCTGAAACTAAAGCCTGAACATCGATTAGCCTTAGATAAGCTGAAAGAAGCCATTCTATCTGCACCTGCATTAGGAATCCCGGACTATGAGAAACCTTTTCAGCTGTTTGTCAATGAAACGAAGGGTATAGCTTCTGGTGTGTTGACACAGACTCTTGGACAAAGTTATCGTCCAATTGCGTATTACAGCTGTCTATTAGATCCAATAGCTGCGGGGACAGTACCCTGTCTAAGGGGGGTAGCTGCAGCAGCTGTGTTAGTCCAGAAGTCAGCTGATCTAGTTTTGGGATGTCCTTTGTCTATTGTTCACATCAGAGGAAGTTTCGTATTCAAGCATATTCTGACCAACAAATTGCTAAGTATGAAATTATTCTCTTAGGTAGTGAGAACATCCTGTTGAAGAGATGTAGCATACTTAATCCAGCTACTCTTCTTCCTGATTTACCAAAGAAAGGTGAGCCATTGCATGAATGTGTTGAGGTAGTAGATCTTGTGGAAATGCCTAGGATGGATTTAAAAGATACTCCACTCGAAAATCCAGACTGGGTGTTATTCACAGATGGATATTTATGTAATGAAATTAGATGTACTGGTGCTGCAGTTGTCACAGAATTTGAGACACTGTGGTATGGCTCATTACCTAATAATCTTAGTGCTCAAGGTGCTGAATTGGTGGCATTGAAGCAAGCCCGTCTTCTAGCTGAAGGTAAACGTGTGGATATTTACACAGACTCTTGATATGCATTTTCTGTTTGCCATGCAACAGGAACAATCTGGAAATGAGGTTTTATTACTGCATCGGGAAAACCAATAGCTCATGCAGGAATAATAATTGAGTTGTTGGAAGCAATCCAGAAGCCAAAACAGCTGGCAGTGATTCATTGTAGGAGTCATACTCGTGGTAGAGATTCAGTCTCTAAAGGAAATCATAGAGTTGATATCACTGCGAAGTATGCAGCCCAGAATGCTCCAATCTATGTGATGAATTTAACATCTATTGATTCTGATGATCTAGAGAAAGCTTATGTAGACTCAGATATTGAGAAATGGAAGGATAAATTTGGAGCTAGGAAAGAACATGGGATATGGATTACTGATACAGGAAGACCATTGTTACCAAAAGATTTGTATACCTATTTGTGTCAAGCCATCCACATAACAGGTCATTTTGGTACACAAGCTGTTGTGGATTCCATCAGGAGACAATGGGTTGCTCCTGGAATAAGTACTGTTGCAAATAAGGTCTGTAATAGCTGTCCAGTCTGCCAAAAGTTCAACCAAAGTGCATTCAGAAAGAAAGGTTTGGGTGGTAGACCTTTAGCATATTGTCCATTTGAGAGTTTACAGATTGATTATATCTATATGCCTAAAGCTGAAAGATACAAGTATTGCCTTGTGATAGTCGATAGACTAACTAAATGGCCTGAAGCTTTTCCATCAAATACAAATACAGCTACTTTTGTGGTGAAAGTGTTAATTAAGGGAAATTGTGCCTAGATTTGGTGTACCTTTAACCATAGATTCGGATAAGGGAATCTCATTTTACTCAGGATATCCTTAGAAGAGTCTATGAGAATCTAGGAATAACACCTAAATATCATGTTCCATACCATCCACAAAGTTCAGGTCAGGTGGAGTGTATGAATAGGGAACTCAAGACTATGGTTGGGAAACTCTGTGCTGAAACTCATCTTAAATGGCCAGAGATTCTTCCCATAGCTTTGTTTTACCTATGTACGAGACCAAGAGCAGATCTACATATATTATTGTATGAGATGCTCTTTGGACATGCTCCACTACAAGCAAAAACTTGTAAGGCTGTTTATGCATCACTCTTAGGAGGTGATTGCCAAATTGCTTCATATTTAAGTGCTTTACAGCAGAGGCTAAGAGAATTACAAGATATGGGAGTATTAATTCAATCTGGTCCATTGGATTATTCTCTTCATAATTTTCAACCAGTTGATATGGTCTATGTGAAAAATTTTGCCAAAACATCAGCAACAGAACAAAATTAGGTAGGTCCTTATACAATTGTATTAGTTTCACCATCTTCTGTAAAAGATTTAGGTAGAGATTTGTGGTATCATTGTTGTCACATTAAATTAGCACATGGAATAATAATGAAACTGTAGAGATTGTTAAGAATGAAGATGAAGAAAAAGAAGAGATTGTGTAATTTGAGATCTTCAGTCAATTAGAGTCTGTAGTCAGAAAGTTCAGTAAGGAGAGGACCATTCCAGCTGAAGAGGACATTCAGATGGAAGAGGAGATGGATGAAGAGGATTCAGGATTCAGGATTTATAGACTTTGTATTAAGACTGATGGACTTATGAATTGAACTGATAAAACTTCATTTTCAAGGATTTTCTTAAAGAAGAGGATTAATCATGGACAATTTAGATTAAATAGTTTGGAAGTTTTGGGGTAATGTATATAGTATCATTACATACTCATATGTATCCAACATTGCACTAAAATTATCAAGATCTTCGATGGAGAAAAGAAGAGGAAAACCGGAGAGAAGAAGAGAGGATTTCCTAGAGGAATGGAACATTGTGAGAAGAAAGGAGATCTGAAGGAGATCTACAGGAGATCTGGAGTTTTGGTAGGTATCATGCATCCATCAGTAACATGTTGCAACACAATATAGCAAAGAAACAACATAACACATCAGATACATAAGACACAAACATGTTAGGATACATTGTGTTCCTTATGGAATGAGACAATGTAGAAATACTAACAAAATTAGAATTAGCTATAGAATAAGTAAGTACTAACAAAGGATAGTTATTTACTAACAAAGATTAGCTAGTTATTTAGTTAACTGTAGCTAGACTAATACACTAATATTTTAGGGTTAGTTTAGAATAGTTTAGTGAAATAGATATAGTATTAGATTAGGTTAGAGGATAAGATAAGGTACTAATGTACATTACAGTGCAGATACAACAGACATAACAAAATTACATTACATGGAGAACATATAACATACTACAGATCACATATCACAAGTAATGTAAATAGTTGTGTAAATAGTATGTGTATATTGTACATTGTATTATAGTGTAAGTATTGTACATATGTAAAGGGTGTACATGCATATATATTGTATGTATATATCATGTGTATATGTATGTATAAATGTAAATTCTGTGAATACTTTGATATAATTGAGTTGCAAACATTCAAATGCAATTTGCATAAGGGTGTTTACTGTTTTGTTGTAATTTTGATGTAATGACTTATGCAACGTGTTAAAATGTATTTTTCAAAATGGTTTGCATTTATTAGTTGGTAGGATATTTCTGTATTAGAATAGGAGTTATGTTTGATGTTTGTTTTGACTTTTGTGTTGATTTTGTTGGGAATTTTGCTGTGTTACTTGTTTTATGCTTTGAACTATGTAACTGTTCAATGTATTTATCTTTTTACCTTTCCTTGTTGAAATCCCTAGTGTAGGGTAGAGTAGGAGAGTATTAGATAGAATAGAGTTAGTGTAGGTTGTTTGTTATTTTGGGTTAGAATTTTAGTTTAGTTCATAGTGCACAAATACCAAAATTTTTGGTAATTTTGGCTTTGTGCAAAGGGGGGAACTGTTATGAGTAAGATGAGATTAGCTAGTTATTAGGAATTAAGATGTACCTAGCAGGAAGGAGCTGGAGCTGGGAATTCCAGGTTGGAATGAAGGAGGAGGAAGTCTGCCTGTGCCCTGTGTGTGGACTCCATTAGTGGTGGGCAAAACTGTTGCCAGCCTGGGAGACCTCAGAGCAAAGGACACCTTGCATCCCGTTTTCCCCTGGGATCCTGTGTGGTGTGGCATCTAGTAAAGGACAAGATCTACAGAGCTAAGAGAAGAGGACAGTGCTTCAAGCAAACCCCTTTCTACTTGGTTCCTGAGACAACTTTAGCTCCTGGCATCCAGAGATCATCAGTGGATTGCAGTGAGAATCCCAAAGCCACAAAGCTCTAGCTGTACTCAAGCCTGGCAGGTTCCAGGTTTGAGGCAGAAACCCAGAGACTCCATTTATAGCTCCTTGGACCCTGTTAGATCACTTAGATAAGAGTAGAATAAGTCCTCCCATTGCCCTGTGGTTTTATCCCTTAGATTTTAGTATAGAAATCCTTTCCCACCTTTTTAGTATAACATAATTAAAGCTGTTAAGTCCCTTTTACCTTGTTAGCCTGTTACTATACTCTGGTCTAGTGGAAGCTGGGTGACAGTTAAGATCAACTGCCATACCGGTGGAGATCCAGAAAAACTCTGGTCTCTTCACCCTGGTCCAGTCATAAATCCTAAAGTGTGTTCCCACAAAGCCCTTAGCTTATTGTAATATCCCTGGTGACCCCATTACCGATATTTTCCTACACTCCCCCACCAACTGCAGTTGAGATATAGAACAAAAATCTGATCACAGAGCAAGGAATCAGATCAAAGACACATCATCATCATTATATACATATATCTATCCACCTTTCTTTTAACAATATCAATACTGATCTGAGCAGTAATGGAAGATGTTATTGAATGCTGTTTTAATGTATTGTTGGCATATTTTGTGGTCTATTCCTGTCTTTATATTTAGGGGTATCCTTAAATATGTAAAATTAGGAATAAATTTTGATTGGTTACAGCCTATCTGGTTAACAACTGTGTTAGATGTGCTGGCACATACACCAGTGATACTTTTGTGTTGTTATACGTTATACTTTATGAGATGGCTACTGAAGTATATGTTGTACACGGTTAAGATTATATGTCAATGGTATACTAGGGAGTCAGAATTGAAGATCATGATGAGGTTGTTATAGATTCAGGTTAATAATATTGAATTATTAGGAACTGATTAAGTAACTTATCGAAATAAAAAGATAAGAGGGCCAAGTTCTAGACTCACACACCATCATACAGCTGGAGGATATAGAAGAATCCCATAGCCAAGCTACTGCTAACCCTTCCAAACCCATGGCAACATCAAAGACCACCTTTGCAAATGTTAAACTGAAACAGATCCCTTTGGACCCAGTACTGTCTTTGTTCCCCATAGTGAACCAGACTCACATTAGGCTGGAAAGGAATATAGTCCACATGAAAACTTACAAGGCTTTCACGGCCCAAGATCTTGAAGTGCTCAGAAGGAGGTTCCCTAAATATTTTCTATCACCATACAAATTGGTGAAAGAATTAAAGAGAACCTTTGACCTTTTTAATCCTAACTTTGCTGACATTGAATTTTTGCTGGATGAATTTTATACACCTTCCAAAAAGGCAGGGTTCCTTGAAGAAACCAGGACTAATGAAAATCCAACTTTCTGGCCAACTGAGCACCAAGACTTAGAGGTCCCACACAAATATGAGATATTTGCTCCAGTACAGAACTGATCTTTTGGAGGCATTCAAAATACATGCAAAAATGCCTAATGCCTGGAACAAATATGAAAAATTAAAGCAGGCTGAAGATGAACATCCTAGCCTATTTCTGGATGGATTAATTGAGGGATCAGAAAATTAGGGTTTCGTTGTGATCAGGCTGCTGAATCCCTACAACATATTAGGAGGCAATTCATAAAAGGCACGACAATCCCAATCCAAATCTATTTCAGACAGAACAGTCCTCAGTGGGATATTCTCTCTTGAACTGAGACAACATGCAACTTACATACATGACTCTAGGAACAGGGAACAAAGAGCAATGAAAGAATCAGAATGAGAAAGACAAGCTGATTTCTGACTTCGAGACAGTTAAAAGATGCAAAAAGAGAGAAAGAGGAAATAAAAAATTTACCTCTGCAAGCTGGGAGGGCACAAAGTCAAACTAGACAAACTGAAACATACTCAAACCCTAGAAGGAACTCAAACAGCAATCACAAATGTTACCTGTGTGGAAAAACAGGCCATGTAATTCGTTACTATAGGTTCAAGAAGCAAATTGACTTTAGTAACACAAAAGAGAACAAAGATACAAGGAGAACAATTTATAGCACTAAATGGGGCATGAAATGTATCATGAAAAAAAATTTGTCACATGCTGAAAGTTGAGGGACAAGTGATGGACAGAATATATATTCAAATTTTTGGAATCTCAACAGAAATCAAGAAGTGCCTCCAGAATGCTGGACCATTTGGTGTAAATTTTGAGGACAAGGACAAGAATCTCACAGGATTAATGGATAGTGAAGGGAGCAAGCATTGATCCATCTTGAATAGCTTGTGTTTGTGTATGTGTGCGTTTTTCATCTTTTCCCTAGGTACTTGCCTCTATATATCTTCTACCAAATCTTCCTTAGGGACTTCATCCAAAATCTTATAGACCTTTCTTTTTTGATCTTTTGACATTGGTTTCTCATGGGTTGTTTTTTATGGTCATACATTTTTCTGACCCCTTTCCTTTTTCCTTTTTCCTTTCAGATTCTTTTCCTCCTCAAATACACTGATTAACTTCTAGGGAAAATGTATATAAATATATAAAGTTTTCTGTTTGTCATTTAAAGTTCTCAAGCTAGCCCCTTTCAACTTTTCCATATACTCTATAGTCTTTGGATCCTGTTGTGAGGATGATTAGTTATTAGGAGACCTAACAGGAAAGGGCCGGAGAATTCCAAACGGAATGGGGAATCAGGAAGTGTGTGTCTCTCTCCGAGATGGACTCCATGGGGTTGGAACAAGCTATAACTGACCCTGGGAGACCTCAGAGCTAGTGGAGTCATATCCCGATTCCCTGGGATCTTGGAGAGTGGTGAAGGCTGAAAAGGCAGAAGACCTCAATCCTGTGAGTCAACACTGTGTAGGGAAGTGGCCTGTGATCTGGTGGACTTGCAGACTTCTCTCCCTACCTGGCTACTTTGGATCATCAGTTGAGGAGTTGACTCCTGGCATGCTGAAAACATCTCTGGAATAGTTGCGAGACCCCAAGTTCAAGCCCTCTTCCTCAGGTCCTCAGCCAAGCTGTCAAAACCTGGCAGAAGCCAGGTTGGCTAAGGAACTTGCCCCTTTTGATTCCAGTCCTGGGTTGTCATAGTTTCATTTAACCCCCTTTCCATTCCCCTCATATTATAATTAAATTGATCCCCCGTGTTTTTTTAGTAATTTAAAGTCCACATTGTGTATATGTAATAATCTGAATTTATTCCCGGGTGGGTGGGGCAGAGTGACAATTGGTCAGGTTTAACTGCCATTTCAGTCAATGGTCATTCCCTTATAGTTAAACCTGGTTCCCTGGCTTGTAAAGTCTTACCCATTTTCCCTTCCTGTCTCCTATCCACCCCACTGAGCCCACATTTAATATTTAAGTCAACTTGTCTGGTTTTCCCCATAATAATCCCCAGTGCTTAGCACTCTTAACAAAGGCTTACTAATGCTTGGCATTTTAGGCCCATGATAGTGAACCTATGGCAAGCATGCCAAAAAGGGCACACAGACAGAATCCTCTCTGTGGACATACCTGCAGTCACCCACCAGAGTTTGTTACTAGAAAGCTAGAGGGACTCAGGGTGGAGCTGTTCCCCTCCGTCTCTCCATGGGCCTGAGGACATTCCTCACTTCTCTCACCCCTCTGCCCAGTAGTCCAATGGGAGCACTTCCTCCCTCCCCTTAATGGGATAATAGGAGGTTGAGGGAGGTGGGGAGGGCAGAGCATAGCACTTGGTCTGTGGATGGTGTGGGGGGGGGGGTGACACTCAGTTTTGGGAGGCAGGCCCGGCACTCTCTAAAAGGTTCACCGTCACTGTCTTTAAATCTTTCTGCTCAAATCACTTCTCCATTGCTCTCTGGGTAACCCTTAACATATCAGGAATTCATTGGTGGCATTGGTGGTCAGTTCTCTAGTTGTAATGAAATATCACAACAGCAGGAATACTTTTATCTAAGGTCAGGACAGATAGGAGTTCCCCATGAAGATCATGTCCTGAAAGCATTTTTAGACCATTTGCTGCTTCACTTGAAGCAGGATGTGTTCATATAAGCTGAACAGAGCTGTTAGGTTCCTCTACTACTGCTTATTGTAACAAAGGAATATTCAGTTTTGTGGCTTAATTTGTACCGACTGTGTGAACTATGGTTATTTATCAATTTATTAGAAAAATGAAATCTTTTTTCCACAACATTTTCCCCATATTTAAGGGTTACTGTTTAGAATTACACAAATGAAAAGAATATTGAGTTAATTTTCTGAAAATTGCAAATCTTTGAGCCTATTTCTCATCTTTAAAATGGAAACAACACATCTGATTTGCATAAAAAGCTTTTTTGTGAGGGTTATTTAGCAATTAATTTAGTATTAGTGTTGGACCTAGCAGGAAGGGCTGGAGGATTCCAAGATGGAATGAAGATCACGAAGTGGGGCTTATACTCTGAGACTCCATAGTGGCCAAGGACATAACTATTGCTAACCCTAGGAGATCTAAGAGTTAGGGAAACTGCATTCAGATTCCCTGGGATCCTGAGAGAGGTGGAGGCTTTCAGCAGTGGACAACAGACCTGCAGAGCAGCACCAAGTGGGAAAGTGGTTTGTGATCTGGCTGACAGCATTGTAACTCACTCTCCCTACCTGGACCTTGGATCACCTGTCCTGGTGGAATTGGCTCCTGGCATCCCGAGACCATCCTTGGATTTACCATGAGACCCCAATTGAAAGTGTTATATTGAAACTCTGGGAGCAGAGAGTCTCAATGTTGATTGACAGGTGAAGACCCTTGGACATCAGAATGTTCCCAGAGGCCATGAGGACAGGGGAGAAAGCAGTTGGGGGGGGGGTGGAGTATAAATACCCTGGCAGCCCTGGCTTTTGGTTCCTTTTCATTTCCCTTGGACCTGAGATCTATGGACCCTGGTCTATTGGGATTTGAGACTTGCTTGGTTCAACCTTGCAAGAACTCCTGTCTTGTACCTGATTAACATTGCCAACCTGTACCCAGACCATCAAACTTATTCTGTCCCCTAGATATTTAGGAATTCAAACATCTTTAGTTATCTAGGTCTCCCAGGGCCCGGGAGGGATCCAGGAAGTGGGCAGGAGAAGAAGAAGTGGGTGGAAAGGGGGAGGTACCTAAAGGCTGTATAGGCATAACATCTGGCAAGAAGAAGAAGCTGAAGACATCTAACAACAGCTTGCTTGCTCTAGTTTGGCTGTGGCCAGGCTGAGACAGAGGAGCTACTAAACAAGCCAGAATCACTCACCTGCCTACAACTCTGAGGGATTACTATTATCAACATTAGGGTTTCCCAATTCCTCTTCCCATTTCCTAATATTCCTTCTTTGCTAAAAATATAAAGCTATTCAAGTACCTTCCTGGAGTGGTTGTTTCATCACTTCTCTGGGAAGGGAGCAACACAGTCAGATAAATGTGTCCAAGGCTAATAGAGCCCAATAACCATCATAGATCAACCCCAGGTGGGACCTGACAAGGATATTCATCCATTGACCTGAAGGATCCTACCTGGGCACTGTTATAAGGAGGGAGGTGGTACAATATCTAGCTAGGTGGCAAGACTCAGATCTCTTGCTCTAGCCACATATCTGAGCTATCACTGCTGTCACCTAATTAGCAGTGGTAGTATCCAGTCTACCCTCTGCTGTCTCTATGTAGCCCATTCATTTATAACAGTTTTTGGCGAAGCCAGGCTATTGAACCTATCTAAAGAGAGAAAAAGAGTAAAGAGAAATGGGATTAACGAGGATGTCATTTATACTGGGGACAATAACGATGTTCTTATATTCTTTTACACAAGGAGTGATAAAATTATGGTTCTGCATCATACCAGATATTTCATAAAGATATTAACCATCTATGACACCTACAAATATTTGACTATAACAATGGCAGAGTTTCTATCATATTTGCCAGCATTAATAGTGGCTTTGGTTACTGTGATACAAGGGTTGATGGCAGTAAGGAAATTGATTACTATGATGTTTGGTAAAGGCAAAACTGATAAAGATGATATAATAGCCATGATGAAGGAATAGTTGAGGTTGACGGGACTAACAACAGAATAAGATTGGGGCAAGATCTAGATAAACATACTATAATGCAATTCAAAATCGAGGGCATGTATAAACCAAAGGACAAACAAACTCCCAAAGTGAAAATGACAGATGCTAGTATACAAACAGACAATGAAACAGGGACAACTACACAAACAGAAGATGGAGCAATGGCACCTGATACCATGACCTTGCTACCAATAATTGACCAAACGCAATTCAGGGCTGATGGGGAGGCAGTGAACATGAAGACTTACAAGGCATTCACAGCCCAGGATTTGGAGGTGTTGAAAAGATGATTTCCCAAATTCTTTCTGTCCCCTTACAAGGCAACTAAGGAATTGAAACATACATTTAGCTTGTTTAACCCATCATATGCGGACATGGGATTTATTCTTGATGAATTTTTTACTCCTAGTGAGAAGACAAGGTTTATAGATAAGACTAGGAACAATGCCAACTTAGTAGACTGGCCAAGAGATCATTCAGCAATAGATTTGAGTTCTCCTGCTAATATGAGAGATTTAATAAAGTGCAGAACAGATCTATTGGAGGCAGTAAAAATTCATGGAAAAAGGCCAAATGAATTTGAGCAGATGAGGCAAACTGAGGATGAGCACCCGAGTTTGTTCCTAGACAGGTTGATGGAAAAGTCTGAAAATCTCCTAGGTTTCAATAGGGACCAAGCAGATGAAGCATTACCCCATATAAAGAGGCAGTTCATAAAGGGAACTAGTGTGCCTATTCAAGTATATTTCAGGCAAAATTGTCTACAATGGAAGGAATTGTCATTGGAAGAAATCGGGAAACATGCCACATACATTTATGAGTCTAAGCAGAAAGAACAACAGATTAGATATGAGCTGGACTCAGAGAAAGACAGGACAATTCAGGAGTTAAAACGGGAGTTGAAATAGGCAAAGAGAGATCGAGACAGAGAAGAGTTTAAAAATTATGCCTTACATACCACCAAAAATAGAGAATTTAGACCAAAAAATAATTACTATAATCAGAAAAAAGTCCAATAATTCAATTCCTAAATGTTTCTTATGCAATAAGGCAAGCCACCTGATAAAACAATGTAGATTCAGGAAACAAATTGATTTTAATAAGGATAGGACTGATTCTTATAAAACTTATGTCAACAGTCATTGGGCAAGCAAATCTCAAAAATCACAAGCTTGTTGTCAACATGATTGTAAAAAATCTGATAAGCCATCTCTAGGTGAAATGGAAAAATATTTAAAATTAGGAGAAAGACCAAGAAGTACACAATGAAGGTTAACCTGTAATACATACCATCCAAGAGAGACAGATAGTGAGAGCAAAAAGCTCAAAGGAAAGAATGAGGCTAAAATACTAATGATGGACAGTGTTGAGGGAAATCAATATACCACATTAGAGAAAAGACAAAAGTCCACTGCTGAGATAGAGATGGACAATGACTTGAGAGACTTGCATAGACACATCTATGGGGTAAAATCTTCTCTTGTGGGAAGCACTGAAGTTTCACAGACTTCAAAGGAGGAAGTGAAAGAAATTGACAAAGGGCTAGTTCCAGTTGCTTATATTTTGAAATAGACAATCAGAGTAACATTGTTGCAAATAGCCAATCGCTAGCTATGTTGGACAATGTGAGTAACTTAGGGGAGAGACTTGGTAACACTACCAAGCCCTGAGAGCAGTGCTTTGCCAGAGAGAAAGATTTAACTTCACTTAGTTTAACACCTAATATCAAAATGGAGGACAAGAGAGGAACAATGTTTTAGACTCAAACCTCTAGCTCAGAGAGCATCTTAACAGAAAAAGGGATACATTTCTGTATAAACCCCGAGGCTGAGAGTTTCAAGCCTAGTGAGTGTCATTTCAAAGCGGCCAGCAAGAGAAATTTTTTAAAAAATGGAAGACACTTTGAAAACGAAGCTTAGAGAGGCAGGCTTACCCGTGAATACCTACAGCTTAGAAAATACCACACACACAGGGCCGAGACCTCAAGTCTTAGTGAGAGGGGAGGAAAATACATCTAATCCTTTCTCTAGAACCATGATTGGAGACTTAAAATGCCCTGGAGTGGTGGGAGAAACTGACAAAATTCAAACGGTTGTCCAAGAGAAGCCATTTTGTCTTCTAGGCTCTGAAGGCAAGCAGCCAGGGGGAGGGGCAGAATCAGATATCAGAGAGGAACTGCACATGGAGGCAGACATTTTCCAGGAAGTGAACTCATGATTAGACTACCGTATATCTCCTAAGAGAGAGGCATTAGATTCTGAAACCATTATTACCCTGCCACTAAAGAATAGAAATCATTACATTAACACAAGCTCTCCAAATTGCTAAAAACAAAGCTGTGAATGTCTTTACAGTCTCGAGATATGCATTTTTGGTTGTGCATTCATCTGGAGGAATTTGGAAGAAAAGAAGGTTCATAACTTCAAATGGGAAAGCAATAGCCTTTGGGAAACTGATAAGCGAATTGTTAGAGGCCATACAGTTACCATCAAAGTTATCTGTCATTCACTGCAAAGCACATCAAAAGTTAATGGGACCAGTACAGATAGGCAATTACAGAGCAGACATCAGTATGAAGTTTGCAGCCAGATTTGGACCAAAAGCTATTATTTCACTTAGCCTTAGTGGATAAAGATAACTACTACAAGCTTATTCACAAAAGGAAGTGGAATATTGGCAGAAAAACCTTGGAGCCAATCTAGTGAATGGAGAGTGGATGTCAATCTCTGGAAAACCGTTTTTGCTGAAATTACTGTACCATACTACTTGTGTAGCAGTTCACAGAAAAGGACATTATGGAGTTTTAAGAATTGTAGATACAATTTGCGAAAGCTGGATAGCTATAGGTGTGACAACAGAAGCCAAATGTGTGTGTGACAGTTGTATAGTGTGCCAACAATATAATAAGGCTATAATTAAGACCAAAGCCTATGGAGGAAAACCACTAGCGTTCACACCATTTGAGTGCTTGCAAATTATGTCACGATACCTAGATGTCAACAGTACATACTCCTAATAGTGGACAAGCTGACTAAATGGCCAGAGGCATTCCCAGCGAAGAAAAATGATGCAGCTTTCGTAGCAAAGATGCTACTGAGGGAGATAATTCCAAGATTCTCTATTCCAGCAATAATATCATCTGACTCTGGAAATCATTTTGTAAACTCTATTTTAAAGCAAATCTATCAAGTGCTAGGGATTAAGAGACATCTATGTTCTATCTATCGACCTCAGTCATCAGGAGCTGTGGAATAAACCAATCAATCTTTGAAATCAATGATTGGGAAGCTGTGTACAGAAAGTGTTGTATTGAATCTCTGGGAGCTTTTTAGTTCACTTGATGATTGACAGGTGAATTGGTTGGATGTCGGAATATTCCCAGAGAGGCATGCAGACTCAGGAGAGGGCAGTTGAGAACCCTGGGAGAGGTTCTGGGGTCTTTACCTGTCCCTGAGGTTGGAGTGGTGTGGATCCTGGTCTTTGGGAAAATTGAGAGACTTGCAAACTCAACCCTGCAAGCTCCTCCTGTGTTTCCTGTACCATCATCAACCTGTATCAGACCACCATCTCTGTTTCTACTGCCTCTAGATAGACTCTAAACCCAAAACCAACTACTATTGTCAAAAGAAATCAAATCAATTCCTAAATGTTATCTTTGCCACAGACCAGGCCATTTTTTGAAGGACTGTAGATTCAAGAAACAAATTGACTTCTGTAAAGATAGATCTGATTCATATAAGAAATCCTATGCTAATAATAGTTGGGCAAGCAAAGCACAAAAATCACAGGCTTGTTGCCAACATGTTTGCAAGAAATCAGACAAATCATCTTTAGAGCAAATGGAGAAATTTTTGAAGCTTGGGACAAGGCCAAGGAGAGTATCGCAATGCAGGTTAATTTATAAGACACATCATCAAAGAGAAAAGGCAGATAAAGAGAGCATAAAGTTCAAAGACATGAATGAGGGTAATGTTTCATTGATGGAAAGTATTGAGGGAAATCAATATACTATATTTGAACATAAGAAGAAGTCAATAGCTGATTTACAGTTGCAAAATGATATAGAAATATTGCATAAAGAAATTTATGGAAGGGAAAATTCTCTTGTGGGAAGCACAAATCCACAGACTTCAGTAGAAGGAGTGGGAGATTTTGACAGAAATCTAGTGTCAAATGGGTTAAAATTTGAGCTAGGAAGTCAAAAATACATTGTAGCGAATAACCAATCATTAGTTATGTTGGGCAATGAAAGTAGCCAAGGGAATCAATTTGGAGAAATTTCCAAACCCCTAGACCTGTGCTTAGCCAAAGAGAAATATTTTTCACATAGTGTAACTCCTGGAAGCAAAATGGAGGACGAGAGAGTAACAATCAGTTCTTAAGCTCAGAGAGTACTTTAACACCAGTGAAAGACTTCCTTTTCTGTCTAAACCCCGAGGCTGAGAGTTTTGAGCCTAAATACAATGTAGCCAGTGAGTTGTCAGAGTAGCCGCCAACTAGCAGAGAAAAAAACACCAGTGGGTTTAAACTGAGGCTTGTACAGACAGGGCCACCCAAGACTATTTATTAATCAGAAATTAACACACAAACAGGGATGAGACTTCAAATCTTGTTGAGGGGGGAGGAGTTTATACTTAATACTGTCCCTAAAGCCATGATTAGAGACTTACAATGCCCTGGAATGGTGGAAGAAACTGTCAGATTTCAAACTCTGATTCAAGAGAAGCCATTTTGCTCTGTAGACAGGCAGCAAGGGGGAGGGGCAGACTTAGACTCTTACAATACAGAGGATGTGCTAATTGGAGAAGACATTTTCCAGGAAATGAAATTCTTGTTGTGATTACGATGGACCTTCTAATAGAGAGGCATTAAATTCTAAAGCCAGCACTATCCAGCTACTAGAGACACACAGCTATTACCTTTGCATAACAACAATGACCATAAAAATCCATTGGTCACTATCCAGCATATGGGAAACTGATTAGCAAATTGTTAGAGGCCATACAATTACCATCAAAGTTATCTGTCATTCACTGCAGGGCACATCAAAAGCTAGTGGGACCCGTATCGATAGGCATATCGACAGAGCGGACATTTCAGTGGAATTTGAAGCCAGGTGTGAACAAAAAGCTGTATTTCACTTAGCTTTAGTGGATAGAGATCAACTACTACAAGCCTGTTCACAAAAGGAAGTGGAATATTGGCAGAAAAATCTTGGAGCCACTCTGGTGAATGGAATGTGGATGTCAATCTCTGGTAAACCGTTTTTGCCGAAATTACTGCACCATACTGCATGTGCAGCTGTGCATAGGAAAGGCCACTATGGAGTTTCAGGAGTGGTAGATACAATTTGCAAAAGCTGGATAGCAGTAGGCATGACGACAGAAGCCAAACGAGTGTGTGATGGTTGTATCATATGTCAACAATACAACAAGGCTGTAATTAAGACCAGAGCCTTTGGAAGAAAACCAATAGCTTTCACACCGTTTGAGTGTATACAGATAGACTATGTCATGATGCCTAGATGTCAACAGTACAGGTACATGCTCGTGATAGTGGACAAGCTGACCAAGTGACCAGAAGCATTCCCAGCTAAGAAAAATGACCTAGCTTTTGTAGCAAAGATGCTATTGAGGGACATAATTCCAATGTTCTCTATACCATTAGTAATTTTGTCTGACTCTGGTAGTCATTTTGCAAATTCTATTTTAAAGCAAATCTACCAGGTGTTAGGGATCAAGAGACACTTGTGTTCTATCTATCCACCTCAATCATCTGGAGCTGTGGAAAGGACTAACCAATCTCTGAAATCTATGATTGGAAAGCTGTGTACAGAGAGTCATTTTAAATGGCCAGATGTTTTACCTATGGCACTTTTCTATTTGAGAAGTCAACCAAATAGTCAAACTCATTTGTCACCATTTGAACTATTATATGGTCAGCAGCCATGGATAGGAAAAGCTCCACAAGACACTAATTACCTATCACATTTAGGGATTGAGTGCAAAATCTATGAATATGTCACATTATTGAAAGAGAGATTGGATGAACTATAGAAGTCATCTCTAATACAGCAAAGAGTTCCTCTTGACTTTAGTCTTCATGATTATCAACCTGGAGATAAAGTATATATCAGAAACTTCACAAGAAAATCAGTATTACAACCAAAATGGATAGGTCCTCATACACCATCTTCGGTAAAGGTTAAGGGAAAAGATGCGTGGTATCACTATACCCACTTAAAGAAAGACCTTAGGAAAGCAAAGTCCTCATCAAGAAATCAGTCTGAAATGCAAGAAACAGAGTCTCAACTAAACAGGAAGTCTCAATCACAAGACACAGAATCTGACATAGAAATAGAACCTCAAAGTAAAAGATCATACTTGAAAGCAAAGTCTCAAACAAAAAAACACCAAGAAACAGATCAATATGAAGAACATGATACTCAAATCATTGATTTAAATCATACAAATACCTCATTCATGCATGAAGATCAACAGTTAAGTTTATCAGAAATCAGTAGTGAAGAAGAAGAAACAGAATATTAGTCTAAACATTATATATCTACATCATAGACAAGTGCAAACATAAAGTCTCATAAAGGAATTTTGTGGCAACATAAAATTCTCACATAACATCACACAGTCATGCATTGGTTCCTGATCCAGGGATTCTTCAATCAAGTCGACAACAGACAAGATGGGTTTCCAGCAAAGGAGAAGAGAGATAAAATCCCGAAGAGTTCCAGAGACATCAGGACATCAGGACCAGTGCAAGGACAAGAGGAGACATTACACTGACAGACTGTATAAGGACCTGAACTGTGACAACAACTGTGACTTGGACATCACCAGGAGACTCACAAGAAGAGAAGATCAGAGGATGAAGATTAGGTTTGAATAAGGGCAAGGTTTTCACATTCAGACACTAATCACAAGGGAAATGCACATATAGAATGCATGCAACAGGACATAAGCTGATTGACAGAGGAATTCTAAAGAAGAAGGTGAGTATAAATCCAACAGGATATGTTAGGTCATGAGTCCAACACATAGTCATAATAAAGTCACATCATATGTAGATATTGTATATAGTTGAAGAAGAAACTACAATGACCCAAATGGGCAAGAGAGTTAAGTTTCCTTGCAAGGTCTAAAGTAGTCATTTCATAAGAACATCACATGAAAACCTTGTACATATGTAATATTGTTACTAACATATATTGCATAAGTCTACTAACCCATAGGGAAAGAGTAGATGTAGGGATGTTCAAGTTTTAGCTAGTATAGGGTCAGTGTAAAATAGTTATAAATGTTCAAATAGAATTGTTTGAAAGAATGTATGGTAGACATTGTGTAGAGTAGGTTAGTTAGAAATGAAAACTAATTGACTAACACATTAACTGTAGTATAAAATTTACTGACAGACTAATCTTTCTGACTATAGATTAGGGAATAGAAATATTAAGAGTTTAATATGAGTTAGGAATGTTGTTTGAAGTTAGTATTAGTAATATAGACAGAGTTGTTGCAAATTTCTTTATCTTAGGTTAGGAAACAACAGAGATGATTGTTCTTAAATGTTATAATGTTCATATGTTATGTTTATGTTCAACTGATGTGTTCATGGAATGTTGTATTCAAATCCCACACTTTCCCACAGAGAAATCTATCCTAAACTCTTGTCATTAGCTTTAGGCTAGTTAGTTAAGGCATTAGATAAGGTAAGATTTATTATTTTTTGGGAAGGGATAGTTAATGGGATAGAACCATAGTTAAGATTAGTATAATGTAGAGATCATCCATGGATGAGATCAGCTAGAAATTTACAGGTTGAAATTTCCAAAAACAAAACAGCATTCATGTTATATTGAATCTCTGGGAGCTTGAAGTTCACTTGATGATTGACAGGTGAATTGGTTGAATGTCGGAATGTTCCCAGAGAGGCATGCAGACTCAGGAGAGGGCAGTTAAGAACCCTGGGAGAGGTTCTGGGATCTTTACCTGTCCCTGAGGCTGGAGAGGTGTGGATCCTGGTCTTTGGGAAAATTGAGACTTGCAAACTCAACCCTGCAAGCTCCTCCTGTGTTTTCTGTACCATCCATCATCAACCTGTATCAGACCATCATCTCTGTTTCTACTGCCCCTAGATATTAGGAAGTAAATCATCTTAGTCATCTAGGCTTCTCAGGGCTTGGGAGGGATCTGGGAAGTGGGCAGGAGAAGAAGAAGAGGGTGGATAAAAGGTGGATATCTCAACTGATTAGGCTTAACATCTACTGAAAAGGAAGCTGAAACTATACAGCAGTTTGCCTTCTCTGGCGTAGCCCTGGCCAGGCTGTACCAGAGAGAAGCTATCATTTTGATTCCTTCATTTTGCCTGCAGTTAGAGATTCGTTAGTATCAATTTAAAGTAGAGTCTCCCCATACCTCAATCCCATACCATTATCCTTCTGTGCCAAATATATTCAAAGTTTAAAGTACCCTCCTGAATTGCTTTCCAAAGCTTTTTTGGGAAGGGAGTCACGCAGTCAGATTACCAACGTTACCTCAGCTGAAGAGCCCAATAATTAATATCTATTAACCCCAGCCAGGTCCTGAAGGGATAATATACATTGACCTAAAGGATCCTGCCTGGGCAACTGTTATAAAGGAGAAGTGTCATCCTATCTTCTCTCTGTACTCCATTTACATATACATACTACTAGATAGTAGTACCTCCTTTTAATATAACAAAAGTCATCTTAAATGGCCAGATGTTTTACCTATGGTGCTTTTCTACTTGAGAAGTCAGCCCAATAGTCAAACACATTTGTCACTGTTTGAACTATTGTATGGTCAGCAACTGTGGGTATGAAAAGCTCCAGGAGACACTAATTACCTATCACATCTAGGAATTGAGTGCAAAATCTATGAGAATGTCACCTTATTGAAAGAGAGATTAGATGAATTACAAAAGTTATCCTTAATACAGCAAAGAGTTCCACTTGAGTTTAGCCTACATGATTATCAACCTGGAGATAAAGTTTATATCAGAAATTTCACAAGAAGATCAGTGTTAGAATCAAAATGGTATGGACCATATGAAATAATCCTAGTAACACTTACCTCTGTAAAAATCAAGGGAAAGGAGACATGGTATCACTATACCCACTTAAAAAAAGACCTCAAGGAAGCCAAGACCTCATCAAACATTCAAGCTCAAATGCAAGAAACAGAATCTCATCAAAACATGCAGCCTCAAACACAAGAAACAGAGTCTGACTTAGAGATAGAACCTCAAAGCAAAGGATCACACTTAAAAAACAAAGCCTCAAATAGGAAAACACCAAGAAACAGGTCAATATTAAGAACATGACACTCAAATCATTGATTTAGATCGCACAAATGCCTCATTCATTCATAAAGATCAACAGTTAAACCTATCAGAAATCAGCAGTGGTGAAGAAGAAGAAACTGAATATTAGACTAAGCATTACATATTACATCAAAGACAAGTGCAAAAACAAAATCTCATAAGAAATTTTGTGGCAACACAAAATTTAACATGACATCACACAGTCACACATTGGTTCCTGATCCAGGGATTCTTCAATCAAGTTGACAACTGACAAGATGGGTATCCAGCAAAGGAGAAGAGAGATGAGATTCCAGAGTTCCAGAGACATCAGGACATCAGGACCAGTGCAAGGACAACAAGAGACATTGCACTAACAGACTGTATGTTATATTGAATCTCTGGGAGCTAGGAGTTCACACTGTGATTGACAGGTGGATCAGTTGGATGTCGGAATGTTCCCAGAGAGGCGTGCAGATAGGAGAGGGCAGTTGGCCCAGGGGGGAGTATAAAACCACCCTGGTAGCCCTGGCAGGAGTTCTTGGTTCCTTTCTTTCCCTGAGACTGGAGATCAGTGGATACTAGTCTTTGTGGGATTGAGACTTGCAGACTCAACCCTGCAAGCTCCTCCTGTTTGTTCCTGTATCATCAACAACCTGTACCCAGACCATCTCTTATTCTACTGCCTCTAGATATTAGGAAGTCAATCATCTTAGTTATCTAGGTATCCCAGGGCCCGGGAGGGATCCAGGAAGTGGGCAGGAGAAGAAGAAGAGGGTGGAAAGGGGTGGATATCTCAAACTGGTTAGGCTTATCTAGTGAAGAAGAAGCTGAAAAGACTATACAGCAGTTTGCCTGCTCTGGGGTGGCTCTGGCCAAGATGTACCAGAGAGAAGGTATCATCTTAATTCCTTTACTTGCATACAGTTTAGAGATTCATCATTATCATTTTAAGTTAGGGTCTCCAATACCTCTATCCAATCCCATTATCCTAGTTTTAAAGTACCTTCCTGAAGGAGTTATTCAAAGCTTCTTTGGAAAGGGAGAGACAGTCAGATTCCAATGTTACCCAGCTAAAGAGCCCATTAAATAATATCAATTAACCCAGGTGGGTCCTGAAGGGATATCTTCCATTGACCTAAAGGATCCTGCCTGGGCAACTGTTATAAAGGAGAGAGGTGTCATCCTATCCTCTCTCTATACTTCATCTACATCTACATCTAATAGATAGGAGTATCAGTTTTTCATTATAACAGTTTTTGGCATAGCCAGGCTTTGAACCTGTTGAAAAGACCAAAGAGATAATGGGGATTGTGATAGTTGTTTTTGTTTTGAGTACCTTGGCCATGTTCCTGTATTCGTTTACTCAGTGAGTGATGAGACTTTGGTTCTGCATAATACCGGATTACCTAATGAAGCTAGTTCAGATCTATGCCACATGGAGATACTTGACCATATCCCTGGCAGAGTTTCTGTCCTACTTGCCAGCGTGGTTGTGGCTTTGGTTACTTTAATACAGGCAGTTATGGCAATGAGAAAAGTTTACTCTCTAGTATTTGGTAAAGGAAAATCAGACAAGGATGAGGTAATCTCACTTATGAAAGAGCAGATAAGGATGATGATAGAGACCAATAATAAAATTCGTTTAGGACAGGAATTGGACAAGCATACCATACTGCAATTGGAACTTATTGAAGGCATGTACTCTCCAAAAGATAAAATGACTCCTAAAAAGGCTATGATTACTATTGGTACACAGACTGAGACTGCAAATGACAAGGAAACTTGGACTGCTACTCAAACTGAGGAAGGGGCAATGGCACTGGCTACTGTGACTTTGCTACCCATAATAGATCAAATTCAGTTTAGGGCTGATGGTGAGGCAGTGAATATAAAGACCTATACTACATTCACAGCCCAGGATTTGGAGGTGCTAAGGAGAAGGTTCCCCAAGTTTTTCCTTTCACCTTATAAGGCAGCCAAGGAATTGAAAAGGACATTCAGTTTATTTAATCCTTCGTATCAGGACATTGAAATTTGTCCTCAAGGAATTTTTCACACCCAGTGAAAAGGCTAGGTTCATAGATGAAAGGAGATCGAATGCAAATTTGATGGACTGGCCTAGGGACCATTCAATGATTTATTTGAGGTCTCTTGCCAACATGAGGGACCTGATCAAATGTAGATCTGATCTTTTAGAGGTGGTTAAAATCCACACTAAGTGCCCCAACGGCTGGAGTAGATTTGAAAAGATGAGGCAATCTGAGGAAGAGCATCCAAGTTTATTTTTGGATAGATTGATGGAAAACTCAGAAAATCTACTTGGTTTTAACAGAGATCAGGCTGATGAGGCTTTACCTCACCTTAAGAGGCAATTTATTAAGGGAACAAGTGTGCCCATACAGGTTTACTTTAGACAGAGCTGTCCACAATGAGAGGAATTGTCATTAGAAAAGATCAGGGAACATGCCACTTATATTCATGAGTCTAGGCAGAAAGAAAATCAAATTAAACATGAGCTGGACTCTGAGAAAGACAGGACAATACAGGAATTAAAGCAGCAATTAAAAGAAACATGACAAGATCGAGACAGAGGAATTTCAGAATTTTGCTCTACAAATTACCAAAAATAGAGAATCTAGACCCAAGACTAATTATTACCATCAGAAGAAGTCCAATAATTCAATTCCTAGATGCTACTTATACCACAAAGCAGGCCATCTTTTAAAGCAATGTAGATTTAAGAAGCAAATTGATTTTAACAAGGATAGATCTGATTCTTATAAGAAAACATATGTCAATAGTAATTGGGCAAGCAAATCTCAAAAATCACAAGCTTGTTGTCAACATGACTGTAAGAAATCTGATAAACCATCTCTAGGTGAAATGGAGAAATTTTTGAAATTAGGAGAAAGGCCAAGAATTTTGCAATGAAGGTTAATCTGTAATACACACCAACAAAGAGAAATGACAAATACAGAGAGCAAAGAGCTCGAAAGAGAGAGGCTAATGTTCTGATAATGAACAGTATTGAAGGAAATCAATATACCACATTCGAGAACAGAAGGAAGTCCACTGCTGAATTACAGATGGAAAATAACCTAAGAGACTTGCATAGAAATATCTATGGGAAGGAACCATCTCTTGTGGGAAGCACTGAAGTTTCACAGACTTCAAAGGAAGGAGTGAAAAATATTGACATAAGCCTAGTTGCAAATGGTTTAAAATTTGGGCTAGAAAGTCAATGTAACATTGTTGCGAATAGCCAAACTCTAGCTATGTTGGGCAATGTGAGTAGCTTAGGGTAATGACTTGGAAACATTTCCAAGCCCCTAGATCACAATATTACATGACCCAAATGAGCAAGAGAACCAAGATTCCTTGCAAGGTCTGAAGTACTCATTTCATAGGAACATCACATGAAAACCTTGTACATATGTGTTATATTGAATCTCTGGGAGCTTGAAGTTCACCTTTGATTGACAAATAAGTCAGTTGGGATAGAATGTTCCCAGGGAGGCATGTGAGAGGCAGGAGGGGGCAGTTGAGAACCCTGAGGAGAGATTTTGGGTCTTGGACCTGTGCTGAGGCTGGAGATCAGTGGATCCTGGTCTTGGAGTAAGAGGGTGCAAACATCTCTCTGCAAACTCTTCCTGTACTTGATATACCATTTCAACTTGTACTTGACTACCACCTCGGTGTCTACTGCCCCTAGATATTAGGAGTTTCATCATCTAGCTATCTAGGTTTCCCAGGGCCTGGGAGGGATCCAGGAAGTGGGCAGGAGACGAAGAAGAGGGTGGAAAGGGTGAACATAACCCAACTGTTAAGGCTGAAGAGCTACAGAAGAAGAAGCTGAAGATTTCCCAGCAGTTTACCTACTCTGGTTTAGTCCTGGCCAGGCTGAACCAGAGGGAAGCTACATTGATCCTTCATTTGCCAGCAGTTGAGAGTTTCATTAGTAACAATTAAAGTAGGGTCTCCTATACCACAGTCCTTTACCCTTATCCTTCCTGTTTAATACATAAAGTTTAAAGTACCTTCCTAAATCAGTTTCAAAGCTTGTTTTGGGAAGGGAGACAAAGCAGTCAGAATATTATCTTTATCCTAGCTGAAGAGCCCAAATCAATATATCAATTAACCCCAGGTGGGTCCTAAAGGATAAACCTCTTTTGACCTGAGGATCCTGCCTGGGCAACTGTTATAAAGGAGAAGTGTCATCTTATTCCTCTCTGTACACCATTTCTACAACCTCAAATAGATACAAGAGACCTCCCATAATTATAATAGTTTTTGGCGTAGCCAGGCTTTGGACCAGTTGAATAAGAGAAAGGATAATGGGGACTGTAAGGATTGTATTTATCCTGAGCACTCTTGCCATGTTTATGTATTCATTCACCCAGGGAGTGATGAGGCTTTGGTGTTACACAATACCAGAAATATGTAGTAAAGCTGGTACAGATATATGACACCTATAGATATTTAACTATATCACTGGCAGAGTTTCTGTCCTACCTACCAACAGTGATTGTGGCTTTGGTGGCTTTTCTACAGACAATTTTGGCTATGAAGAAGATTTATACTTGGGTTTCTGGCAGAGCAAGATCAGATACAGAGAATGTCATGTCCTTGATGAGAGACCAGTTAAAGATGATGATTGAAATTAATAAAATCAGACTTGGACAGGAATTGGTTAAACACACCATTTTACAGTTGGAACTTATACAAAACATGTATCTCCCTAAAGACAATAAGGCTCCTAAGAAAATGATGGTTGACATGAGTACACAGACTGAGAATGAAGTTGAGATAAGAGACTGGTGTGGCTACACAAACTGAGGAGGGGGCAATGGCATCAGCTACTGTGACATTGTTTCCCATTGTGGACCAGACTCAGTTTAGGGCTGATGGTGAAGCTGTAAATATGAAAACTTACAAGGCTTTCACAGCACAAGATTTGGAGGTGCTTAGGAAAAGGTTTCCCAAGTTTTTTCTCTCACCTTACAAGGAGGCTAAAGAGTTAAAGAGGACATTCAGCCTTTTTAACCCGTCATATCAGGACGTGGAATTTGTTTTAGAGGAATTCTTTACACCTAGTGAAAAAGCCAGGTTCATTGAGGAAACGAGATCAAATCCTGTGTTAATGGACTGGCCTAGAGATCATTCTGCCATTGACTTAAGCTCACCAGAAAACATGAGGACACTTGTGAAATGTAGATCTGACCTTTTGGAAGTTGTAAAAATTCATACAAAGAGACCAAACGGCTGGTGTAAATTTGAGAAGATGAGGCAATCTGAGGAGGAACATCCTAGCTTGTTTTTAGACAGACTGATGGAGAATTCTGAAAACTTATTGGGATTTAATAGAGATCGGGCAGACGAGGCTGTACCACACATTAAGAGGCAATTTATAAAAGGTGCAAGTATCTCAATACAGGTATATTTCAGGCAGAAATATTTTTACTAACATATATAGCAGAGTAGATACAGGGAAGTTCAATTCTAGTTAGCATAGGGTCAGTGTAAAATAGTTATAAATGTTCAAATAGAATTGTTTAAAAGGAATGTTAGACAAGCATTGTATAGTGTAGTCTAGTTAGGGATGAAACTAATTGACTAACATTAAATATAGTATAAGAATTATTGATAACTAATCTTTCTAACTATAGATTAGGGAATAGAAAATATTAGAAATTATTGTAAATTAGGAATGTTTTTGAAGTTAGTATTAGAAATATAGACAAAGTTTTTGCAAGATTTCATTAATTTGAAGTAAGAAACAACAGATAATTATTCTTAAATGTTCTGATAATGTTTACATGTTATACTTACATTCAAATGATGTGTTTATGAAAATGTTGTATTCAAATCCCACACTTTCCCAGAAAAACCTATTCTAAACCCCTTGTCATTAGTTTTAGGCTAGATAGTTAGATAAGGCATTAGATAAGATAGGATTTATTTTTTGGTGGGGAAGGGTAGTTAATGGGATAGAAACACATAGTTAAGAATAGTATAGATTAGAGATCATCCATGGACAAGATCAGCTGGAAATTTACAAGTTGAAATTTCCAAAAACAAAATGGCATTCATGTTATATTGAAACTCTGGGAGCAGAGAGTCTCACTGTTGATTGACAGGTAAAGACCTTTGGACATCAGAATGTTCCCAGAGGCCATGAGGACAGGGGAGAAAGCAGTTGGCCAGGGATGGGTATAAATACCCTGGTAGCCCTGGCTTTTGGTTCCTTTTCATTTCCCTTGGACCCGAGATCTATGGACCCTGGTCTATTGGGATTTGAGACTTGCTTGGTTCAACCTTGCAAGAACTCCTGTCTTGTACCTGATTAACATTGCCAACCTGTACCCAGACCATCAAACTTATTCTGTCCCCTAGATATTTAGGAATTCAAACATCTTTAGTTATCTAGGTCTCCCAGGGCCCGAGAGGGATCCAGGAAGTGGGCAGGAGAAGAAGAAGTGGGTGGAAAGGGGGAGGTACCTAAAGGCTGTATAGGCATAACATCTGGCAAGAAGAAGAAGCTGAAGACATCTAACAACAGCTTGCTTGCTCTAGTTTGGCTGTGGCCAGGCTGAGACAGAGGAGCTAAACAAGCCAGAATCACTCACCTGCCTACAACTCTGAGGGATTACTATTATCAACATTAGTTTAGGATTTCCCAATTCCTCTTCCCATTTCCTAATATTCCTTCTTTGCTAAAAATATAGATAAAGCTATTCAAGTACCTTGCTGGAGTGGTTGTTTCATCACTTCTCTGGGAAGGGAGCAACGCAGTCAGATAAATGTGTCCAAGGCCCAATAACCATCATAGATCAACCCCAGGTGGGACCTGACAAGGATATTCATCCATTGACCTGAAGGATCCTGCCTGGGCACTGTTATAAGGAGGGAGGTGGTACAATATCTAGCTAGGTGGCAAGACTCAGATCTCTTGCTCTAGCCACATATCTGAGCTATCACTGCTGTCACCTAATTAGCAGTGGTAGTATCCAGTCTACCCTCTGCTATCTCTATCTAGCCCATTCATTTATAACAAAAGCCATCCTCAGGCCCTTTAGCTGAGCTGACCAAACCTGGCTGGAACCAGGTTTGGAGGAGCTTTTCCCTGTGACTTCAGTACTGCTTCCTTTGGGCCCTGCCTGGCTTAGGTCAATAGAATAGTGTAGTCAAGTCCTTCCCTGCCCTGTGGTTTGCCCTTAGGTTGTAAGTATAGAATCCCTTATTCCCATCCTTTATTGTTTCCCTCACTTAAATTGTTATTAACTTTTACCTTTTGCCTGCTGGTTCCATAGGCCCTGGCCTAGGTGGGCTGAGTGACTGTTGGGCCTACTTGCCATTCCTGTGACAGTTAACAGCTTGGCAGTAAACCCTGGTCTCCCTATCCTGGTTGGTCCTGTCTGTCTGTCATTCCTGTCTCTCCCACCTGTTGTGAGGAAGATTAGTTAGCAATAGTGTTGGACCTAGCAGGAAGGGCTGGAGGATTCCAAGATGGAATGAAGGAGCAGGAAGTGGGCTTGTGCTCTTAGAGAGACTCCATTAGTGGTTGGCACAAACTGTGGCTAGCCCTGAGAGATTTCAGAGTTAAGGAAACCCTGCATCCAGATTCCCTGGGATCCTGAGTGGTGGAGGCTTTCAGCAAGTGGACAAGACCTACAGAGCTGCACCAAGTGGAGAAGGGGTTTGGGATCTGGTGGACAGCATCTCAAGCACACTCTCTCTTCTTGGGTACCTTGGACCACCTTGGCTCTTGGCATCCTGTGATCATCCTTGGATAACCGTGAGGCCCCAAAGCCACCCTCAGGCCCTTTAGCTGTGCCGGCCAAACCTGGATGGAACCAGGTTTGAAGCAGCCTTCCCAGTGACTCCAATACTGCTCCTTTGGGCCCTGCCTGGCTTAGGTCAATTAGATTAGAGTAGTCAAGTCCTCCCCTTGCCCTTGTGGTTTGCCCTTTAGGTTTTAAGTGTAGAATCTCCTATCCCATCTTTTATTTAGTTACAATTAAACTGTTAAAACTTTTACCTTGCCTGCTGGTTTCATAGACCCTGGCCTAGTGGTGAGCTGGGTGACTGTTGGCCTAATTGCCATTCCCAACAGTTAACAGCTTGGCAGTGAACCCTGGTCTCCCTATCCTGGTTGGTCTTGTCTCTCATTCAACCCAGTGTGTGTACCCACAAACCATTTAGGTCACATTTTTACATCCCTGGTGCCCCATCTTTTATAGTTTGGCACCCCAGATGGCTGGGTAAGAGAGACAGACAGGAAGTGTACTCTTGGGCTGCTAGAACCACACAGGAAGTCAAGAGGGGATTTGAACATTCCAGTGAGAACCCACAAATAGCTAGCATCCCTGGTGTCCCCCCTTTACAGCTTTAAGGAAGAAACAAGCCAAACCTAGGATTTTGGGGTCAGCCTGAGACACAAGGAATTTTTCCTTTACAACTAAATATCTAGATGCAGAAATTCTCATGATTCTCAAGGTAGATTGGTGAATTTTTTTTAAAAGGTGAAAATATACAGAGGAAGAGAATTCTGGAGATCCCCTGAATTTATTTTTAGATTTGAAGGAGAATCAGTGAAATAGAATCAGCGCTAAAAAAGGCATCTGACTAGAGCCATGTTTGGCGAACCTATGGCATACTTGGAGGAGGAGGCTGCTCCCTTCCCCCTCGCCACTCTCACCTAAGGACATTTGTTCCATTGCCCACCCCTATGCCTGTGGCTCCCTCCCTCCCCTGTCTGGGGTAAGAGGAGAGAGCTCATGTGTGGCATGTGGGTTGCAGTTTGGGCACTCTGTCTCTAAAAGGTTCGCCATCACTGTACTAGAGCATAGATCAGAGGTTCTCATTTATGATACTGAGACTTGTTTTATATTCTTGAAAAATCATTGTGAACTCGCCCCCAAAGAGCTTTTTTTTATGTGAGTTATAATTACATATCTATCTTAGAAATTGAAATGTCTTTAAGAACTAATGTCATAAAAAATAAACATATGCATTACAGTTGAGAACCCCACTCAAGTTTCGCCCCCTTACTCTCACACCCACATACTATTAAGTGTGATTTAAGTATTAGTTGCCAAATCGTCATTTCTATCTCCACAATATTTTTTGTGTTTGTCTATACCTGTCTACTCACACAGCCATCACCCTCATTTTGGCCCTCATCTTCTCTCGTCTGGAGAGGAGACTACTTTTTGTCTTAGGAAAATCATGATAAAAAGGTCTAAACTCCTCTTTCACATGGAAAACTCTCCACAACTTATCTGTTCCCTTTCTACCTTTCCAGTCTTATTTTTTACCCCCCTTCTCCTACCCTACACTGATCAAACAGGCCTTTCTTCTCTGTTTTTACATACATGGTGTCCCTACAACTGTCTCACTTCCTTTAAGATTGCTTTCTGCAAGAAGCCTTTCCCAGTCCCATTAGTTATGAGTTGCATCCTTTCCTCCAGTACCTTGTATATATTTTGTGTATATTCTGTATATATTTGTATTTGTATGGTGCCTGTCCCTAACTCCTTGTAGGCAGGGACTATTTAACTTTCTTTTTGATTTTTTTTTTTTTTTTTGGCATAGCACAATAGCACAAGGAATCGATGCTTCTTTATTGAATGAGGGCATAAGGATTAAAAAAAAAAAACTTGAGTTTTTTCCACATGCAACCCTGCCCCCCCCCAAAAAAAAGCAGAAAAGGTTTGCAAGCAAAACTTCAGATTTCTATTATATATGTAATTTGTGCCCTCTCTCCATTTGAAAAAGCATATAATGCTTCTTCCACTCAGGCCATTATCCCTACCTTTTCCCCACTAGAAACTTTCCTGGGCCCTGAGAAGTGAGATAAGTGAATTTTTGCCAAATTCCTGTCCAGATCCAAGCCTCCAATGTACTCTGTTCCTCTCTAAACTATGCCATGCCCACTGATACTCCGAGTCCCCTTCCCACTTCCAGCTCTTCCTTTTGATATTAGCTCCCTAAGGATAATAAATATCCTTACTTATACAGTGCCACACATATAAGAAGCATTAAATATATTTCTAAATTTTTATATGTAAAATTCAACATGTCAGTTTTAAAGCTGTGTATTGTCTATGTCTGTTTTTAAAAATGTTTCATTAACTTTAAATTTTAAATTTCATTTAAAATTTTATTTCCTATCATTACTTTCATCAGGAGATTGGCAGTATCCTTTATCATCGATCATATGGAGTTATTGATTTGATAATGTATAATGTTGTAGTCACCATTTGACAAGGGTCATTGCAACAGTGTGATTGTCCAATCTAAGCACTGTTAATTTGGGATTCTTGGTTGAAAGTTTAAATAAATAATATCATTCAGGCTAATTGGAAAGAAAAAAATGTAAACCAGAAAAGAATTATGAAATTTTTAACAATGAACAGTTAAAATATCCACCCTCTCCCTACTTCAGTCTTATTTAAATTGTTGCTTTTCTCTGAACACTATTTATGTCCACATTTAATAAGATAACCAGTGGCTAAGTTTAAATTACTGTGGTGCTCAATATAATGGATTCAAGGTTAATAAAGTTTAGCTGTTGTAATGCAGGGTTTTTGCATTGCAATATTAGCCTAGGCTAAGCGGTCAGTTACCCTGGATGGAATCTTGATGATGGCATGCGCCATGGGGCAGGTGCCAACTGGCAGTTGAGCAGAGACTATAAAAGCCCCTGGAAACCCAACCCTGGGTTCTATTTTCCCCTGACTTCACCCTGATCTCCTACTTACCCCTGACCTTCCCCCTGGGGCCCTGGGTGGTGAAGGGTGGTGAAGAGTGGTAGAATCGTGGGTAGGAAATTAGAATAGCCTAGATCTTAGGACCTTCCTTAAGAGCAATTCAACAAATATCAAATTCCTTTTCAACTGATTAGCTAGTGGATCAAATTAATTACTAACCAGAGACCATTTAGCTTTGGCCAAGGGCAGCCAGCCCTTGGCCTGCCAAGACCTTCTTGGGACTTTAGCCAGCACCAGTCAGCTGTCCACAGCAATAGCTTAGTAACACCCAAGCCCTCTTAGCTTGGCTATTCCTTCCCCAGTTTCAATAAATCCCTTTAATCAGAGAATCTTGTGATTATTCCTTCACCACCAAGGCTAAAGAGATTAGGGAAGAGGAGATTATATTGAGCAGTTTGAGGTTCAGTTGAGGTTGTACCTAACCCCCACTGCTGGGCAGGAAGTTCAAGACCCGACTTCCTGCTGGTCTGCCATCATCCAATAGGCAGTTACCTCAGCAGGGAAGGGCCACCCACCAGACATCTTAAAGGAGCTTAACAGCTAGCAGTGAAGTTTCACTGGGCACTTAGCTTACAGGGTTTGAATTTTAACTTAATCAAGTTCATTCCCAGCTGAGGTTGCTCAACCTTGATAACATCCAACCCTTGATCTCCTCCAGTTACTGGCTCCAAGGTCCCTCTAGTAGTGACTTTACTACCTGCATAACACTGTGATATAGTTTTTAAATACATGTGTGTGTGTGTGTGTGTGTGTGTGTGTGTGTGTGTGTGTGTGTGTATGTGCAAATTTCTCTTCCTGGTACTGCTTATTATCAATCAGTTCATATGACTTCCCATGTTTTTCTATCCAAAATTTGTCCAGTCAATTCCTTACATCAGTTCCTTTAGTTTCCATGCCTTTGCTTCAATAAAAGTCAAGTTTGTTTTTGCATATATGGGTCCTTTTCCTTTGTCTTTGATCTCTTTAGAGCAGTGATGGGCAAACTGCCTGCAGGCCAGATGGGGGTTGTGGAGGGAGGCCCTGAAATGCTCTATCCAGAGGGCAACATTATTCCTAATCTGACGAATTGTTATATTGAAACCCTGGGAGGGGAGTCCACACTGTTGATTGACAGGTGGATCCCTTGGGATGTCAGGATGTTCCCAGAGGGGCACGAGAACACAGGAGAGGGCAGTTGGCCCAGGGGGGTATAAAACACCCTGGCAGCCCTGGCAGGGGTTCCTTTTTTCCCTGAGACCTGAGATCAGGGGATCCTGGTCTTTTGTGGGATTGAGACTTGCAGACTCAGCCTTGCAAGATCCTCCTGTTTGTTCCTGTAACATCATCAACCTGTACCCAGACCATCATCTCTGATTCTACTGCCCCTAGATAGTATGAAATCAATCATCTTAGTTATCTAGATTTCAGGGTGGGGGAGGGATCCAGGAAGTGGGCAGGAGAAGAAGAAGAGGGTAGAAAGGGGTGGATATCTCAAACTGGTTAGGCATATCATCTAGAAAAGAAGAAGCTGAAACATCAAGCAGCAGTTTGCCTACTCTGGTGTGGCTGTGGCCAGCTGGACCAGAGAGGGACTAACCATCCTGATTCTTTACTTGCCTACAGTTTAAGGGTTCATCATCACTAAATTAATTAGGGTTTCCCAATACCTCTATCCAATCCCATTATCCCCTCTTTGTTTAAATACAATCAAAGCTTTTAAAGTACCTTCCTGAAGTGGTTATTCATAGCTTCTTTGGGAAGGGAGATATGCAGTCAGATACCAAAGCTAAAGAGCCCATTATGTAATATCAATCAACACCAGGTGGGACCTGAAGGGATATCATCCTTTGACCTGCAGGATCCTGCCTGGGCACTGTGGTAAAGGAGGGTGGTGCCCTCTTATCCTCTCCCTCTTCATCTACATTACATGGAGTATTATAACACAATACAATGAGTAGGATACAATACAATGAAACTTCGAAAGAGTTGCCTTAGAAATAGACTGAAAGATGAGCATTTCCTTTCCTTTGGCCCCCTCTTTAAAAAGTTTGCCTGTCACTGCTTTAGAGTATTAGCCTAAAAGGTGTATCGCTGGATCAAAAGGTATGCATGATTTAATGTCAAATATAGTTCCAAATTGTTCACCCAAAAGACTGGACTATCTCAGACTTCTGCAAATAGTGCATTAGTATTCCTATTGTCCTATAACAGTCATTTTCCCTTTTTCTAATCTTTGACAACCTGAGGGATGTGAATTGGAACTTCAGAGTTGCTTTGTTTTACATTTCTATAATTTGGAAGCACTTAAATATGGCAAAAGTCATAAAATTATACTCTCACAAATGTTTCTCTGAATCCTCAGGGCCTCTATGGAGACAACTGGGGAATAATCCCTTGTCTTCAGGAAGAAAGGGATTTCTTTCCAGGGACATCCCTAATCTTTAGATTCAACTTGATGCATTACAACATCCTTCACTTTTCTCTGTGCCTAACAGAGTTGCTCAGATGATCTTGGCAACCACCACTAACAACCCCACTATATTTTTTTCTCAGTGCTTTCATTTTTGTAAGAACTGACTCAAAACCTTTCTTGATTTTTCTATTTAACAACTTTCTGATTACACTCTTGGTGTCATTTTACTCCACATATTCAATCTATCACCCAGTCTTCATAATCTCTCCCATATACATCCCCTTCCACTCACGCAGCTACCATCATCTCTCATCTGGATTACTGCATTCCAATTGCCCTTCTTGTAAGTTTCCCATCACTCCAACCCATCTACCAGTTGGCCACCAAAATAATTATCTTAAAGTGCAATTCTGACTATGTTACCCTCCAACTCTGTAAATTTCAGTGACTCCCTAATACTTCTAGGATCAAATAGAGCCCTTTATGACTTAGGACAGCTAGGTGGTACAGTGCTGGGTATAGGTCAGAAAGATTCTGAGTGGGACACCTCCTGAAAAATGCCAAACACTCGGGTTTAGCAGATTAAGGGACCTTTAATAACCAGCCAACCAGCGTCTTCCTCACATGAGAGAGAATCGCACCCCCCCCCATAAGTATGCACAGAACATATATAGGAAAATAAGTTGGCGGGAACTTTCCTTGGCACGCATTTCAAAGGATATGATTGGTGTGTTCAAAGATATACATTCCTTAAGCAAGCAAGCAGTTTCTCAGAAGCAAAATGTGGTACTGTTAGCAACCAGGGAGGGTCAGGCAAGTGGACAGAAGGGAAGTGAGATAAGGAGGAGGGAGAAGGTTCAGTTAAAATGCCCACCCCCTGAAGGGTCTCTGAGATACTGGAGAAGATTCAGTTAGGCTGTCAAACCCTTGAGGGGCCCTTGAGGACTTTTGAGCATTTTCTGCTCCATTACAATTCAAGTTAAATCCAGCCTCAGACATTCATTAGCTGTGATCCTGGGCAAGTTACTTAAACCTATTTGCTTCAGTGTCCTGTAAAATGAGGTCTTAGCTAGAGAAGGAAATGGCAAGCTACTGACAATGGCAATAAAAACCCGAATGGGGTCATGAAGAATCAGACATGACTGAAACAACTGAACAACAACAAGACCTAGTCCCTTTCTATCTTTCCAATCTACTTACTTTATGGTCTAGCTTCTTTTGCCCCTCCTCACCCTGTTTTCCTTCAAGACTCAGCTTAAACCCCATCTTCAGAAGACCTTTCCTTGCTCTACCTTTCCTTTGAAATTCTTTGCTTGGCATTTTATTTATCTTGTATACACAATTTTTTTAAAAGTTGTCTTTCCTTCCCTCACAATACATTGTGATCCCCTTCTCTCTTTTCATTACATCCCTTGCACTCAGTGACTGACCAAGAACCTCCAGCACATTCTTGGAGGAACTATTCAATGGGACCTTGAGGGAGAGATCTTGATTGCTTTTTCCTGGAGGCATTTTCAAGGTGACAGACCCTAGTCTATCTAGGTTGTGTGTGTTAGCCTTGTTCATATCTTTTCTGTGTGTGCATCTTCTCTGACTATAGTTCTAATTTACTATTGTTAAAGCTGTGGTTCTGGTGCAAAATAGCATTTTAACTGAGCATTTTTATGAAGTGTTAAGTTTTTGAGTTCTTTCCCCATTATAATTAATATTTTAATTTTATAAGCTTAGCCAAGTTACATTCCAAGGAAAGACTTGTGAAAGTAGATCATTGGGAAGCAATGCCTTGGAAAGAGCACTGGACTTGGAGCCAAAAGACCAGAGATCAAATTCCGGCTTTGACACTTTCCACTTGGGACTTGTGTGGGTCTCCTATTAACTTAGAAAACCATATATTAACATTTTCTTTTATTCAATATGTATATATATATTATATATATATGTATATAATCTTACTCTCTATCTTAGGACCAATACTAAGTATCAGTTCCAAGGCAGAACAGTGTGTAAGGGCTGTGCAAAGAAGGGCAAGTGATTTGTCCAGTGTCACACAGCTGGTAAGTATTTGAGGCCAGATTTGAATCCAGGATGCAAGGCCTGGCTCTCAATCCACTGAATAACCTTGCTGCTGTCCTTCCCCAATTACATTTTTTTAATGTGACTGTGCAGTCATTTATTTTTATTTATTTTATCTTTTTCCCCATGGTTTGAAATAAGTGAGTTGTTTCATGTATTATGATGATAAGTTAAAAACCCTCTGTCTCTGTCAGGCCTCAGACCTGAAGATGTTAATGCTATCTGACTAAATTCTTTATAAAAACAGGTTTATTAAACATATTTTAACCAGGGATAGGGAAGGAAGGCCAAAGGGATGTCCCTAAATTCTAAATTTCTTAATCTCCTCCCTCAAAAGCTAATAGATTCTCACGAACCTTTTTTGTGTTTCTTAATGCTATCTGCAAACTACTCTTGACTACCTTTCCCCAAAATTCCCTAATCTAGCTTTCCCGACTAATGGCCTCTCCCAAAATAATATTAGTAAAGGAATAAAGTTCAGGTAAAGTTGATTAGGAGGTAATAGGGTGGCCGAGTCACCTAGAGCCTCCAGTCAGGAGGCTAAAGGTTTCTTTGAGGTCAGACAGGTATCAGTTCTCAGGCTGGCTTCTCAGGTAAATGATGATATTTCTCAATTAGGAACTCAGGAACATAGATGAGAAACCAAATTAGACATCTGTTGGAAATTATCTATCAGGAGACTGGATATCCAAGCTGAGGGACTTCACTGCAGGGTCCAAAGGCTTGCACACCAGAAAGTTCATACTTTTCCTTCATTCTCCCAGTTCCAAGGGGAATAGGAACCAGAGAGCCCCCTCCAGTCCCTGGTCCTTTTTATCTCTTCCTGACAATTCCATAGAACGCTTCTCTTTGTGTTCCAACAGTGAGCCAGACAGATAACCACCTCTATAATTTATAAAACTTTTCTTTCCTACTTCTCTGTTTTTCTACAGGTTACATAATTCTTGTCTCCCTCCACTCATCCCTCCTCACTCCTGGAGTTGATAAGCAGTTTCACAGGATAATATACATATATTATCATTCAAATCCTATTTCCATATTATTCATTTTTATAATAGAATAATATTTTAAAACCAAAATTCCAAATCATTACCCAAATTAACAAGTCATAAATCATATGTTTTTTTTCTGTTTTTCTATTCCCACAGTTATTCCTCTAGATGTAGATAGCATTCTTTCTCCTATGTCCCTCAGAATTGTCCTAGATCATTGTACCAATTTTAGTAACAAAGTCAATCACATTTGATCTTCCCACAATGTTTCAGTTACTGTATATAATGTTCCCCTGATTCTGGCTTATTTCACTCTGCATCAGTTCATGGAGGTCTTTCCAGTTCTTATAGAAATCAAGCACAATAACATTCCATTACCATCATATACTACAATTTGTTCAGCCAGTCAAGGGACACCCCCCCCCCTCATTTTCCAATTTTTTGCCGCCACAAAAAGTGCTGCCTCCCAATTACATTTTAATCCCTGTTGACTCCACATGTTGTGGGGGCCCTAGCATGTTCTGATACCTTCAGCTTAACACTCTTTGGGCCTCAGTAAAATAAAGGAATAGGAGTTGGACCAAATGGCTGTCCCTTCCAGATCCAAATTTATGATCTTACGTTATTGCTAATGCTAAAGGATTCCCGGTGATATTCAATGAGATTCTTCTAGTATGTATAAAAAGAGTGTCCAAGAAAGGAGTCCTCCTAACACTACTGATGAACTAGGAAAGGGTAAATTACAACACACACACAAACACAATCACTGTTATGTTGTGTCAACGTATGACTATCAAATAAATGTAGAGCAGAGCAGGATTATAGTATGAGAAGCACCAAAGAGTTTGAGAGAACAGAATAGAAAAAGCAATTTCATGCTCCTTGAATTAGGAAAGCTTTCATGAAGTTGGTGACATGTGAAATTTTCTCATGTTTTAAAAGTTTTTGTTTTTTCTGATATTTGTGGATATTTAACTTTGTCAACCTCCTCTTCTGCAAAACAAGGATTATGGATAAAGAGCTGGCTTTGATGTCAGGAAAAGCCATGTGACTTTATATACCTCTTCTGCCACATACTATTTTTCTTTACATCTAATTCCTTTTAGCTTCCCAGTCACTTCCCTTAATTTTTTCTTGTACTTTTTGTGGCCATTGTATATTTTTTTCCTGGTTATGCTTATTTTAGACTGAATTAAATTGTTCTTACAGTTTCTTGAATTTTTCATATTTATCATTGCTTAGTACCCAGTGATATTCAATGAGATTCATATACCATTTACTTGACTATACCCAATTGATAGGCATACATTTATTTTTTTAATTTTAGTTTTTATCATGCATTTCCCAAAGTGATCCTTTATAACAACAACAACAAAAAAAAGCTAAGTAAAAAAAATTCAGCATTATCAGTTAAGTCCTATATTCTCATCTCTTTGAGGTGAAGCTTTTAGTTTTGATTTTAGTTTTGGTTATTCATTCTAACAGACACTACTTACAAACACAGTAATGATCCCATGTATATGTGCTATAATGTTTAGCCACTCACCAAGTAGTGGATGATCCAGATGTTTCTAGTTTTGGATTAATGCAAAAGTGTGTGTATGTATATATATCTTTCTTAGTCACTTTTTTGCACAATTCCAAATTATTTTTCAAAATGGTTAGACCAATTGTATTAGTGAGACATTATTTTTTAAGCCCCTCCAACAGTGACCATTTCTGTGTTTTGCCATCTTGCCTAATTTTCCAAGTGTGAAGAGAAAATCTTAGGGTTGTTGAAATTTGCATTTGTCTCAGAAATTTGAAATCTTTTATATAAATTGTACTTTTTTTTTTTAGAATTGCTTGTTCATATCCTTTAACTGTTTAATATTATATAATGGCTCTTTGCATTTGTATTCATTACAGTATGGATCAGATAGCAGTTATTTGATGTAAAAAAATCTACATTTTATTCTTTCATGTAATAAAAATTATGCTTTATTTTTTGTGATCACTATTGTCCACTGTTATGTCTTCTAGACATAGTTTTAAAAAAGACCTCAGTCCATTTCCCTCCATTATCTTATAGTATGTTAGTATAAATCTATTTTTTGACCAAACTGCTTTTCCATCTGTTATCTGTTGTCCAGGTAATTTGTATTTAGAGGCATACCTCATTTTATTGTATTTTCTGGATGCTCTCCAAGACCTACTACAGATGGCCAAAACCATGGATATAAAGCAAACACCTGATGACCTTGTAGGCATTATTCCTGCCCTTTGTGCTCCACAGTCTCCTACACAGTACCCTCCCGGCCCCATCCAATAAAAAAACCCCAAAAGAGTGAAAGTGGAAGCAGAAGAGACCTTTTAGGAGACTTCTGGCTCATTTTAGGCAGACTTCCATCACTTCACAGACAGACTTCAGATGCTTCTCAGGCAGCTCTTTGGGTTGACTTTGGAATAACTGAAACCTCAAGAAAGTAAAACCATGGCAAAGGGGGCCCTACTATATTGCCTTTTTTTCCAGATTGAAGGTTTGTGGCAACACTATGTTGAGCAAATTTTATCAGTGTCATTTTTCTAACAACGTGTGCTCTCATTTTGGTAATTTTTGCAATTTTTCAAATGTTTTCATTATGTTAAGTGATTAGAATTAGAAATCGTTGGTGTTAGGGCATCTTGTTGGCTCTTCTGCCTTGGATCTTAGTATCAGGTCTAAGACAGAAAGTAAGGGTTTTTTAAAAAGGGGGGGGGCATTTGTAGCACTAGAAACTATAAATTAAAAACAGTGCAGTGAACTTAATAAATATTGTGTGTGTTCAAACTGTTCTGACTGGCCATTCCCCAGTCTCTTTCCCCCTTCTTCAACCTCCCTCTTCCCTGAGACACAACAATATCAAAATTAGGCCAGTTAATAACCTACAATGGATTTTGTGTTCAAGTGAAAGAAGAGTGACTTGATAAAGCAAATTTCATCTTAAGAAATTGCCTAATCATCAACAATCACCACTCAACAAGACTTTCCACCAACAAAAAGACTTTTTGACTCACTAATGATTCAGATGATGGTTAACATTTTAAAGCAATAAAGTACCATGGCTGCTCCCTTTGCCCTCTCCATGAAAGCCTGAGGACATTTCTCTCATCACCCATCCCTCTTCAGAGAAGCCCAATGGAAGTGTTTCCTCTCTCTCTTGTCTGGGATAAGGCAGAGGGGGCTCACATGCAGTGTCTAAAAGGTTCACCATCACTAGGCTACAGTATGGTATAAGCACAACTTTTATATGTACTAGGAAGTCAAAATATTCATGTAGCTTGCTTTATTGCTATAATCTATTACTGAACCCACAATATCTCCAAGGTTTGCCCATATTTTGTATTTAAATTTCTATTCTTGAGTGTAGCCTTGAAAATAATGACTGTGGTCATTCATAATTCAAACTCAGTTGTTTCTGAGCCATTGTGGTATCTGAAGATTTGATTAAAAATACAGATGATATAATTTCAGACAACTTACAAGAAAATGTTGCTTATTCTACATTGTTCCTTTTGCCCTTCCAAACATATGAAGCATCCTGAAGAACATTTCCCTCTCCTCAAGGGGCCCTTTGAGGTGGCAGAGAGATTTTATAAGTATCTCCTGGTTTTTGTTTGTATGTTCTACAGTTAGGTGGAGGCCTTCCCTGTTAAATGGGTCAAGAATTTGTTAGAAAAAATTGTTCCCAAAAAATTGGGGGTTTCCCCCAAAGAATAACGCAATAATAGGGACATTCACTTTACAGGGGCGGTTCTTTCACATTTATCCCAAGAGCCTTTACCATTTAGTCTGGTTGAAAGGTAAATGGGTTATTGAAAATCTAATTAGGCAAATTAACAGAAAATTTCCATTTCACTTGGGTCTAAGTTCTTCCTTTGGCCCAGCTGGCCCTTCAGTACTGGTCTCTCTCCTTATGAGTTTGTCATGGGATCACTCAATGCCTTTATATTCTTGGGAGGGAACAATCCTCCAGGATTGTTAAGGTTTATCTGCTACTCTTTTAAAGGCTTAATGATTGGTGACTCATTTCACAGGTTCTCCTCCTTCAACTAATTTCCATCTGAAGACGGGGTGTACTGGAAATGTCATCTCTAGAAACAGTTCCTCAAATCTTGGTGGAAAGGTCTGTATCAGATCCTGCTGCTTAACCTACACTGTTGCCCAGCAAGCTTACAAGGTGTATACCTCTGGATTCATTCATCTCCCTCCTGAAGAAAGCTTCTGCCCCTGACTGGACTGCAAAGCCTGTTGGGGATCTCAAGGTACATTTGACTCAAACCCAGAAAACAACACCTGATGTAGAAAACCCCTCCAAGAGCTCTGGATGAGAACTAAATATGAATTTATTTTAAGATTAATAAATTTTGATTTTTAGGCTGCTGAGCTTCTGAGTAGATTATCTATGCCAGTGGTTCCCAAACTTTTTTTGGCCTACTGCCCCCTTTCAGAAAAAATATTACTTGGCACCCCCTGGAAATTAATTTTTTTTTATTTTAATAGCAATTAATAGGAAAGATATATGTATTAATGTTTCTACCTTTTTTTGTAAAATGCACCCGTGGCCATCACTGCTCCCCTGGATTGCTGCAGCATCCACCAGGGGGCAGTGGCACCCACTTTGGGAATCACTGATCTAGCCTAAGCCAGATGCTTCTCACTTATTTCTAAATCTTCCCCAGAAAGGAAAAAAAAAAGTTCCTTGAAGGCATAGCTTGAGTTTTCTGTTTGTATCCTGTACACTTAGAACAATGCTTGATACATATAAATAGCTTAAGATTTTTAATTCATTCATTTATTTTTGAAATTATATATATTTTTGTAATTATATCCTTCTATAATTGTATTTGTGTCTTAAAATGTCTTAGCAGACTCCCAAATATATAATGCAGTTATTTTGAATGACATTTTTTCTTATTTATTTTTGTTAATACTTTATAAAAATGCAAGTTTTTTTCTACTGTTCTTTTGTTAAAGTTATTGTCTTAAAAGTTTCTTTTCTGTTTCACTAGAGTTTTCTAAGTAAAAAATGTTTATATATAGGGAAAAATTCATCATCTCCATGCTGATATTTCACATTTTATGGTTACTATATTTCTTTTACTATTTCAAATAATTTAGAAAAGGTGGCAATTTTATTTTTACACTTTTATTTCAGGGAAAGGTCCTAGTATGTAGCAACTGCAAATAGTTACTCTTGTTTGTATTTTTAATTTCTAGTGCCTACTGCTTATTGATGGATTATCATGAGTACTATATTTCACTAAAAATATTTCTATTTCTATTGATATAATGTGGCATGAATTGTTTTTATTTCATTATGAATATTATGCTAATTGTTTTCTTAATATTGCTGTTATAAATCTAACTTGGTTATAGTGAATAACATTTTGCATACATTACTCTTTTAGTATTCTAGTTAACATTTTTGTATCGATAGTCATTTAATGATATTGGTCTATAATTCTCCTTATGCTTCCCCCACCCCTTTCTGGTTTAAGTATTAGGGCCATATTTTTCTCATAAAATTAAAAGTACATAATCAACTAAGTAGCAGCATGGGTACTGATTTGGTTATTGTCTTCCATTTAAATAGTTTATATTTACTTATGAATATGTAGATATATTATAAATCTACACAATCTTATCAATCTATCTGTACCTATTTTCATTTGGTAGTTCCTTTACGGGAAAATATTCTAATTCTCTTTCAAAGATGAGATATTTTAGGATTTTGGTTCTGTTGGATATTTTGAGTATTTTAAATTTTTGTAGGTAAATTCTCAGGTTTTTGTAAAAGATAATTATGATAATCCTCTGTTTATTAAGAATCTTTCTTAAAAACCAGGTTAGCTAAATCAGTTTTTTCCCTAAGATTTTCAGTCTGTTTTTTCTTTTTTAATTTTCTTTGGTTTTGCTGATTTTCTATTTTAATTTTATATTCAATTCATTAATCCTCTATTTTTTGATGGTTTCAAAGATTTCTGCTCCCTTTAGAATCACATCCTTCAAATATTGGTCTATTGTTATAAGTTTGCTTCTTTGTTAAGTCATTGTTTCCTGAGCCAGCATCCCAAATTACCCCTTTGGATATCTTGAACTAGATTTCCAATAGGTATCTCAAATTCAATGCCCAAAGCAGGAGCTTATCTTATTCTCCAAGCCCTCCCCCTTAACCAAACTTCTTTTACTCTTTAAGATAGTATCATCTTCCCAGTAATCCATGTTCATAATCCACTTATCCCCAAAATCATCTCCCACTATCCATAGCTATTCATTGTCAAGCACTGTCATTTCTAATTAAATGACATCTCTTGTACATGCTCCCTTTCTCTCCAGCCACTTTTTGTCATTACAAGGACTATTGGAATTGGCCTTTCTGCCTACTCTCTTCATGCCAATTTACTTCCACTTAGCTGACAAAGTGATGGCTTTAAAGGTAACCTTGTCAGCCCCTTACTCAGGAAACCCCAGTGGCTCCCTGTTTCCTCCAGGATCAAATATAAAGTCTCCATTCAATTGTGAGAGTCCTTGAAGACAAAAACTTTTTTTTTTTGCCTCTTTGTGTGTTTCCAGTGCCTAATTAAGCAATACCTGGCACATAGTAAGCACTTAGTACTTAATACTTTGCCTAGAAAATTCTTCCTCTTCTGTCCCATTTCTGTGCTATATAGAGTACATTTGTAGATTTCACTTTTTCCTTACTCCTTTTTCCTTCTTTTGCTACTAGACCTATTAAAACATTGAGGCAGTGAAATGATGCCTATATCCCCAGTCATCAGTCTTGGTCCTTACCTATTGGCATATATATATCCTATTAGGACTACTAAAATTCTTTGGGGAGCCAGCTATGAGTTAGTCCTCTGTCCTGCAGTAGAATACTTGGAACGCATCTACCATGGAACCATAAGGATAAGATCATAGGATCATAGATGGAGATAGGGAAAGCTAAACTTAAGAGTTCATTGAGTCCAACACCTCAATTTATAGATAAGGAAACTGAGGCCAAGTGTGATTAACTGAATTTCTCAGTGCAATGAGTTTAAAAAAGTGTCAAATCTGACTAAACCTGGGACTCCTGTTCTTTAATGGTGCCATTTCAGAAATTAAACTTCTTTCCCAGTATTTCTCCGTTATTCTTTTCCCTTCACTGCTCTAGGCTTCCTCCGCTTCCCGACCTTTTTGAGATACTGGGGGAAATCTCATCTCCCCTCAGACCCTGCCCCATATGTCTCTTGCCTTCCCTTTCTTGACTTTAGTTACTTTTCACCTCTTCCCCTGGAAAAAAAATCCTGATTCTTTTAAATGGGGTATTAATTCCACAGAATATTAATTCAGTTTTTCTTTTTCCCTTAAGGTGACCTTCAATCTATTTACTTCTGAGATAGCCTTTGTATTTAAGATCATCAAAGCTCTTTATTTTTTCTATTACTCCTCAAACCATTATTTTTTTAAATGTATCTTAAAAACATGAAACAGTTGATTGCTGCTTAGTCTTTTCTTGATAATTATACTTTATGTCTTTCTCTTGCTTAGTTAGGGTATTGCAAACCCAATTTTCTGCTCAGTTCTATTTCTTCCTTTTAGAAATGCTTCCCCTTTATTGTCTTTTTGTCCCCTTATTGTCCCCCCTCCACTAAATGCCTAGGATCAGCTTTGCAATTTAATGCCATTTTGTATTAATTTTAAGATCCTTTGTTTTTCTCTATTTTTCTTGGTTTGGTTAGTCATTGACATTCCTTTTTATAGATTACTATCCTTTTTGTTGCTTACAAAATATGTTACTAGACTTTGAACTTAATGAGATGTAATCAGTACATGCCTTAAGTTTGGGGTTTATCTTTGGAGGATATCAATGGATCTGATCATTGCTTTTTGAATTAAAAAATCTGGTTAATTTCTTGTATTATTTTTTGCTGTGTGGTATTCAGGTTTTAAAATCTATCAGTCTCCGTTTTCCCTCTACCTCCCAAGAGACCTATGATCCTTAAATTATTTTTATACATCTTCAGTCAGTTGTTTTGACTTCTATAGAATTCATATATTCTTTTAAAATTGTATTTTGCTTCTCTTCTGCCAAATTTTCTTTTACTTCTGTAATTTTGAGTGTCAAATATGTTATTCTTTTGTTTCAGAGACTCAACTGCTTCGGAAGGATTCTTCAGGATTTGTTCCAAGTTGTCAATTCTTATTTCTGCTTTTTTACAATTCTGATTTCCAATCCATTTTCTGTCCTAAAATCTTCTTTTAAAGGTTTTAAACAACTTTGAATTCTTCCTATTGTTCCATGATCTAATTTAATTTGCACAAATTTTTAATTCTTTGTTCACTTTCTTTTATTTTTGCCCCTTTAAAGATTTCTTACTCATTTTCCCTTCTTCCTTTGAGTCTTGCTCTTGGTTTATAAGTTTGGCAGCTAAGTTTAATACTATGCCTTTTGTTTTCTAATGTTTTTCTGGTTATTTTCCTCCCCTCCTGTGGATGCACACCTTTTAGCCTGTCCAATATCTCAAGTCTATACATTTTGGGCCACCCTTCCCAGATTAAACTCCATGTAGAGAAAATGACCCACAGCCAGGTTTCTATTCCCTTTTTCTTTGGGGATGGGATCCCCTTAACTCTTAACCAACTGTTGTAACATAGGATTTAAGCATTGCCATGTTGGCTTAGGGCAAACCTGTTAGTCGCCCTAGATGGAATGTTGAAGGGGGCATGAGCCACTTGGCCCTTGGTCAGCTTAGACCTTCCAAGGACCTCTACCAGCTTTAGCCAGACAATCCTTAACATCATATCTTAGTATTTCCAAGCCCTCTTACCATTGCCTTGTTCCTTCCCCAGTTACCAATAAACCCCATAGCCTTAACCAGTGAATCCTGTAGTTATTTCCCTACCATCAAAGGCTAGGAGGACAGGCAACAGGAAGGGATTCTGAGCAGTTGGGACTGGAACAAGCTCCATTGCTGAGGGACAGGAAGTTCTACATCCACTTTCTGCCAGCCTGCCATTAACCAATAGGAACCTATTACCCCAGCAGGGAGGGGTCAGCTGCCTGACATCTTAAAGGAGCCTGGTGGCAAGCAGTGAGGTTTCACTGGGCACTCAGTTCCCAGGGTTTGTATCCTTGTACTTCCATAAACAAGTTACAAGTCCAACTGAGGTTGCTCACTCCATCCTAACAACGCACCATCCTCCTGCTAGCCTGGTTGTCACTTTAGGCCCATGTTGACCCACTTTGCTCATTACAGTTGGTGAGCACAGCTTAGGCAAAGGACCTACAAAGAATATTCTTGTAAAAATGGCTCTTACATGTATAGCTTTCATTGTCTCAAGCTTTTCGTTGCGTCTTTGGATGATGACACGGGGAGCCATAGATTTTTGGTTTAGCAAGGTCCCTCAATTCACATTTTGGAGCTCTATGACTATTATAAATGGTGTGCGGTTACAACGGCTGAATTCATTTGCTTTGTCTCTATGACTATTGCAATCATTTTTGCAATTTCTCAAGGTTTTGTGGTTTTGAAAAAAGTTGTTTCCCATCTTTGGCTGTTCTTTGGTATTACAACTAACACTAAAACTGACTCAGTATCTCAAGAAATCCTGGATCAAATGAAATTATTATTCCAGGTGCTCAAACAAATTAGGGATGGAAAGGAATTAGATGCACAAGTTAGATAGTTGTATTTCCTGCCTGTGGCAGAATGTGGAGAGTTCAGGTTGAACCATTGCTAGTGAAGGAACTGGACAGAGGCTGCCACACTTTGGCACAGAAATACACCATTGTGAAGCTGTATTGTCTTATTCCAAAAGACATCTCCTTATTGATACAATATTAAATATTGTAGATTTTGTGTACATTTCCTTTTACAGTTAAGAATGGAGAATTGTGCTGAAACTACAATCTTGCTAATACTACTTGAGGTTTTTCAAGTCCCTTAAACCCTAAGATTCATCCCATTGACATTAAAAAAAATTCATCATGTGAGAGTGATCTTCCTTGGGTCTTGAGCCTCTTCATGGTCCAGATTTATCCGAACAGTATGAGCTCTTCCTCTTGGGAAGAAGCCCGGGGGACCTAGCCTTTCCTTTCAGAAGGAAATAGATGTGATCAATATTTTAAATATACCATGATATTAGGCAATTCAATACAATCCAGAAAATATTTACTAATGTCTGAACCCCAACCCAGACCTTTCTGAAATCACAGAGTCATCTTTAATCTTTGAGCTAAGGGATATACCACACCTTATCTACTACAAGTCTCCCCTTCTCATTAACACTTCTTTTATTTCTTTGCAACTTTCTTATCTTTCCACCCTTTTCCCTTCTGGCCTATTATCTTAAATTTTCAGTCAAAACGACCCTGTTTCTAGGAATTTCTAAATTAAGTCAAGACTTTCCTTGCTTTGATATTTCATTATATGATAGCAAGAATTCCTAATCTTTTCTTTGCTATGGACCCGTTGTTATATTGAAACTCTGGGAGCAGAGAGTCTCATCCTTGATTGACGGGCGAGGACCATTGGATCTTAGAATGTTCTCAGGGGCCGTGAGGACAGGGGAGAGAGTGGTTGGCCCGGGGTTGGGGGGGGTGGGGGGGTATAAATACCCTGTGTTATATTGAATCTCTGGGAACCAGGAGTCCACACTGTTGATTGACAGGTGGATCCTTTGGATGTCGGAATGTTCCCAGAGGGGCGCGTGGACACAGGAGAGGGCAGTTGGCCCAGGGGGGTATAAAACCATCCTGGCAGTCCTGGAAGGGGTTCCTTTCTTTCCCTGAGACCCGAGATCAGGGGATCCTGGTCTTTTGTGGGATTGAGACTTGCAGGCTCAACCTTGCAAGATCCTCCTGTTTGTTCCTGTAACATCAACAACCTGTACCCAGACCATCATCTCTGATTCTACTGCCCCTAGAAATTAGGAAGTCAATCATCTTAGTTATCTAGGTTTCCCAGGGTCCAGGAGGGATCCGGGGAAGTGGGCAGGAGAAGAAGAGGAGGGTGGAAAGGGGTGGATATCTCAAACTGGTTAGGCATATCATCTAGTAAAGAAGAAGCTGAAACATCAAGCAGCAGTTTGCCTACTCTGGTGTGGCTGTGGTCAGGTTGGACCAGAGAGAGGGCTAGCCATCCTGATTCATTACTTGCCTACAGTTTAGGGATTCATCATTACTAAATAATTAGGGTCTCCCAATACCTCTATCCAATCCCCTTATCCTTCTTTGTTTAAATACAATCAAAGTTTAAAGTACCTTCCTGAAGTGGTTATTCATAGCTTCTTTGGGAAGGGAGAGACACAGTCAGATACCAACATTACCAAGCTAAAGAGTCCATCATATAATATCAATCAACCCCAGGTGGGTCCTGAAGGGATATCATCTAATTGACCTAAAGGATCCTGCCTGGGCACTGTTATAAAGGATGGAGGTGACATCTCATCCTCTCTCTATACTCCATCTACATACATCTAGTAGGAGTATTATTATAACAGTTTTTGGCAAAGCCAGGCTTTGAACCTGTAGAAAGAGCAAGATAATGGGGATAATGAGAGTTTCTTTTATTTTGGGCACGTTGGCCATGTTCCTGTACTCATTTACTCAGGGAGTGATGAAACTTTGGTTCTGCATAATCCCAAATTACTTGATGAAACTAGTTACCATATACGATACGTATAAATACTTGACCATATCCCTGGCAGAGTTTCTATCTTACTTGCCAGCGGTGGTAGTAGCTTTGGTTGCCTGATACAGGCATTAATGGCAATGAAAAAAGTATACTCTCTGGTATTTGGGAAAGGCGAAACAGACAAGGATGATTTAATCTCACTAATGAAAGAACAGATAAGGCTGATGATAGAGACCAATAATAAAATATGATTGGGAGTATTATTATAACACCTGGCAGCCCTGACTTTTGGACTTGAGATCTGTGGATCCTGGTCTTTGGGGGATTGGTGACTTGCTTGGATCAACCTTGCAAGATCCTCCAGTCTTATACCTGACTAGCATTGTCAACCTGTACCCAGACCATCACTCTTCTGATTCTACTGCCCCTAGATACTTAGGAAATCAAACCATCTGTAGTTATCTAGGTTTCCCATGGCCTAGGAGGGATCCGAGAAGTGGGCAGGAGAAGAAGAAGTGGGTGGAAAGGGGTGGATATCCTGAAGGCTGTTTAGGCATAACATCTAGCAGAAAGAAGAAGAAGCTTCAAGACATCAAGCAGCAGCTTGCTTACTCTGGTTTGGCTTTGGCCAGGCTGAGCCAGGGGAACTAACTACCAGAATCAATTATTATCACAAAGTAGTTAGGGTTTCCCAATTCCTCTATCCATTCCCAATACCCCTCTTTGCTAATTATAGATAAAGCCTTTCAAGTACCTTCCTGGAGTGGTTATTTCATAGCTTCTCTGGGAAGGGAGATACACAGTCAGATAAACCGTTAAAGCTGATAGAGCCCAATATCCATTATCAATCAACCCCAGGTGGGACCTGAAGAGATACCATCCATTGACCTGAAGGATCCTGCCTGGGCACTGTTATAAAGGAGGGAGGTGTCACATCATTTAGCTAGGTGGCAAGCCTCAGTTGATCTTGCCCTAGCCACCTATCTGGACTCCACTGCTGTCACACAATTACCAGTGGTAGTATCCAGTTTAGTTTACCCTCCTTCTCCATCTATCAATCTACATCTTTTTTATAACAGTTCTTGGTGAAGCCAGGCTTTTGAACCTATCTAAAGCAGAAAAGAGCAAAGAGTAATGGGGATATTAAGAATGTCTTTCATCTTGGGGACCATAGCAATGTTCCTGTATTCATTTACACAAGGGGTGATGAAGTTATGATTTTGTATAATTCCTGAATATCTTATGAAATTGGTGACCATCTATGACACCTACAAGTATTTAACCATAAACTTTGCAGAGTTTCTATCTTATTTGCCAGCATTCATAGTGGCTTTAGTTACTATAATACAAGGGTTAATGGCAATGAGGAAATTATTCTCTATGATTTGGGAAAGGCAAAACGGATAAAGATGATTTAATCAGCATGATGAAGGAACAGATGAAATTAATGATTGAGACTAATAACAGAATAAGGTTGGCACAAGAGCTAGACAAACATACTATACTACAGCTAGAGATTATTGAGGGCATGTATAAACCCAAGGACAAACAGACTCCCAAAGTTAAAATGACTGAGGCTAGTACACAGACTGACAATGAAACAGGGACAGCTACCCAGACCAAAGATGGAGCAATGGCACCGGCTACCGTGACCTTGCTACCCATAATTGACCAAACGCAATTTAGGGCTGATGGGGAGGCAGTGAATATGAAGACCTATAAGGTGTTCACAGCCCAGGATTTGGAGGTGTTGAAAAGAAGATTTCCCAAATTCTTTTTGTCCCTTATAAGGCAACTAAGGAACTGAAACAGACATTTAGCTTCCTTTGGCAGGTTTCTGGAAAATACAATGAACTCTCTTGGAATGTTTTTTAAATGCATAAAATAGGATAACAAAGGAATCTGATTATATCAAAATATAGTTATAAAATGTTTTTTAAAGTTTGTTGAGCCCAAGTTATGAACCTTTGTCTTACAACAATTATATTCAGAGTTGGAAACCAGCTTAGAAGTCCGCTAGGTTAGATACTCTCACTATAAATGCCTGTGATTGTGAACCTGTGGCACGTATGCCAAAAAGGACACACAGAGCCTTCCCTGTGGGCACATGAGCTATTGCCCACCAGAGTTCATTACTCAGTGGAGGGAGCTGCTCCCTTTCCCCTTTCCACTACACTAAGGACATTTTTTCACTTCACCTGCCCCTCTAGCCAGGAGCCCAATCGGAACACTTCCATCCCTTTCTGGAGTAAGGGGCTGGGGGGGGAGGGAAGGGAGGGAGAGAGAGGGCAGTGGGCTGCAGCATGGGGTCTCTGGGGTGCAGGGCACCGCACTAGGTCTGGGGAGCAGGGCATGGCACACAGTCTCTAAAAGGTTCACCATTACTGATATAGGTTCTAATGCCTCTGATGGAGGAATTGGACAGAGTCTGCCACTCTTGGGCACAGAAATACACTTATGTGAAGCTGTACTCTTCCCAAGGCCGATTGCTTAATTAACTCAAAACAACTGGTTTTGCTGCTCTTGTCACATTTGCACAGAACTCCTCATGTTCTGTTCTTTCACTACCTCAGGCTATTAATAATCATAAAAATGCATTCTATGTTTTTTTCACCTTACATAACTTTTATAATGAATTGCCCCTCCTTTAAGTTTTATCCTTTTGTCCCTTGAAATTATTTCAACTCCTAATACTCCAAATTCACCCTGGTAAAGCACTCAAAACCAAATCACCCTTCAGTGAGTTAGCAGCTGAAAACTTAGGTGCCAATTTTAATTAAGCTTGACCATTGGCTTATCAAAGGACTAGTCTCCTAGGAATGAAAGATTCTTCTTCCAGAATTACATGAAGATTCTTTCCTAGGATGAATTACACACCAAAAGCCTTCCAATGAGACTCTCTTTTTCCTTAAGAAATGCTTAGGAATGTTGAATGAATTACAAACAAAATAACTTTCTATTTTCAAATCATTAACAAGTTTAGCTAGATAGAAAATGGGAAAATCTTCAATTCCCATGGAGATTCAATAAATTACACTGTAGTGATTGCTTTCATTGGATGAATAATCTTGTTAAATTAGCTCTTTATGAAAATCATCTCTTATTGAAAGTAAGGGTTTGTATTATGGCCTGATGAGTTGAAAACTGACATTTCTGTTGCCACTGCCAATCTGTTATCCAATTTTTGATTCCTAGGAAATATTCAAAAATTTTCTGAAAATGGTAGTTTAGACTTATTTTCTTTGCATTTGGGGGGGGTCAAAGACTTTTAAATTATCTCTCCTAGCTTTATCACCAAATTTTATCAATCTATTAAAAGTTTTTTGATGGTTTTTCCCCCTAGCTGATTTGTGCCTACTGTTGATACCTTTTCTAATTTGGCTTCAAGGAGAATTTTATTTCTAATATGACTGTATGCTGTTAAATTAAACAGATCTCTATGTTGATTTTTATTATGTTGTTGTGTTCTATATTTATGACTGATTTCTTACTGCAAAGAGTCAGATGTGTCTCTTTTGACAAAGGTTATGTATTTTCTTTAAACTTTACATTCAATTTGATTTATCTCTTGCTTAATCCAAAAATGGATTCCACAGCAATAGTTGATGTTTAATTTGTTGATTCTATGAAAAAACTGCTAAGGTAGTTGATACTTCTTATTGCTTATATAGGAGACAAGTTAAATGTTAAAGGTTAAATGTGTAATTACATGGACACATAGAAGTACTCCTAGGTCTTTGGAGATGTGAGTCTGGTACTTATTGGTAGAAATCTCATTTGGATGTTGAACTAAAAACAGTATTTTAACATTATTTTTCTTCCTGTTAAGAACTCAAGACATCTTTTAATTCATCGTATATATTCAACATTGTCACGGTCATGCGTGGGAGTCTAGTGAGGCCCACTGAGGAAAGCAGCCATGCTTGCCTGAGATTACCTCACATAACATGATGGAATTTAAAACTTTTATTTTTTTACTTGCTCATACTTTTGTTTCTTCTATATCCTTATTGGAAGGACTTGAAATTTTGGCTGTTCCCTGATTTTTGGTCTTTTTTACATTTTTATTTGATTTTAAGTTATTAAAAGATATGGGGGGATGCAGACCCTTTCATAGCTACCTATTCTTCCATCTCATTAGAAAACCCTTTAGAGTTTTCAGTTAAGAGTCAAATACCACTACTTGGTGGTTATGGTGGCAGTTTAGTATAAATTAATGAAAAATTATGAACAATCATATGCATTCTTGTTTTGAATGCAGATAAAGCCTTAATGGCCTTCACATTTCAAGAGTTTTCCCTTTTTTTGGTGCTAATTATTTGGAAAATACAATCTTTTGCAAATGCAAAGAAAAAAATCCCATTTTGAGGATTCTGAGTAACAAAGCTATTTCCACATCTCAAAAGATGGCTCACTCTATTGCCCAGTAATTCTTTGTTATTACAACATAACAAACAATTCAGACACTGTGACCCATTTTTCATGAAGGAAATAACTGATTTTGTAATATTTACACTGTGGGCCAAGAAAGGGAGAGTCATACTACTGAGAAATATTTTTTATTCTACCATTATGTAATGGTTATTTTCATCTCTTTTTGCATCTCTCCCAATCAACATCTCAACCATTTCAATGAATAAAATATCCAAAAGCAAGAAAAAGAGCCAAAATTATCTAAAAAAGAGGTGAAAAGTAGTCAGTAATTTCCTTTTTCCTTCACCCTTGCCTATAAAATAATCTTTCTCTTACTAATACAGTAAGGGCAGGATAAAAAGTAGGTCCCTTAGACCAGAAATATTTCTTCTCCTCCCTGGACCAAGTAGGTCCCCCACAACAACATATCTGTCTTATCTTCCCAGCTCTCATCCTATCATTTCAAGACATGAGGTGGTAAGCATATGGTGCAGAAGAAACTGATGGGATTTCCATTGGTTTTCCAGAGGCTATTTTTTAAAGAGGGAACTTCAGTCCAAGCCTGGCTAGAATAACCATCAATGTCCAGGGACCCCAATAACAAATTTACACCTGCCCTACTTCCTCAGGCTCCTCATATTTGAACTACAAGAAGCTCAAAGCCTGTCTAATACCATTTCTGACTAGGAGAATGGTAAATGGTTACATTGTGCATGGCCCTGGCAAAACAGTAAAGTTATAAGGGAATTTTGGAAGCCTCAGCCTGGATCCTGGCCTATTTGGAAGTAATCTTGGATCCCTCAAGGGGAGCTATCATAAAAAGTCTTAATGAGGGAGGCATGTCTGGACTTTTTCCCCACCTGAGACATATTTAACACAGTATACCAGGACACAGAAAAAGAGTCCACTGAAGAGGAACCAGCCCTGTGAGTAAGTCCAAGAGAAGCTAATGCCTAGCCCTCACCAAAAGGAGGAAGAAGAATTGCCAAAGTGGCAATTCCATACTGGGTCTCCTTGGTTGGGGGCCTCTGGGCTCTGGACCTTCAAAGCTCTCATTGATCACTTGCAGTGTGAGGTGAAGGATGTTTTCAATATCTAAGTTTTATCAAAACCTAGTGGAGATGAGCCACTAGTAGGAAAAATAGGAAGACCAAGAATCCTCAAGCATAGACACTCTTTTTCATTCCTACCCCCCCTTAATACAGCTATGGACAGAAAGGTCTCTACTACAAGAAGGAGTAGAAGAAAAAAGAACAAGAGGGTCTTGTCGCCATGAAAGAACAAGGAATGTATTTCAGAAGGAAATTACATTATAATTGGGCCACTACTAGGAAAAATAGGAAAAGATCAAGCATTCTCAAGCATAGACACTCTTTTTCATCCCTATCCCCCTGTAATATAGCTATGGACAGAAAAGTCTCTACTACAAGAAGGAGTAGAAGAAAAAATAACCAGAGGGTCTTGTCCCCATGAAGGAACAAGGAATGCATTTCAGAAGGAAATTACATTATTATTTTATCAAGACCTGATAAAGATGAGCCACTACTAGGAAAAATAGGAAGACCAAGCATCTTCAGAGATAGACACTCTTTTTAAAAAAAAAATTATTATTCCAAATGTTTACAAAACCAAACAAAACAAGCATTTCCATATATAAAGAAAAATAAGATATTACACAAATGAAATCATAAATCTCCTATACTTAACTTACTTTTCTTCATATCTACATAAAAAACCCATTCACAAGTGTTCTATAGCCCCTTCCCCCATGCTCCCTGCATCACATAGGATATCATCAGGGAGACCAACTTTTCATATAAATTAAATCTTTCATGTTTTGTCTTTCTGTTCACTTTCTGGAGGTAATATTCACAGCTTATTCTTCCATTAGTAGTTCAGTGGCTGTATATAATGTTCTTCTGGTTCTACTTGTCTCACTGTTCATTACCTCATATAGTTCTAGGTTTAAAAAAATTGGTCTGTTCATCATTCATGTGTTCCATCACAATTATATACCACAATTTGTTCAGCCATTCCTCAATTGATAGGCATCCCCTCAGTTTCTAATTCTTTGTCACCACAAAGAGTTGTTTAAAATATTTTAGAACATAAAAGTTCTTTTCCTGATCTCCTTGGGAAACAGACCCAGTAATGGTATTGCTGGGTCTAAGGGTATACATGGTTTTAAAACTCTCTGGGTATAATTCCAAATTGCTCTCCAAAAAGGTTGATCAGTTCACAGTTCCACCAACAATGCATTAGGGTCCCTGTTTTATTCCTCCAACATTGTCATTTTGTTCTTTTGTCACTTTAGTCCTCTGGTAGGTATAAGGTGATCTATTGTTTTGGTTTGCATTTCTCTAATCTGATTTGGAATATTATTTTCATATACCTACATATGGCTTTGACTTCTTCATCTGAAAATTGTCTTCATATCTTTTGCCCATTTATCAATTGGAGGATGGCTCTTATAAATATGACAAAGTTCACTATATATCTTAGATATGAGACTTCTGAGGGGCTGTCTATAAAATTTTCCCCCTAATTTTCTATTTTCCTTCTATAATATTGCCAGATTTTGATGTATTAAAATAATCCATTTTATATTTCAAAATGCTCTCTATCTCTTCACTCAAATTCTTCTACTACCCATATGTAGTATGTTCTCTGTTCTAATTTACTTATTGCATTTCCTTTTATATCTAGATCATGTATACATTTTGATCTTATCTTAGTGAATAGTTTAAGATATTGGTCTATACCTAGTTTCTGCCAAACTTGTTTCTATCCCAGCTGTTTTTACCAAATAGTGATTTGCTATCCCCAAATGCTAGATCTATGGTTTTGTCAAATACCAGATTACTATAATATTTCACCACTATTTGTTGTATGTCTGTTCTATTTTTCTGGTCCACCTTTCTATTTCTTAGCCAGCACAACAGATTGTATTATAAAGTATTTAAAATCTGGTACTACCAGGCCTCCTTCCTTCAAGTGTGTGTGGGTTTTTTTCCACTAATTCTCTTGATAATCCTGATCTTTTATTCTTCCAATTAAATTTTGTTATTTTCTGTAACTCAATAATACCACCTAACTAAACATAAAACTGTTCTCAAAAATATAAAAAGACACCATTCCCTACTTCTATGGAACACATATTCTTGATAGCAAGTGCAGCACAAATGAATATTTACTGAAATATTTAAATACACAGAGGCTATAAATAATATTATTGAAAATTATTCACTATAACCATGCTGTATTTCTACTAGTAATGTGTGGATTATTGAATGTTAAGAAAATTATTGGCATTATTTCTGTCAGTAATATAGGGATTATTGAATGTTAAGAAAATTGGCAAGATTAATGATATCTAAAATAAAGGTAACAAAATTCCTATGGTTATAGCAATAGTCACATAATAGAAGCCTTGACAATAGATGATAAAACAAAATCTTATTCTTTAAATGCTAAAAGACCAATTATTATACATGAAAGAGCTTTTCTTTTTTAAAAAACTTTATTGTCTTGCAAAATACATTTCCATATTGGTCATTGTTGCAAGAGCACACTCATACATAACCCAAACCCCCAAATAAAAGAAAAGACCAAAGATACACTATGTAAAAGAAGACTTCAACAGTTTTTTCTCTGGAGGTTGATAGCATTCCCCATCATAAATCTTTTAGGATTATCCCAGTTCTGCTTTTTTTCACTCTGCATCAGTTCCCGCAGACCTTTCCAGCTTTTTCTGAAATCATCATTTCTTATAGCACAATAGTATTCCATTACCAACACGTATGTACCACAATTTGTTCAGTCATTCCCCAATTGATGGACATCCCCCCAATTTCCAATTCTCTACTGCCACAGAAAGAGCAGTATAAATATTTTTGTACAAGTAGGTCCTTTCCCCTTTTTCACTATCTCTTTGGGATCCACTAAAGAGCTTTTCTTATAAAATCTAAACCAAGAGCTAGCATAATTTTTTTAAACCCTTGCCTTCTGTCTTAGATTCAATACTAATTATTGGTTCCAAGGCAGACAAGTAGTATGAGCCAGGTAAATGGGGTTGAGTGACTTGCCCAGGGTCAGATGGCTAGGAGGTATCCGAGGTCAAATTTGAACCCAGGACCCTCCTGTCTTCAGGTCTGACTTTCTATCCACTGAGCCACTTAGCTGCCCCAGCTAGCATAATTTAAAATAGAAAAGCACTTGGAAGTTTTCACAGTTAAGAGCAGTAACAAAACAAAGCCGTCTGCTGTCTCTGTTCATATTTGATAAGAAAGCTAGAAATTCCAGCTATAAAAGAAAAATTATTTATAAACAAAGTCAAAAAATCTTTCATTTTCTTTTAATCTAAGGTTTTCTTTAGAATACTTCATAGAATCAACCAAAAATTAAGAAAATGTATAAGTTCAAATAAAGTAACAAGCTGCAAAATAAATCCATAAGAAGAATCATCCTATGTCATAAAAAATTCAAAACAATGATAGGAAAAGTTCCATTTAAATAAAATGCAATAAAAGTTAGCCTGGCATCTTCATTATTGATGACAATTCAACTAGATGAATATTCATTATTGAAGCAGACTTTACAAAACATGATTTTTGCCTCTTTGTAATTTCTATTAGAGCTATCAATCCATTTGGATTTTGTGGCCTCTTGGGCCTCCTTCCCCCCTTCCTTTAATTCTATGACTCTTGCAATTAAGTATATTAAAAAACAATCATTGCAGTGGAGGAGTTGAAAAAAGCAAGTTGTAGTGAGAACTGAGGGGAACTTTGTGATATAGGATTTTGACTTGGACATAACCTAGACAAGTTAATGATAGTATCTGAAAATACAAATAAAATATTCCAACCCTGAAATAATTAAATATCTGTAGCCACCTGAGGAGTCATACAAAGAAATGAGATAAGGATATATGTGAGGGAAAGGGCAGAGAGTGGAATTTTGTGATTCTTTGACTTATTTTTACTTATTCCTCTACGCCCCCTTTCCTACCTTATTTTTGGGTATATTTCCAAGCAAAAAAAAAATGTATCCTCTTTTCATCAGGGCAGTTCTATATGTACTTAAAACAGTTAAGTATGATCTCCTTAAATCTTTTCTTTTCTGGGCTAAACATCTTAAATTTCTTTGACTGATGCTCTGGTCCTTATGCTATTTAACCTTTATTGGTTGCTCTTCCTTGAATGGATTTGGATTGTCTAAGTCTGTCCTAAAATAGTAGTCAAATTGAGCATAATGCTTTTTGTAAGGACAAACAGGGGACTTTCTTTAGGTTTCAACACTGGCAGAGGTCATCAGGATTCCAATTTGCTGCCTTCCCTATACTATGTTATGATGGCAAACCTATAGCATATGTACTAGAAGGGGCACTCAGAGCCCATTCTGTGGGCATGCATGCCATCTCCCCAACATCAGAGCTTGTTACTAGAAAGCCAAAGGGATGTGGGGCCAGGCTACTCCCCTCCTTTCCACGCACAATTGAAGACATTTCTCATATCACCCACCCTTCTAAAAGGCTTGCCATCACTGGTCTACAGTGTTCCCATTGCCTTCTAAAGGCTTATTGGAGCCTCAGAGGCACTGAATGATCTGGGTGCTTGTTCCTGACAGATATGATCTATGTTCACAGGAAAAAAGGAAAAAAAACTGTATGAATGTTTAATAAAGCTTCTTATAGACTTAGTGGGAAGGTGCCGTTCACGTGGAAGAGAGGGAGAATAAAGGAAATTATACCTGTACCCGAAAGGCAGAAAAAAGATGAAAGTTAATCTGATCTTTCATTGGAAGGGTTTATAGTTAGGTTGCCTTTGAAGTCATTCTGTTGGACTGTTTCATTGCCAAGCTGAAAATGTGTTGACTAGCCTGAAGCATGCAGCCCAGTCCTTGAGTCTAAAAAGAATAGCATCTCCCTGAGGTCAACAACTAGAGAGGGTAGAGCCTCAACAGATTGCAGCCATAAACCCAAGGAACAGTGGCAGAATGTTACCTCTGTCTCCCTCTGCAAGAGAATGCCTTACAGAAAAGATCAGAATGACTTCTGAAATGAAGACTTTATAAAGTATAAGAAGGCATTAAAAATGCTTGGGATCCATTCAACTCGTAACTCTATTGTAAGTGTAAAAGGGAATTCTTAATCCCTTGCTCTAACTTAACTGGGGAAAGAGCTGGCTGGCTCAGTGGACAGAGAGCCAGGCCCAAAGATGAGGGGTTCTGCAGTTCTGTTTCCATGGACAGACTTATTGAGCTGGAAGGTGTAATATAGGATTATTAACTTTGCCATGTTGGCTTGGGGCAACCTGTCAGTTATTACAGAGGTAGATATAGAGGGTGATCTGGATCTGCCCAGAGAAAAGGATGTCAGACAGATAAGAAGGCAGTTTGTGAAAAACTGTTGCAGGGTGGTCAAGGACTATTTTAAAAACAGCTGGACTAGTATGGACCTTGAGGAATTAAGGAAAGTGGCAGTATATGTATATAATGGCCATGAAAAGGGAAATGAAGATGACATAAGGTAATGTCAACACATGTGGATGGTGATCTGAATGAACTTCTGATAAAGGAGCCCTGGAAGAGGACAGATTTGTCATTGGTGCTACATTCCAAATTTCAGTTCATTTAGGGTCAAGTTCCACCCTAGACATGCCCAATCCAAGCTTGCTGGAAACACTCCTTTGAAACTGCTTACATTTTATTCAAATTCTATGGGAATTAAGCTTATGCTAATAAATTCATTGTACTTTGGCCTCCTGAGTGGACTTTCTCAACCGAGAAGATGACTTCTGTCCAGATGACTGGTGGTAATTCTTTTGTTAGGCTTACCTCTTAGGGACAATTTTGAAACTGGGAATTCTAGTTATACAAGTGGTCTTTAGGAGGTTAGTCTGCACAATTTCCCTAGAGCCTATGGCTCCACTGGTGGCCTGATAGATTCATGTTTTAAATCTTTGAAGTTGAGGTCCAAATCAGATTAGCTCCTTAGGACTCTATGGCTCTATGAGGCACTGCTTTGAGCAGCCAGCCAATCTCTCCCTCAAAATAGTCTTCAAAACATTTTGTATTTTTAGAGAGAATCATACTTTTCAAAACACTCACATTCACTGTTTTCATTTGAGCTTTGCAACAACTCCCATAAGTATGGAGACTGTCTTTTCATCCCCATTTTACAGATAAGGAAACTGAGCTTGAACACTTACTCTGAGCTGACTACAGTCTCATTTGTCTATAGGTAGTACACATGGGACTAGAACTGTCCTTTGCTGACTCCTGGCTCTAAATTGTTTCCCTTTTGTTTTATTAAGTTAATAGGGGAAGGAATTTGTAAACAGAAACCCAACCTTTGACTTGCTACTACTTCTCTTCTCCCTTGAATGCTGATATAGTGCCTAAATGCTAAGACTTGTAATAAATGTGTTGGAAAATACTCTGCTTATTCTTTACTTGTCTGAGGTCCCCCTAAACCAACCATTCACCATCTCTGTCCCTTCGTCCCCATGCCCATCAAGGAATAGCTGACCCTCTTCTGTATCTGTGAACTTGGTGGGGGTCTGTCATATAATTGCCTGCTCTCTTGCCAATTATGCTTCCCCCCCTCCAGATGACCCCAAATCCACTTTGTCATTGTGAAAAATATCTTCCACCAAACAAGTCAGAGGGAAGTACCTGGATCAACTCATCCCTTCCCACAAACTTCCTCCTCATCCTAGCAGTTCTGTGCCTCCTCAGATCGTTTCCCTGGCAGCCATTGTATAACTATAAAAAGAGGAGTCATCATATTTCAGCCTTTTTAGTTTTGAGGAAGGACCTCTGATCCAGAAGTACTATCCCTTTGTACCAGTCTTCTTCACTGTCTGTCTGGCCTCCAAACTAAGCAGATTTGAAAGAAGTTGAGAACAGCCTCAAATAGTCCCATTTTGAAAGTTGTAGAGAATGACTCAAGAAATGGGGTTCATTTGCAAGTCTCACTTCTGTTACCCAAAGTCTCTCCACTCCACAGGGCCTAATTTTTCACATTTCTCTGACTAATCAAAGCAGTGCTCTGTTCCTCTGGCTAGTCAAGTCATATCAGATTGGGAAGCACAGGAAATCAAGCCATAAATATAAATGTATCATTTATGTTGGAGGTAGTCCATAGCACGTTGGACTTGAAGTCTGGAAGACCTAGGTTCAAAATCTTGCTTCTGTGAGCAATGGACAGTTGTGTACCATGTAATAAATCTCTGGGCATTCTCTAGGATAGGCTGTAAAAAACTTTTGGTGAAAGGATATTCCACATGGAAGAAATCTTTCATGTGCTGGTGTATCATTTGCATTTCATATGACTGGATACAGAATACCCTAAAATGTCCTATAATCAGAAATCTTCCTTGAGAACCAAGGTTTTTTAAATTTTTTTCTATTATTGATAACATAGGATTCATATCGTGTGGTGGTCTCATAATCAGGTCTCATTAAAAAAAGAACTAGTTCCTTTTTTAAGACTTTTATGGATTGGAAGCCTTTGTTTTGTTCCCCATTCAGAGTCTGCTTGGTGGCCAGATCCCAATAGGAGAATGTCCTTCTTTAGAAGAGAAAACTGTATCCCCCCCCTTCCCTTACCCCAAAACCCCCATTTGCCGAGTTCCCTCCAGGGTCTGAACACTCCACACTTATGACCTTCCCCTCCTCCCCATTGTCCCTGCCCTGCCTCTGTGTTCTTCCAACCCTTCCCTCCTCCCCCACGTTCCAAAGTGCTTCTTCATTCTGAACTTTAGACCCACTAACTGACTGACCCCTGCCCAACAGTTATGAGTTGGGGACGTGGCTACTCACAGCATTTAGATATGGAGTCACCATCTAAGGGTCTTCCATTAAGATGGTGGACCACAGGGTTTTACCATATGCCCTGCCCTCAATCTTTTATGTGTTGTATCCCTTAATTGGAATGTGAACTCCTTGTGAAAGTGTGGGGACAATCTTGCTTTTTTAATTATTTTGCCAGGAACATAATGCTTAATTATTTTAATCCATTCATTCGTTTCAGGATGGTCAAGGCTTTCTGTGTTAAAGAGGTCTGGTGAATTCTACAAGTCCTTTTCTACACTGCTGAACTTTTCTGGTCCAGTGACAGAAAAAGTAAAAAGGGATCAACCCAACTTGTGTTGGGCAGTAATACTTTTTAACTAAACATTACTGCCTGGGGATTGGTGTTTGACACTAGGAAAACTGTCACTAGAATATGATACACAGAAATATAGACTACCAAGGGCAAGTGTTCAACATTTTTTTCTAATCACATTCCTAATTCCATTTATTCAACTCACTCCTATGTTTCTATTATTTCTTAAAGTCAAGACCCTATCATCTAGTTTCACACAGAATGTGGGTATCATCAACCAAACATGGCAAAAGCAAAGGAGGAGGTGGGAAGAGAAACAGAGATGAGAAAAAGATGGGATAACTAAGGTATAAGAGAGGAGAGACATATTGAGAGGGAATGAATACATGGGCCACCAGAAACTCAAGTGAGTTTTTGCTTTCAAATCCTTTGTTGTCATTAATTTCAGGAAAGATTTAGACAAGGGAGGAAAATATTTCCTATCTTCTTGGTCTCTCCCTTACAAGTCCTGTGCTAAAAAAGGTATCTGCTTTGAGGAGGATTGTTTCATTCTTTGTATTTGTGTCCCCAGTGCCTAGCACAGTTGCTGGCACATAGTAGATGCTTAATAAATGCTTGTCAAATGATTGTCTTGGTTTCCACGTTTTTAGAATTGACATGTTTAGATGTACAAGGTGTAGATTAATATCTAGGTGAAATGTAACATTTTACAGACAAGTTTGAGGCTCAGAGTCATGAATTCACTTGCCAAGAATCACACATAGCTTAGAGATGGAGGGTTTCCAACACGGCTCCCTTCTAATAAATAGCTCCCTTTTGTGTCTCCCAGCTATAGTCTGGGTGTTTTGGGGCTCATCAGGTGACCCTGAGGTTATATATGAACCTTGATTTTCTTCCCATCATAAGAGATTCGCTGAGTCTTGTTGCACTGATTCCACTTCAGTGACTTTTTAGAGCAGTTGGCATTTGTGGTAAGGGGATGCATTGAGATGCTGTTGTGGAAAGGGCCAAAACCTCTCCTTTACAGCTCTTAAAATCCATTTTTGAGGGCCCATTGCCAAGAAATAATTCTGAGGTATGCTTGTCTCAAGGTGGGGACTTGAAAACAGGATCCCTATAGTTGAGGGCTCCGCCTTTCCTGTTTATTATTATTCATCCCAGATGCTGGGGCTCTCCAGTTGACAACCTGAGAAAGGCCACAGGTTAAAGGCATCAGAAATGAGCTTTACAGTTTCTGGCCTGTATTTGAAGATGTCAAGTCCCTTTTCTGAGTCTTACTTCATTTCCACAGGATTGTCAAAGAACAGCCCACTCCTGAAATATTTGCCTTATTTGAAAATTGAAAAGTAGGGATCCCTTAGTGAGCCCTGGTGGCTCCTCCTCTGAATCCCACACAACCCCCCACCCTCACCCCAAGGTTTTTTTTTTCTTCTTTGGTATTTTTGTGTGCATCTTACTCAGCAGACTAGGTGTCCATGTCCTGGCATATGGTGAAGGCTTTCCTTGATATTGACCTTATGTTTATTTTGTACCCTAAAAGCTCTGCTGTATTTTTTTTTAATTTCACCCCAAACAGGTCTGAATGCAGACCTCATCTCCCATTTCATGGCTATATACAACCTTCATTATCTGGACATAATATGAACATCTGACTCATTTTTCCTCCCCTGAGTTGACTTTCTGGTTTGAGGAGATGCAGGGTTCCCTGTATACAAAAAGAAGAACTAAGGAAGAAATCTTTCTCCTCATCTCTGCCTCAAAAAAATAGCTCACATTTATATAGTGCTTTAAGATTTACAAAGTGCTACTCTCTCTTTGGACTGCTTTAACTCCTCACCAGCAGCCTTGCTCCAGTGAGAGGTGCCCTCCCCTTCCCCCTTTTCCAGCTCTTTTACGTTTTGCCTTCCCTTATTAGCTACTTGAAAGTAGGGACCATATATTGGTTTTTTGTATTTGTATCCTTAGCACTTAGCACAGTGCCTGGCACATAGTAAGCACTTAATGCTCTAGTTATCTTGTAATGTCATCTCAATGAAGCCTCGCAACACTAGGAAATAGGTGTTGATATTTTTAACTTTTATTTCACAGATGAGAAAAATGAGGTTCAGAGATGAAGTGACTTGCCCAAGGTCACACAAGTAGGAAATGTCTGAGTCAGGCTATAAGTCCAGGATTTCCTCATTACAAACACTAGTATGCTGCAATGCCAGAGTAGATGAAGGCAATTGCACTTAATTCTGTTGTCTATATAAAGGTAGGATGTGCTTTGAACTTAAGATTGCTAAGCATCAAAAGAAAATTTAGTAAAATGTCTTTCATCCTTTGTAGCTACCCATTTTCTGTCTGTAAGTATTAAGGTCAAGGCAGGGAATACAGAACAAGCTATTAACCTTTCTGCTCTGGGAGGGCACTCTGGGGGTGCCTTGGGAGGTGGCTAAAATCTTCCTCCTGGTCTGTAAGACCTGAAAGGGAACCATTGTCCCATCCCAGTTTCCCTCTGCACGATCAGTAAGGCAATTTTGAACCCAAGAGGAGAGAGAAAAATTTTAAGAGCAAGTAACTAGATTTCTAGTTCTTTCCTTCTCCCCTCCCTCAGGCCCCTCCCCATCTCAACACTTGCCAAGTGTTAAGGGATTTATAACAGTGCTGAATGGGATGTTGGGAGAGATATAAGGAAAGATGAAAGGTAATTGTTATCTAATGGCAGAAGTAAATCTTGGCTCATTTCTTTGCCTCCCCTTCCTAAACTACTCTGCAAGTCCTAAGAAGTCGGGTTATTTTCTTTCTTTATTTTTGAATGGTCAGAGAAATAATTCATTGGAAAGAAGCACTATTCCTGTGAAGCTTCTATCAGATATAGAAATAACTTGGTTGGTATACAATACTCTTAGAATAAGATGTTACTTATATGAATGGGGGAAAAATTTATTTTTAAATACTAAAAACCACAATGAACAGCCTTGTCTTTTCCCCTTCCACACCCACCCAATGACCCTTTTTCTTTCTTTTGAGGCCATCAGCTTTTCCTCTGGGAGGCTGAGAGCAGGCACAGTCCCTTCTACATCCTCCTAACACCAACTGACTTAAGATTCCTCTCTGAGTGGAAATTTATAGGAGGTTTAGATTGCTGGCTTTTTGAAATGTTGGTCTCCAACTGTTTTCCAGAACATTCCAAATTCTGAACTGACTCCCCTCCCCTTCTCCCTTTCTTTCTTCCCCCAAGCCCCATGGCCCCCCTCATCCCCTTATCCCCCACCCCACCAGCCAAAGGCCTCAGGACTTTGGGAAGTCAATAGCAGGAACTGAACACTATGTCTCATGCTAAAAATAAATCTCTGCTCTGATACCTCTTCAAGGCATACACTTCGTAGTCTTTTTGAATGCTGTGTTCATGGAGAACAAGCTCTGGTGCTGGGGTCAACAAACTAGAAAGGCTTTGAGAATGGGCCTGGTAATGCCCATTACCCAAGGATCTGGCTAATTTTCAGTTAAGTTCTCACGGTCTCTCATCACCAACTGCTAGGCCACCAGCTGATGAGCTTTTTTAGCCAGGACAATTCAAGAAAACTTCCTCCCAAGACATGGAGACAGTTTTGAACTGTGTTGGAGGAAGAATTCATTCTTAAGTCTCCCCTCAGGAAATGACAGAGAAACAATGCAGCATAATCCAAGAGCTCTAGGTTTGGAGTAAGGGATACAGGCTTATAGATTTAGAGATGAAAGAGACGTTAGAGGTCATATGTCACAGCTCTTTCATTTTACAGGTGAGGAAACTGAGGCCCAGAATATTAAGTGACTTGCCCAGCAAGTAAGTATTCAAACCCAGGTCTTTTTGTCTTTAAGTCCAGCAGGCTCTCTTAGTAACTCCACCATGGGGTTAGATGAGCTGGGTTAATATTCCTGGATCTGTTCATTTTTTGCTTATATATGGCCTTTTGAACAAATCACTTTATGTGACACCATTGAATAGGATGCTGGATTTGGAGTTAGGAGGCCCTGGGTTCAAAACCTGTCTCAGAAGCTTACTGGTTGTGTGTTGCTGAGCAAAAACACTTAACTACTCCAAGCCTCAATTTCCTCATCTGCAAAATGAAGGGGTTGCATGTGATGGCCACTGTGTGGATAAGGGGGTCATGAACAATGGACCCCTCTACTTCAATGAATACATAATCTCAAAGTCAGAAGCCAAAGTATAAGAAAGATTTTATTGGTACCTTTTGTGAAAGGAGACATCCCTGGCTTGGGATGCACAGAGAATGCCTAGCAGATGATCTAAATAACAAAAGCCCTAAATGGCAAATGCAGGGTTCTCTTAACAGCAAAATGCAAACGTCTACCTGCAAAACAGACCTTTTATAGTATTCCTGACACGAGATTCCCCCCTCCCCCTTGATGTTAGTCTTTGAGCATGTGATAATTACAAACCCAACAAGAATTTCATTCCCAACATCCTTTTGACACAAACCAGGGGCCTCTGTGTTACTTGTTATCACTCACTCCTTCCTGGCTTCTCCAGGACCAAAGTCTACCTCCGTGTTCCCTGGACTTGCTTCTGGAGCCCTTAGATAATATAGTAAACTCTCTCCATGTTCCCCCTCCCAGTCAGGACAAAAACTGTCCTTCTTTAAACTGCCTCTTTAAATGGGCCTCTTTACCCCTTCCCCACCTCCTCTTGAGAATATTGGGGTTACAAGCCAAACCCTGAGAATCACACACTTAATTCCATCTCACACAGCCACTAAGATACTTCCAGCTCTAAATCTATGATTCTACAGCAGTTTCTTATTAGTAAAATGACATGGCCTGGATTAGAAGTCAAATCCACTGTCCTCCACACTCCCATGGGAAACCCAAGCCGGATTAAAATGTAATTGTTAAATATTTGATAAAATTAATGAAAATACAATAAAGCATAGACACTGTTAATTAATGGTTTTCAATAACAATATGCAGCCACAGGGATCCTTATATACAGTTTAATGGCCTCCAGTTTCTATCTGAGTTTGTTATATTTGAAAAAAATAATTTAACAGTGAAAGACATAGTGATTCAAATACCTGGATCTTAGTTCAGCTTCTTTGATCCATTTTAAAAGCTGTCATCACTGAAAAGATACTTCAGAAAACTATTTAAAGCCAAATAGAAGAAATGCATCATTGATTACAATGATTAAGTCTTGATGATTATTTTTTTTCTTTCGGTTCCATCTTCCATTTAAGCAAAGGGTTTTTGAAATTTGACTGATACATTTTCATCTTTCCCCATGTCCACCAGTTACTCTTACAAAGTAATTGGAAGGGGGGCAGCCATTGAGAACCAGGCCTAGAGATGAGAGGTCCTAGGTTCAAATATGACCTCAGAAACTTTGTAGCTTTGTGACCCTGGGCAAGTCACTTAACTCCCATTGCCCACCCTTACTTTTCTTCTGCCTTATACAGTATCTGAAAAGAATTCAGTAAGCCCTTACACCCAAGGTACTATCTTCCCAGAATACCTGGTACATCCTTTCAAGCAAGAAAATACAGTATATATAGAAGGTAATCTTAGAGAAGGAAGGATAACTAGGAAGGCATATACAATCAATACACAGTATTGATTCTAAGTCAGAAGGTAAGGGTTTAAAAAATAACTTTCATTTTACATTTTTAACAAATGGGTTAAAAACCCTACAAAACACTGAAATATTTTAAACAAATTAAATTGTATTTCCACATTTTTAAAGTATGTAGATATGAGAATTTTTATAGGTGACACATTGGCATTGCTTTCAGCAACTCTATCATTTAATTGTGAAAACCTGTCCAACATTCTTTTTTCAAAAGTCTCTCTCCACAGCATGAATTTCTTTTAAATAGTAGTTATTTTTTCATATACTGTTAAAGAGCCACTTTACATCAAAAGAATAGATTGTACATTTATTGGGTTCATATGTACATATCTATATATAATATGTATATATAAATACATAATAAATTTATAGCTATCCAAAATGAACTATATATGTATATAGCACACACAAATATCCTTAACCCCCCCTAATATATTTAATTATAGAAAAGGTGATTTACCTAGAAAATAAAAAATAATTATAAAAAATTTCTCCCAGCCTAGGGACAGACTCTCCCTTTGCACACACAGTCTCTCTGCGAAGAGTTTATAGAACAATAAAAGTAAAATAGATATTAGAGATCAAATATGTCAAGGGATAATGTGTCTTCTCCTAGCCCTAGAAGTCTTCTCTTACTTTGTGAAGTCCTCATTATGTTCCTCTTATGTATATTTATGTATTTCTACTGAAGAGACTGGTTAATAAAGGCCAAATCTTTTAAATATGCTTGAATTTCCCCTTCCTGGTAGGTTTTACCAAAAAAGCACAAGTTTTCCCTGCTTGTAGTCAATCCAATACTTAAAACTTAGAAAGCCAACATTCATCATTCTAATTGGATTAAAAGCCAGAAGGACTAATGACTAATGGCTGCTGAACTAGGATGGAGCACTTACACAAGATTTGAATGGGTGAATGAACTCTCACTCTCTTCCCCAATGACTTTTGAGTTTAGTAAGACTGGTATGGGCTCCTGGGTGATAGAAACACAATTTCCTTCTCTTCTAACTGATTTGTTCAAAAAACCATTTTTCCTCCTATTCCTTTTGTTATTTTTCTTTCCTGATTTTAGGTGAATAAATATCCTAAGATAGGAGTATTCAAGCAAGTGAAAGCAAGCATTCAAGTAAGTTTAGGGGAAGATTCATTAGAGCTATCAGAGAGGTCTGGCCAACCATTGGAATCAGCAGATGTAGTGGCAGTGGCAGAAGACATTTAACAAATATTTATTAAGTGCTTACTATATGCCAGGTACTGTGCTAAGCACTTGGGGTAAGTAGAAAGACAAAAAAACAAAAACATGACCACAGATAGGGAAAAAACTGCCTTTGCATTCAAGAAATATATATTTTTAATATAGAGATAGCATGTAAATTTAAAAGTACATGAAAGATTATTGGTTGGTTGTTCTTACTTGAAAAGGATCAATATGAGACGATTTGTGTTTAAGTAATGCAGAGTTGCTCGTAAGTTATTAGCCTCACTCTCTTTTCTAGAATCATCAAAGTCCAATGACAAGACCAAAGTCAAGACAATTGGTGATGGCTCAGGATACCTTGGTTTCTTCAAAGTCTAACCCAAGTTTTAGGTGCTCACAGTGTCTTTTTCTATTACTTTTGTAGCCACTGGAACAAATTGTTCTTATCTGTCCCTTCCCCCAGAGAAAGGCTTGCCTAGGGTAGACATTCCTCTAACTCACCAATGGGCTTGAAGTCTCTCAATTAAACTTGAAGCTGGTTTAGCCTGCTTGTCAAAATGGTGTACCAGGGAACGACTGCTGCAAATGCTATATACCTTCTTGGAGCTACAGGTGAGAGCTTGGTGGCAGATCCAAAGGGGGAAAGCAACTCTGAAAAGAATTCAGTAAGCCCTTATACCCAAGGTACTATCTTCCCAGAATACCTGGTACATCCCTTCAGGCAAGATAATACAGTGTATATAGAAGGTAATCTTGGAGAAGGAAGGATAACTAGGAAAGACGTTCCATAGAAGGTAACATTTGGGCTGAATCTTTAAGTCAGTGAAATGAAGAGGTGGAGATGAGGGAATAGGCATGGAGGACAGCCAATGCAAAGATTAAAAAAAAGAGAGAAATGGAGTACCCTGTTTGAGGGAAAAAAGTAGGCCAATATAGTAGATAGTGGAGTTCAAGGAAGAAAAGTAAAGTATAAGAATGCTGCAAAAATAGGAAGGGGCTAGATTATAATAAACTTTAAGTGCCAGAGGAGTTTATATTTGATCCTAAAGAAAACAGGGAGTCGCTGGAGCTCTCTGAGAAGGGATGGTAGTGAAATGGTATTAATGAGAAGATGGACAGCAGTGGGGAAAGACTTGAAATAAAGAGATCAATTAGAACACTGCAGTGTTCACATGTGAAATAAGGTTCTGACTTTATAAGTTTTGAGAAGAGGACATACTCAAGATATATTGTGAAGGACAGCAATGAATATATATTTGAGGAGAATGAGATTGAGGAGAATGACACTAAATTTACAATCCAGAAGAACTAGAAAGATATTGATGACCTCAACAGTGATAAGGAACTTCATACAGAGGAAGGTTTGGGGAGAACCATGAAGTTCCATTTTGGATGTGTCAAGTGTAAGATGTCTATTGGGTCTTATTTGAGGTGCCTGAGGGAAAGTTGGAGATGTGTGACTATAACTCAGCAGAGTGGCTAAAGCCAGATATATAAATTTGGAGAATATAGAGTTGATAATTGAATAGATTAAATTGGATGTGACAGTATTGAGTAAAAAAATAGGAGGCAATGACTTTAGAAGCACTTGCAAACTTAAGTGAAAAGATAGTCTTCCAAGGCACCTTCAAGGGATCATGATCCCTCAAAATGGAAACAAATGATATTAATAGATTCTAGTCACACACAAGTTCAGGGAGTAATGCCTAAGGTGAGCTTCATGAAGACTTCATAAAAAGGAGAAAGGATGTTTGGGGCTGAGAATTGGGATGCATGCCTTGGTCAAATGCATTCTCTAAACTTGTACCTCACTTCCAATGTACTTTGAAGTCTTTTTTTCTTGGGACATTCTTTTCCATACAAGGGTAGAATATGCCCCTAAATTATTTTTATAAGCAACTTAAATTTTTAAAAAATTTCAGTCCTACATTTTCTTTCATCTCCTCCACTCACTGAGAAAGCATAAATACAATAGACATAACGCATATAAAATTCACACACACACACACACACACACACACACACACACACACACACACACAGGGTTTGGCCCCTTCGGTATGCAGGGGGAGGGAGGGGGTTCATTCTTGTACCTATTGCAGATGGCTGAAAGCAAAAATATAAGGGGATATCTGCTGACCATGTGCTTTCTCTCCCTACTTCAGCACCCACAACTTTGCAGCTTTCTTCCCCTCCACAAAAGCAAAACAAAATTTTAAATAGTGAAAGTGAAAAAAAGTAGAAATGAAAGCAGAAGAAATCACTATTGCTAGAGGTCTGGCACTTAGTGGTTGATGTGGATAACTGAAACCCAGAAAGCAAAACTGCTGATAAGGGACCCTATGGTATATACATATATTCATACACAATTTTTCCACACTAGCTATTTCTCACCTGTTCCCCACAAAACAAGAAAAATAAAGAAACAAAAATATGCTTCAATCTGTACTCTGAATCCAATGATTATCTAGAGTTAGATTTTATATTGTGTCTTTTGGATTGTGATGAATCATCTCTAATTGATCTTATAATTAATAGCCTGGCATTATAAGAATTTCCCCACTATACTGACTCTGAGGATACTTAAGGATAAGTCAGAGGTCTCTATCTTGACAAAAACGGAGGCATCTGTCATGGGCATAAATCCTGCACAAAATTAAATACCATCATGGCCTTGAAAAAAACCCTTAAATTTTACAAATTACTCCAAGACTATTCCCTGTTATCAGGACTAAGTCCTGAGTCCTAATAAACAATCTAAGCTGTGTATGTACATAACATTCCAAATGGATATCTCCTGTTGTGTGAATTATAGTTCCCCTAGATTATATATTTTTTAAGTTTTCTTTTGAATATTTTCCCATAGTTACATATTTCATGCTCTTTCCCTCTCCCCCAAGCCTCCCTAATTGCCCTTAGCTGACACACAATTCCACTGGGTTTTACATCCCCCTAGATTATAATATGAAGTTTTGTCTATTTGGGGAACTTCATTTTGATCTGAATTCTCATATGTGTGAATTTTCTCTAAAATAAAACTACTGTGGATATTTTTCTCTGATTATTTTCCTAGGATTGGCAATAGTTAATACCATTCCTCATATGGAAGAGGTTGGGGGGCCTGCTTCCAGCTTCTAGATGATGGGGAATGGACAGATATTCTATAACTAGTTATATGATTGAAGAGGAGTCTCTGACTAGAGGTCCATTCAAAAGACTTTAACTTGAGGGACAGTCGGGTGGCACAGTCAATAGAGAGCCAGGCTTGGAGTTAGAAGGACCTACATTCATATCTGACCTCAAACATTTCCTATCTGTATGATCTTGGGCATGTCACTTAAGCCTTTTTGCCTAGCCCTTGAACCTTTTGTCTTAAGAGTTGTTACTAAGACATAAAAGTAAATTTTTTAAAAGGCATTAAATCAATTAGAACTTCCTTTTCTTTGACTTCTTCCTGGCTCTCAGTTTTCTTGTGGGAGAAGAGAGAACTGCAAGGAGAAAAGATCTTAAATACTCTTTGTCCTCAGGACATAGGATCCTTTCTTTGGCTTAGGGGAAAGAGATCGGAAGCTATGACCTAAAAAATTTCAAAAGTCCAGGAGAATGAGCCACAAGAAAATCTAGGAAGGATTCCATGCCAGGGTGTGGAGCTGGTCCAGAATAGAGGTTCTGATGAAGGAAAGACCCTTGGAGACCTGAGTCAACAGTGGGTGAGGCAAGGTCTCATCCAGGAGTGAAGCCACATGAGAGAAAATGCTGTAAGGGGAGAGGTACCTCTTAGTCCTCTTCCCCTCCTCAATCCCCATCAAAAGTCAACATGTAGCAAGCATTGTATGAAGCAGAGTACATAGAGCACTGAGCCTAGAGTCAGGAAGACTTGAGTTCAAATGTGATCGTATGCATTTATTAATGGTGTGACCCTGAGGGAGTCACTTAATCTCTGCCACAATTTCCTTATCTATAAAATAAGGATCATTATAGTACCTACCTCTCAGAGTTGTTGGGAATTTAAGATAATATTTGTAAAGTGCTTAGCATGGTACCTGGCACCTAGTAGTCTCTATATAAATGTAAGGTGCTATTAGGAAGCAATCAGGTGGCACAGAGCAGTCAGGAAGACCAGAGTTCAAATCTAATCAAATACATCAGTTGAACAAGTAGCTTAACAGCTGTATGCCTCAGTTTCCTCATATATAAAATGGGAACCATGTTGGCACCTTCCAAGGTTATGAGGAAAAATAATAGTTATAAAGCATTTAGCACAATGCCTGGATCTATATGAATGTAAGCTATCATTATGAGGCTGATAGGTGGCATAGGGAATTGAGCTTTCTGGAATTAGGAAAAACTTAGTTCAAATTCAGAGACTTATTAGTTTTGTGACCCTGGACAAGCCACTTAATCTGTTTGCCTCAGTTTTCTCAACTATAAAATAGGAATAATTACAGCACCTGCCTTGCAGAGTTGTTGTGAATCTCAAATGAAATATTTACAAAAGCACCATGCCTGACACATAGTAGGTGCCATATAAATGCTTATTCCCTTCCCTTGGCACCTTCTCTACCCCATTCTTCAAGAGTGAGGCTAGCTTCACTTAAAGCTTAAGCTTTAGGAGCTTAAGAGTACCTGTAAGCAAAGATTTGCATGTCTCTTCTCTAATGCTACAAGATTGAGTCCCCATTTCAGTGTGGTTTCCTGCCCCTTCCCCCTCTAAGTGAAAGGGCTAGCACCCCAATTTCATTTCTCCAATTATCCTCAATTAGCATTTGCTTTTAGTTTTGAAGATATAGCCAGTGTAGAAGTATAAACATTTCTTCTTAATATTCTGGTGACATTCTCAAAAATCAAAGAGAAGGAAACAAGGTACTCAGCTAATGTCTTTAGTATATACTTCCAAACCAGTTCTGCAGACAGTTGGAAACTACACATGCTCCAAATCTCCCCAAGATACTTCCATTACACATCATCAACACTCTCTTGGAAGTGGAGTTCCCCAGTCTCTTTTGTGCCTGGAATTACAACAGCTAAGCCCATGATGCTCATTCATAATGACTAGGCTCATTGGCTAGTTTCCCCATTGTGTCAGCATCAGTGTCTATTGCAATTCATGTGGCTCTTCTTTTATGGCCCTAGAAACTATACCATTTAATGCTTGTACAGATTTGATAAATTTTAAAATTGTGTTGCCTTTAAGAATCATGTAGCTGTTGGTCTCAGCATTGTCTTTTTAAAATTGCATTTACTGAAATCTTAATGGCAAATCCTGCTTTAGATCCACATGAGACATAATAAATTTTGTTTTATCCCTCATTTTTATTCTTCAAGTACATATATGCTTTATATGTGTTTCTGACATTCAATAAGTTGTGGGACTTTTTTTTTTTACCTATTCCTTCATTTTTATTTTTCCCCATTCTTTTAAATCAGCAACACTGTGGTTTGGTTTTCTTATATTAATCAGATCCATTATCTCTTATAAATTTATCTTTTTCTATCACAACCTCAAATTCTTTGATTTTATTTACCTTTACTCTCACCCTCCCATCATCTCTATTTTTTTCTCTCTCTTTCATTCTTTCACCTCAGTTTCCCTCACCCCTATGGCTTTTATAACCTCAATGTGGTACCAGTTCCTCCCTGCCCCACTCCCATCTATTAATTTCAGTGTTATTAATTTATAATTCCTCTTTCCTGGAAACATTTTAATTTCTCTCCCTTCTTTATTCCTTTACTAGTCTAGGATGCTCAAGAATCTAGTCCAATTCATAAGCCTGAACTGGCTCATTCTTTCCTTATTGTCTCTGTGGCCTTTATATTAGTTGGGCTTCTAAAGAGGTGAGTATTGCTCTCATTTCTACCTAGCAGTCCTGTTAATGCAATAAAAAATGTTTTCCTTACACTTCTCCAATTCTCTTTTTGAAGGCTATTCTGAGGAATCTAATTCCCAGGAGGATTGATTCATGAAGCAGTGAACATCAGTAGTGAAATCCACTAACCCATTGATGGCAAACCTTTTAGACATGGAGTGCCAGGTCCTGTCCCCATCCTACCCCCCCAGACCTTGTAATGCCTCCACCCTCCACCAAGTGCTGGGTATACTCCACTGTCTCCCTTACCCCACACAGGGGAGGAAGAAAGCTTTCCCATTGGACTGCTGGGCAGAGGAGCAGGGCATGTGAAAAAATGTCATCAGGCACAGTGGAGAAGAGGAGAGGAGCAGCTCTGCCCAAGTCCCTCTGCCTTTCTAGTAATGAACTCTAGGGGTGGGGTAGGGGAGAGGGTGGCTGTGTGCCCATAGTGTTCTGTGTGCCATCTTTGGAACCCGTGCCAGATGTTTGCCATCACTGCTTTAGGGCTTCTTACAATCTATCTTTTCTCTTCCACACTTGGTTTTGAAACAAGTTAGCCAGCTCTGTTGGTACCCAACCCCTGTTACCTATTCTTAGTGCACTTAGGGTAATATCCATGGACCTCAGGAGGTAGGGGTAATTTATGCAAGAAGATTCTTTGAGACAACTGAAGCTAGCCTTATTCTCTTTTATCAGATACATCCTTCTGGACTCTACCTTCCTCAGTAGCCAGTTTTCTTCCTTTCTTAGATTGAGTCGAAAGAAGATTAGCTTACTAGATCAGAATTCATGAAGGAACAGAAAGAAAATAAGTTTCCTTGGATACTGCTGAGGAGAAATTCCAGGAAGCCTATGTAGGTAGGCCTCTTCTCTCTTCTTCTCTCAATTTTCCTGTCAGTTGCTTGTTTATTCCTATACTGTATTTCTGGATTCCTCTCTCTCTTTCTATAACCAAAAAAGTATGCTGGAGCCAGCTCTAAACAGCTGGAGAGATTATTATTTAGTATTCAGTGTGAGCATTTGTACCTTGAAAATCAGTTAAAGGCTAAAAAAATTTTGGCTTGATCTGTTTTGTTGATTGTCTAGACTTAAATGATGAAGAAAATACTAATAATGTAGATTAAATTTAAAAATATGTTATGCATACCCTGCTTCCCCTTTCCCAGAGAGCCCATTATGAAATATTTAACAGCACACTACTCTTTATTACTTTTCTTCTAAACTTGAACTATTATCCACAGACAATACCATTCACAAGGTTCTGACCCTGAAAGTGTAGAGTGAGATTCTGATCTCTACACTGGTAAAAGGAAATTCTGACCTCTGTGCTTTACTTACTATCTACTCATGCCTACCTCTACCCCAAGTTCTAGGGCTGTTCTGATTTATGGAGTTCAACCTACCCAGAGGGAGGGAGTGCTAGACACACTGATAAGGAACTGATACCTAGCATTGGAACAGGCATTAGAGATGATGAGTTCTGGATCTTTGCCCAGTGAGGTCACAAGCTTTGTGAAGGGATGAGAACTATGGGAGTACCAGGAGCTACATACCTACTGTTAAAATCATCTTATTTTTTTCTTCTTTAAGAATTAGCTTGGGATAACTGTTTAATTTCTCCTCTTGCTTTAGCTGCAATATTCGATGTTTTTCTTGAAGAGCAGGGTCTTGAACTCCTTCCCCCTCACCCCCACCACCTATTTTTCTGGTTGTATAATGGATATAAGGCTGGATCTAGAGTCCAGAAGAGATGAGTTCAAATTTGGCCTTAGACTCATACTAGCTTTATGACCGTGGGCAAGTAGATTAATCTCTATCTGTCCAAGTTTTCTGAGCTGTAAAATGAGTATCATAATAGTACCTACTTCCCACTGTCATTGTGAGGATCAAATGAAATATTACTACAGAATCTAGCATACTGCCTGGCACAGAGTAGGTACTTAAGAGCTTGTTCCTTCCCTCTTTCACCCTGTCATATATCTTATAAGATTATATCTTTTACAATGGCTTCTCCTGTGATAATAATGGTGATATAACGTAGTTCTCACACTCTCCACTGCCTGTTAAGGGCCACCCACATTTAATCTTTTCATACACTGTCACTTTCTGTGACTTTGCCTCTGAAAGGTTTATAATCCAAATTTAGCAACAAAGTTAATGCCTCCATTTCAGGGCAGGGAGAGATAAAGATCCTCCAGGGAGAAACATCACCTGAAAACATTTTAGAATCTTTTTCTATTTCATCAGGTCAAGCTAAAAAATACTTCAGTTCCCTGGAATGGACCTGATGTCATCCTCCATAACTTCCTGCTAAAACTAATGGATCTTTGGATATGGAGGGTTCATGGACTGGTAGTTGGAATAGACTGTCAATAGTCCCAAATCTTTTTATGTTGTGGTTAAGAAAACTGAAGTTCATAATGATTTAAAGAATTTATCCAGGACTACACAGCTATTTGCACAAATGGGAATCAAAATCAAGGGCATTTCTGATCCATTATCTAGGGATGTGTGAATTTGTGGATTTACCCAGTTGGAATTAAGCTTTGAATCTTCCATGATCTGGTGAAACCTCCATGTGTCTCTTAGGGTTCTCTCCTGGAACCTCTTCTCTGCACCCTCTATAATACTTCCCTTGGTGATCTCATGAGTTTCCATGGAGCTCTATGCTGACAATTTCCAAATCTACCTATTCTGCTCTAACCTCTGTATTGACCTTCAACCTCAAATCTTCAATTGCCTCTCAGATGCCTCAAACTGGATGTCTAGTGGACATCTGAAACTCCATATGTCTAAAACTGAATTCATTAACTTTCTCCCTAAACTTACCCCACTTCCTACCTTCCCAATTATTGTAAAGGACAACACCATCCTCTTAGTCTTGTAGACTTAAAACTTAGATTCCTTATTTTCTCCTGCCACCTCTCTTGACCCCCTATATCCAAGCTGTTGTCACAAAGCCTGCCACATTCACCTCATGAATCCTCTGACCTTACCACCCCTCTGGTGTAGCCTTTTATCACCTCACATATGGATAGTTGCAATGGCCTACTGAGGGGATCTGCCTGTCAGTCTATCCTCCATTCACCTACCAAAATGATTTTTTAAAAAGTCAAATTCCAACCATGTCCAACACATACACTTAAGAACTCCTTGTTACTTCCAGGATCAAATACAAAATCCTCACTTTAGTATTCAAAGCCCTTCATAACCTACTCTCATTCTCCTACTTTTCCAGTCTTATATCTTATTCCCTACCACAATATTCTTCAGATCAGTGACACTGACTTGCTGGCTTTCCCATAAGTGAGATATGCTGTCTTATTTTTTCTGGCTGTCCCCTATACCTTCCTTATCTCCACCTACTGACTTCTCTGGATTCCTTTACATTCTAATTAAATTCCCATTTTCTAAAGGAAGTCTTTCTCGACCCCTCTTAATTTTAGTGTTTTTATTCTCTTATTTACTTTCTATTTATCTTTAATAGAGCTTGAGAGCATATATTTGTTTGTTTGTTTGTTGTTACTACTTTTAGATTGTAATCTCCTTGAGGACAGGAACTATCTTTTGCCTCTTTTGGAATCCTCAGCACTTTTGACATGGTTGGCACTTAATAGTTATTGACTGACTGGTGAACCTCTGCCTCTTTTCTTGGGCTGGCTACATTTCTGGGAACATAATAGTGCTGGCCATCTCTAGAAGCAGAAAATTATGGTTCACCCTGCATCAACTCGAAGCATAGCCTATGCAAATAAATAATATGTAATAAAGAATAATGTATAATAAATATAGATAAAACTTACCAAGTAATATTGTGAGCCCAGAGTTCTTCCAGGACACAAAAGTCTCCTGACATAGGATTCATTATTTTTTATGAGTTGTGTACTTTGGCTTTATTTAGTTCCATGTTACTGTTGACTTTTGAGTAAGCAAAGAAGTATCACAACATTGCACCCTTAGGCTATTTAACTTGCACTTCCAATTAGACCAATTGGCAAGTGCTAGCATCAAGACTGGAACTCTTTATAGGATTCATGACAATAGGGATCCACTTGGAATAAGAGTAGTGGGACTCAGAACTGGTTTTGTTGCCACTCTTAGGGAACTCTGGTCTCTTCTGGATTCATTTAGCCCATCATCAAGCAGTTGGAGTAGTCTCAGAAGGTAGGCCTTGCAGGACTTGGAGGGATTCTGGAGAGGAGAAGCTTGCTTCCACTATTGTAGTAAGATTCCTCCAATCGCCTTCATTACTTCCTATTGCCATCACCCAATCAGTCAATGTGCAGAAGGGTGTGAGAGACAAAATAAAGGAGATATTATGCCAGGTATGTCTCAACATCCCTATAATTTAACTGAAAAAAATTTTTGGAATTTTTTTTGTAGTTTTATTTTCCTATTTTTTCATTTACATATAGAAACTCTTTTTGACAATTGTTTTCTGACATTTTCAAATTCAGATTTTCTTCCTCCCTTCTCCAACCCTAAGCAGTGAACAGTCTATCTAGGTTATACCTGTATTTTCATGTAAAAACGTATTTCCTTATTGCTCATGTCATGATAGATGACACATACCACACATATAATAGAAATCTCATGAAGGAAATGTAGTGGAAGATGACATGCTTTGATCTTCCCTCAGATTCCAACAGTTCCTTCTTTGGCTGTGGATAGCATTTTCATCATGAGTTCTTGGAGACTTGCTTTGCTGTTAGTGGTTTAGACCTTCACAGTTGATCATTGATCAATATTTCTGTTACTGTATTCATTGTTCTCCTGGTTCTTCTCACTACTTACCTGAAAAACTTTGAATTTGGACTTATTGTGTGAATGTATTGAGCTTAATCACTTGTCAAGGTGGGAAAAAAAGAGTGCTTGTCAGATCCCTGGGGAGACATACAATGTCTTAAATTTGTCCTTGATTCTTTCTGAAGATTTAGGAATAAGGTCCATGTATAGTACTATAGGTGTTAGTTTAAAAAAAAAACGTTTACAAAGAGCTGGATTTGCATTCATTGCATCTTTGTCCCATGACATAGGTATTATACATCATCTAGACAAAGGATACAGGAAGCTTTTTTGGACTTTCCATTTGGATTTGAGAAAGATTGGAGAGCAACAAAACTTACATAGCTGCCCTCTAAACTAACTTACTATAAATGCAATGTAAATGTTTTGCCCATTTTTCTTGCCCCCAATTTCACTTTCTGACTTGAGGTGATATGGAGTTTCTTGGACACAAAAGGAAACTTAACATTAAGGAAGATACCTCCCTCCTTCTATGAGCTCTGTTGCCTAGAAAATGAGGAGAATGTGAGTGTTATGGGTTTGTTAGAAATAAAGAAATCTCTGAGCCTGTCATTTTGAGCTGAAGACCCAAACTTTTAATTGTGGAAAATTAAAGCTGGAGATCTTTCCACACCCAGTTTGTGATAAGACCCAATATAGATGTTCAACAGCATGTTTTATAACTTTTTGATAGCTAATTAGCATAAATCATCAACACAGCTGAACGTACAGAGGATGTTAAAAAAACATGCAATAGTGCTTGTGTGAAACATTTGCTGTGAAGTTCTCAAAGTTCAGTACAAAGTTAACTATCCTATTTAGGTCAAAGTAAACTTTCTTGGCCACAATTTTCTGGGGAGCCTATAGTGGCATAAATCTTTAAAGAATCAAATACCTGAAAAAAACAAGGTTGTTTTTATACTATCTTAATAGTCCAGCTGTACACTCTCCCCTCTCAATGAACCCAGAAACTTCTGCATGAATGTCACCTTCCCTAGATAACTACACAGACCTGAAGTTTTAATTCCTCCAACAGAGGCTCAACATATTTACTTGCTATAATCTAATATACTAAACTATATCCTTTCTCATACTATAGTTAATCTGTTATCATAATTGACATCTTATACACAGTTTACTAACTGGGCCCAACTCTTTCTGAAATATAACTGCAATTACTTATTTAAAGGATTATATGTAATCACTCTGTTCATAATAATATAAGGGCAATAAAACAATTTTCCTTTCAGGTCCATGCTGGACAGAGACGCCTCTAGTCATATAAAATCCAGTAAGTTTGCATTTTCCTTCCCATTTGATCACTTACTATCTGACTCAAAGTATAAGAGAAGGCAAATAAAGTAACCATGTTGCCTTGGGAATTCCTTTAACAGTAGGGAAAGTTCTAGTTCTGGTTCTCCAGATCTGACAGTGTACCAGATTCCAAACTTCTCAAACTACTTACCTTGAGGGATAGAGTTAGGAAGATTTGAGTTCCAGACCAGCCTCAGACACTTACTAACTCTGGGAATCTTGACATGTCCCTAATATCTATTTGCTTCATTTTCATCAGCTACAAAATGGGAATCATAATAGCAACTACTTCTCAAGGTCATTGTGAGAATCAAATGAGATATTATTGGTAAAGTGCTTACTTTGCACAATGCCTAGTACACAGCATGTGCATAGATGCTGGCTCTCTACCCTTACCATACTCTCCTACTATATTATTAGCAACTGGCTTTTAAACCAACAGGGAAGATAAATAGGAAAATCTTTTCTAATCTTTATCCCTTTCAGACCTATTAGTTCCTGATTGGGAATATGTATATGCCTTATTTAAGATGATACTGAGAGGTAGACTAGTATAATAGATATAGAACTGGACTTAAGAGTCAGAATTCCAGGATTCAATGCCCCCTTTCTAGAATATTTCAAGTGCCTGCCATGAGCTTAAAGGAAATTAATCTCTTGTTGCCTGAAGCAACTTTATAAAATCACAAACTGCAGAGCTAATTCCAGTATACTTTGCCAGAGGGAATATACTCACTAGTGACTTTCTACATAAATGAAATCACAGGTTTGGTCAAAAAGAAAATGAGTATCTTATCAGAACTGATCAGAATGCTTGATGTGGAACTTGATACCAATGAATGAAAGGTAACAGTTACTTAAAGGCAGAATAAGGAATGAATGTGTAAATCTTGTTCTTTTATCACATTACTGAGCTATCATGCAAATCATGCATCAAGTACTTTTTTTTTTCTGTAGAACAGCAAGGGGAAATAGAAATGTTTGCTTATAAATCTCTTCTTATAACATGGTACATCACATTTTCAAGAAAAATGGGAAATTCATAAATCTGAAAGACCCTAATAAACACAACCCCTAAGATTCTCCCCAAACATCCACTTGAAAGTTCATTCAATCCATCTTTCTGTTTTGCATGTAAAAGATTTTTCCCAGGGATGCTCTCATGGTTTGGTCACACCCTGGAACTGAGGCACAACTGTCCCCTCAGGGTGACAGTTGGTAGAAAGCTCAGAATTCTACTTTTCAACAGTGGTTTCCAACCCTTTAGAACATTCTATATTCAGGTATCTTTCCTATACTTTCAGCCAAAGGTCAAAGGCTTCAGATAAGACCTGAGTTTCTACCTCTTATCTGTAACCCTGCAGTTTAGAACTGGTCTTTTGAGAGTTGCTGTTGAAGATAATGGAGATGGAGGGCCTGGGGAACACCACCAGCAAAAACAGTAAAGCCTTTCTCACAGGTTCTTTCTTCCTAACCCTGTCCTAGATCATCCCAATCTTTATACATCTTCCTCATCCAGCTTTAATGCCATTCAGCAAGAATTGTCTCTGCCTCTTTCAATTATTTCTCTCTCTCCTCTCATGTCATATTCCACTGCACCTAAAATCCTTCCTTTCCTCCCATCCTACTACAAGGAAGAGTTAGTAATGAAGACATTATAGAATAGTAGCCCTGGAAAGGACATTGCAGATGCTTTCTTCTACCCTTTTTCAATTTTAAAATCAAGAAAGCTGAATCTCATAAAAGTACATTAACTTACCTCACAGGTATTATCATAGGGATTAGCCAACCAGGTGATAGATTCTTCTGTCAAATACACCTAATGAAGATCTTCTACAAAGGCCTGAAGGGGTTTTCATTAAGTTTTAATGGGGGAGATTTTGCACCTTGAAGAAGTCACCTAAGCATTAGAGCTCTTGATTTGTAGTCAAAACAATAGATTTGGACTCGGGATGGGCTATGCTCTATCTGTGTAATCATCTCATCAAGCATAGCCTTCTAAGGTCTCCGGTTTCTCATCTAGTAAAGCAACATCAATAGTCTAGAAGGATCTAAGCTAACCGAGATACTGAAAAAGATCAAGACAAACTATGAAATCTGTTTTAGTGGAAGGTGGTGTCCATAATGTAGAAATCACAAATCTTTGAAATATGTAAGGTAAATTTTTGGAAGTAAAACTTGGATAAGGGCTGTTAAATGAAATTTTCTTAGGAAAAAAAGAATGATGTGGAAGGAAAAAAGAATGAGAAACAGATATGATGTAGAACAAGAGAATTAGAAAGGGCCCTACTAAGATAAACTTTTTTCTCCTTACTTCTAAGGAGGTATTTGTCTTCAAAGAATCCAAAGAATGTGTACCTAAGCTGTGGATCCCATAAAGAGGATTTGGCTGTGTTCCATTCTGCTCATCCCTCCATTTCCAATCCCTCAAATTCTTCTAAGCCTTTTTAGTCATTTTTCAATTTTATATTCTGGTTTCTAATACCTTTTAGCATGTCCTTGTACTTTTTTTTTCCTGCTGGGTCCTTGGGAATGGAAGTCCTCCAAATCACAATGACCAATCAGTCACCAAGACCACTGAGCTGCTACCCTTTCTCTTTCCTAGATTTTATATTATTTTTTTCTAAAACAATGTCATCTGTGCCTAAAACGGTCCTAAGAGGCACTAGGACTCACTTCTTCCAGATGACAGTTCTTCCAGATGATAGGACCTCAGTATTCTACCTTTTTGGAAAATTAATTTTAAGTCCAGAACTCGGCTCATTCATAATTCAGATTTCTTTCCAAATCCCTGAGGCCTGGAGCATAAAACAAGACCTGAAATTCCCTGGGTTTGTAGACATGGAAATTAGACAGTCTTTCAGAAATTCCCACCATGGACACTGGGGACAAAGAGCCTAGAAGATGGGAGCAACAAAGGCAGTAAAATACTTTCAGTTTCCTCACCTTCTGCCCCCAGAATTTCCTAGTTCCTTTGTCTTAGGTCCTACTTACAAAGGTTAGTGACTTTGAGGTTTCTATAGATGGAAGATGAACTAGCCACTTGTTGTAGGGATAGGGTAGATTTATTTTAGGCATACTGGATAATTCAAGCATTCCACAGGTCTTTCAGAATTAGTGGAAGACATGATTAGCAACCCTTTTTGTATAGTCACCCACAGGTCTGTCTCTTCCTTTTGGGCTTAGGAGTATTAGAGACAAGGCTCCCCCCCAAGGTGTAGGATAAAGTGGAAACTACTGGCATAATAGAGTTCTGACACCTCAAATGACGCCTGCCTCTGCTCTGGATTTTATAGAATTTTTAGTCTTCAGGAAGCCTTAATAGATACCAGCATTGCCTTTTTTATTTACCTAAGGGTCTAAATTGCTCTCTTAATTTCTCCAAGAATATTCATATGCAAGGCACTTGGTGGGGGGTGGGGAGAGGAAGGTTTGAGAGCATCCTTGGAAAGAAAAACGTTGCTTCTTTTATGTTTCAAAGGATAATTCGGGGCCCCAGCAAATCTGAAGAACATTATTTTTGGTCGCTGTTTTCTTTGGTTCTTAACCTGAAGTTACCATGAAAAATATGGGATTTACTTCATTCTACTTGTCCAATTCCAATTAAAACAACCCATTCTTGCAACTCCCTTCATCTACATTTCAATTGGAAGAGAGAAGTTGTAAGAGAAAAAAAGGGATTGGAATAGAATGGCAAAAGCAGAAAAAGCAAAGAAAATCCAGAATTTAGATGAAGCAACTGGACCAGAGGGGAGAGTCCAAAGAAAATAGTGTTAAGAGTCACTGAACTAGAGAGACACACCATAAACCTCCATTTTGCCTCCATAAATAATGACATGAGTGAGTAGGTACTTTCCATTGACTCATTGCTGGGTTGTTCAATTCATGCATCATGGTATTTAGGGCCACTGTTACTATAAGCAATCCAGTCTAAAGAAACAGAAGACTAGAATAGTGATCCCTATAAGAGGCCACAGGAGGACTGGGCAATTCCACTCATTATAACCCTATTGATCTGGAGTGAATGGTCTGCCATCACAGTTACAGGCTTCCGTGTGCCAGAGGCAGGATCAGCTTTTAAGTTAGTTCTGTTGGATTTCCCTAGGAAAGGTACCCCAAATCAAAGGGCTTATGAAAAAAAAAAGTTCTATAAGCAAAGGAAGCACCCATGGGGAAAGAATTTTTTAATCCATTTAGATATTCAAATGTTGTTTAATATACAAATTTCCTGTCCTTTTGGAGTATATTCTTCCTGTCCTCTCTTCCTGCTCTTCCATATGTTCCTATCAGTATAGACACCAGGGTAGAGATACCATAAATGTGTTCGTTTGTTCTTATATCCCAATTTCCAGGTCATCCTGACTTAACAATGATGCTTGCATCTCTTCACACAGATTTTGGATCATTGGTGCACAAAGAATTGTCATAGAAGAGTTGAGCATTTTTCCCTCAGGGACTAAAGGACTTAACAGTGTGGATGGAGGAGAGAGAATTGCTAGTGATAATACTGATTTTATTCTTCCAGGTTTTGGCTTGAGAACTATACACCTATTTTATGTAGTTTAGCTGAGTCGAGTTTCTTTCAATCCTGTTTTGATACCGGGTGAAGTCAGGTTCTAGAATGATCAATTTATGCATCATGGTATTTAGGGGATTAGGGTTAGGTGGAGACCTGCCCACTCAAGAGAGGAAGGAAGTAGTTAGCAAATTTAATATTGTCAGGTCATTACTTCAAAAATTTGGGGAGAGGTAAAATCTTTGTAAAAGCTGAACAAGAAATGAAGGAATCACCAAAGGGACAGGAAGTTGTGATGCAAAACTATTTAAAGAAGAAGCAGAAGAACATCAAGGTACTAGTTCCTATTCACTATCTTGGTGATCTTTGAAAGTCATCTTCTCTTACCCTAGTTTTATCATCTATTGAATGAGAATAAGAACCATCCTACTTAAGAGGGCTATTTAGAGCACCAAACAAAATATATTTGAAGTTCTACCAAAGCAGTGAAACCTAAATGACTTAAACACAATTAAATGCTATGAAAAGCATAGTAATGATGATTATTATGAGGTGTTGGAATTGGTGTGGTGTAAGGCCCTATTCTGAAGTTTGAGAATTGGAATAGAAAAGAAAGGAAGCGATGAATGCAAGAGACAGTGTGAAAGAATAAGCACACCTTAGTGAGTGGGGAGAGGAAAGGAATGAGAGAGGAGGTGTAAAAGCTGGCTCCGAAACTATATATCTACCTGTTTGGGTCATGACTGAAAGCAATGGGTGGATAGATATAGATATATATTATATACATATAAACATGGTGCATCTAGGTAGCACAGTGAAAAGAATGCTACCTGGAGTCAGGAAGACCTGATTTCAAATCTGGCCTCATAAACTTAGTAGCTGTGTGACCCTGAGTGAGTCACAACCCTGTTAGCTTCAGTTCCTCTTCTGTCAAATGAGCTGGAGAAGGAAACAGCAAACTATTCCAGTTTCTTTGCCAAGAAAACCCCAAATGAGATTGTGAAGAGTCAGACATGAGTGAAATGATTGAACAACATATTAACACATATATAGACCCTATTGTCTATATCAGTGATGGGCAAACTACCTGCGGGCTAGATGCAGCCCCCTGAAATGTTCTATCTGGCCCCATAACATTATTCCTAATCTGACGAATACAATGAGTAGGATACAATACAATGAAACTTCGAAAGAATTTCCTTAGAAACAGACTGACAGATGAGCATTTCCTTTCCTTTGGCCATCACTAATCTATATACATGTATGTAAGTATATGTGCATATATGTGTTGTATTCATACACACATGCATGCACACACATAAGCATATTCTTTTAGAAAGTCAGTTTGGTGGAGATGCAGTGTGTATGGCTTATTTTTCACCACCAAGTTTCTTCTTTTACATCAGTGATTCCCAAAGTGGGCGCCACCACCCCCTGGTGGGTGCTACAGTGATCCAGGTGGCCGGTGATGGCCACAGGTGCATTTATCTTTCCTATTAATTGCTATTAAAATTTTTAAAAATTAATTTCCAGGGGGCTAAGTAGTATTTTTTTCTGGAAAGGGGGCGGTAGGCCAAAAAATTTTGGGAACCACTGTTTTAGATCAAGGTTACCGAAGAAATAAGCCCCATTGATTGGCCTCACATTTGTGTTTTTAATAATGAGGGTTTCACTCTCATCTCTTTTCTCTGGGCAATTGTAGGATCTTCCTCTTTCCTAGTTGTTATTAGTCAAGTGAAATTTTGGAGTTGGTTGTAAATGCTTACCATTATCATTTCCTGGTTGTATCAACTGGACACCCTGAAGGATGCACTAGGTATATAGAGTCTCCTACTTAGAAGATACATTAGTGATTATTTCATCTAATATATCCAACCAGGAATTTCTCCAACACAATCTTGAAGTGGTCTTCCAACCTTAGGTTGTATAATAGATAATGAAATAGGAAGTCCATTAAATCTCAAGGAAGCATATTCTATGTTTGAAACGCTGTGTTAAGGAAATTATCCACACACAAAAACAGCAGAGGCTCCCTCTTACCTCTAGGATCAAATACAAACACTCCTTTGCTTGGCATTTGAAGTTTTTTACAACCTGGCTTCAATCTGCATTTCCAACTTGCTTTTGTATTATGCCCTTCCCTTCTTCCCCCTCCCCCAAGACTACCTGACAACCAAACTTTCCTTTTTACTTTTATTCACAGATGATATTCCATCTCCAGTCTCCACCTTTTCACAGATTATAACCTATATCTGCAATGTACTCACTTCTCAGTTCCACTTTTTAAAATCACTAGTTTCCTTCAAAGATCAACTCAAACACTACATCTACTATAGGAGGCTGCTATGATTAAAATTCTTTAGAGATTGCATCTTAATTTATAACTATTTATTAAATAATAAAAAAGTAGGCCAGAGAAAGAAAAGAAACCAGCCATGTGATAGTATATCCCTTAGCTGCCTCTTCCCAGGGCTGGTTATGCTAGCTCCAAGTCAGACCTTGGATGTGCTGGTGCTCCCTTAGCCATCCCTGAGCCAGGCCACCTGTGTTGGCACTCTCCTAGCTGCCACCTCCTGAACCAGCTTCATAGCCACACTACAGGTGCCTCAGTGCTCTCAGTCACCTTCTTGGTCCTCAATTCCAAGGCAAAAAAACCCACTTCCTTCCCCTGTTCCAATATATATTCCTTGTGATGACCCTTTCCCAAACCCCTCTGATTTGGAGGACTCTGACCACAAGCCAGATAAGAGGTAGGTCTTCCAGATGCCAGGAGTCACTACATGGTCCTTAGAATGGCTGCACAGCAAAGGAACAGTGTCTCCAAGCATTGCAAGGAAGTCTCTACCTAGTGCCTCAGAGAGATATGGTTCAGAGGTTCAGAAGTAAGATTTTTTTTGCTTTAAAATCCAAAAGTCTGATTGCCAAAAAAAAAAAAAAAAAAAAAAAAAAAAGAGATAGGCTAGTGTTAAATTTCCACATCTCCCCTCAGATTCATTAGACATATTAGTCTCCTCAGTGAATCATTCCATATATTATCTCACCAGGATATATAAAGGCCAAAAGGTGGTATATATTTTATGGAGGGTCCAGCTATAGTTGGGTGTTTCTTAATATATTAAAATGATTGATAAATGCATTGAGAAGGAGCCATTAGGAGACATTGCTTTTTTTTTTTTTTTTTTTTTGGCACAAGGTTCTTGCAATCAAAATAAAATATTGGTGCATGGGGAAGACAAAAAGGGATGGATGACCAAATCCTCAGAGTTCAACTCGTTATATCCAAAGGCTCACTCTGGAGATGTCATCTTTTGTCCTTCTGGAATCATGATGGTTCTCATAGCATTTCCCCCAGCTTTCCTGGTTCAAGTCATTGGCAATATCTTTCCATAAAATTGCTTAAAAAATCTTAATCTACGAACCTTTAGCACATTTACACGAGGCCTTTATGAAATTATGCCACTAGCTCTCAGCACTCTCCTTTACCTTGTATTTGGATAAGTTTTTATACATATTATGTTGGCTCCCCCTGAATAGGGGAGTATAAAGCTTCATATTCTAGAGAATGGAAGTCTCTTGAGGGTAAAGATTATTTTGTTGTTTTTGTTATCACTATCACCTAGCATGGTGTCTGCCACAGAGTAGATTATCTGATTTGTGCTTATTTTCTGGATTTATATATTAACTAAATCTTTGCAGCCCCACTCCCCTCCTATACCCTGTCCTCATAGAGCCTACTTTTCCCCTCTGGGGTTTACTCCCATAGTGAAGTTGCTGAGTTTCCATCCTTATATCTTTCTTTCCTCTTTTTATTGACTTTTTGTTCATCTTGCTATCCTAATTTGTTGATCCAGGCTGTACTAAGGAAGAGAAGCTGAGATTGCAGCTTTCTCCAAAGTCCCAGGAGTTAAGAAAAGTGGAGGAGACTGCTGTTGAAAGGTAAATGTCTGTAGTTCTACGTGGATCTCCTCTTTCATATACACTTAGTGAATTTGTACCTGCATTGTCAATAGGCTTCCTAATAATAAGAATGACTGGCTTTTAGATGGAATGGATCTTAGATAACATCTAGTTCAAATATTTCCTCATTAGAAATAAGGAAACAGAACCAAATCACACAGCTACTTAGTGACCGAAAGACCTGAATTCATCTCCATTTCTGGAAATAATAACTTTGTTTTTTCTCTCCTAGTAACACCTTCAGTTTCTTGGTTTCCATTCCACTCTCCCTTTGTCTAGAGCTTTTGTTAGTCCTTCTGTCATAGTCGTTCAATTGATTTTATTTCTGATCTTTTGCATAGCATAGCTATTATTGAATATCATGGTGAGTTCACCTTCAGCAAATGTTGTGCCACTTAGTGTATGGAGTTTCATTTGAATTCTGGTAACCCTAACTGGGAGCTGCTTTGGAAAAAGCCAACCTATATCCTCTCCAATGCTGGTTGTGACTCCTATAGGTTATTACTTGTTAATATTTCCAGTATGTGGTTCTTGATAATGGTCTCTCTGTTGAGTACTCCATGGTACCTATTTTCTCACTTAGGTTACATATTATTCACATCACGTCTTGAATGGACAAATCTGGGGCTTGTTTAACAGCAGGCCAGAGACTGATGGAATTGGGTCCCAAATGGACAGCATTTAGCCTCTACTCGATGATACCTGGCTTGTTCTTGATGTCTCCAGGGCTCAAGTTGATAAGGCTAGGATAGTACATGATGATGCTGAATCTCCCACCTTCATTTTATAAGCTGCATATCATCTCTAGCATTGCCTCCTGAAAGATCTGGCCCCATATAAACCCTTATTTATGAGACATGTTATATATGGGCCCCTAGGGTGAAGTCTGTAGGCCTGGCAACCAACAAGCCACAATTATTTTGAGTGAAACCCACAGAAACAGCTTCATTATATAATATATAGAATTTGGCTTTACCCATTTTCATGAAAATGAGAGATTCTAAAAAAATTAAAACACAATAAAAATGACAGTTTATTGCAAAGTAAAGAAAAACAAACTTTGTTCTCAAAACAAGAAATGTGCTAGTTATTCAATTTATTTCATTGGTTACAGTTCTGACAGGATTCTCTTGTAGAGATAATTATCCAGTTTTTTCTTTCTCTCGTTCCCTTATCAGAATCTGTCCTAGGAATACTTTTGAAAGTAATTTTTTAAAAAAGCCTTTCTGTTTGAAAATCTTACCCCATTGAGATTTTCCATTAATTTATACATGCCTCCTCTCCAGGAAATGAGGTGAATTAATGTCATAAAGGGAAAAGATTAGAAGGGGAAGCAAGGTATGGAGGAGGTATGAAGAAGAAAGAGGAATGAAAAATGGAAATAACAAGAAAGAATTAAAAATTCAGAAGGAGAAGAGGGAAGAAGTTTCTGAAGATAAGATTATTTGAGAGAAAAGAGATTGGTATGTAAAGATAAGGTGACAGAAAAATGAATAAAAAGACTGGAGAGCAAGATGGAGGAGGGAAGAAAGGGAAAGAAGGCTGTATGAAGAATGAGCAACAGATTAACCTTTAGAGTGGCCTTTTTATTGTTTGACTGGTCCTCTAAAGTCTCTCTGTGATTTTTCATTATTTGGAGATAGCAGAGAATATGGGAGAAAGGCTATCAAAAGTTTTCTAGAGCCCTTTTGCAGAGATGGTTGGCCACTCAATTTTTTCACCATTTAGATGATGTCATCTGCCTATCATGAAGTATGGGATTAGTCAAATATTCAGAGAGGGCCACACTCTAACTGCTACAACTGAAGGATATCAGAGATGATCTATGTGGTCAAAGGTCTCCAGCATAATATTGATTTCATCAGTGTCATGGCATCCCTAAATCCTAGGCCAAGGAGAGATGTCAAGGGAAAGCCAGGCCCTAGTTTCTGTCTTAACCTAATTTATAAAAATAAAATGTTACCAATAGCTTATAGAGCCCTAATACCATTCCCTCAAACATTCCCAGCAATGAAAAAGGAGTCATCATTTGATAGGATCTTTTTTAGCTGGTAGAGTCTTCAGAGATCCTATAGCCCTCTTTTGACAGATGGAGACACTAAAGCCCATGATGATTAAGCAATTCGTGTGAGATCTCACAGCTAAAGATAAAATCAGTCAGGATTCATATTTAGTTCTTATTACTATCAAGTCAAACATTGCTCTTCCCACTGACACATTCTCTTGACTTCTTTGCAGACATCAAAACCACCACACCTAATAAGTTCCATAGCTGTGATCAATGATGAAATAAGTACAGGGACCAAGGGTTAGACTTCAGTGTCCCCTAAAGAAATTTTAGGTTGTCTTAAGAAGGCGGCAATTTGGAGCTTTGTTTTTCCACAACCATGAATTTCTTCAAACTTTTCCTTTGAGGACTAGCATTTAATGAGGCCATATAAACCTGAATAAAGGAACAAGCAGAATATAACTCCAGGAACCATCTAAGTCTTAAGCTTATATATAGATATATCCTTGTATAGGGAGGAAAGGAAATTTAGTCAAGGAAAATCCAAAGACAAGGAATATTTGTTTGGGAATATGTCTAGAAAGAATTCTCCAAAGTGGAGATACATGGAAGTCTCTCTAATTCTCATTGCTGTAGGTTTTTTTCAGTATGCAATTCAATTTAATAGTAATTTCTGGCTCCATGTACCATGTCCATGTACTGTGCTAGGTAGGCATTGTGTGGAGAAACCAAGGTAAAAGTGAAATAGTCCTTATCTTCAAGTAGCTTACTTTCCAATGAGGGACAGTGGAGAGGAGAGAGGAGGGGCTACATGGTCATTTGTAAGTACAGAATTAAAGAAGAGAGAAGGTTTGGGGTAAAGGAAATTTTTCAGGAGAAAGATTCTGAGAGCCAGAGATAAGAAGTGAATATATCTTAGGCAGTGGAAACATCGTGTTCAAATACATGGCAGGGTAGAGATGAAACTTTGGGTTGAGTCAACATTTATGTGCTCATCAGGACCTCCACAGGATGATTTTTTTAAAAGTCTACAAAGTTAGGTTGGTGCCAAATTATGGAAGGTCTAAATAAATAGACTGTGGGAAAGTTAAACTTTTCTAATCTATGCCATGTTCCACTGACTTTAATGGTATATGAGTGGAAAAAGGCATTAGGATAGAGACAAATGTTCCTCGGTGGGCAAATTCCCTTCTAAAGGTCTGCAGGATAGGAGTGGTTGGATTTTCTACTCCTCTGGTTAGTGTTGACATGGACTACTGCAGAATATGAGTTGGAGTTAGCAACATATTAAGAACTATTCTCCTTTGACTCCTAATGTTCTCTTTTTGTTGAAGGAGAGCTTTGAGGTGAAACCCCAGTTTTAGGACAGGTTACCCTTTGCAAGAATGCAAGATTCCGAAACTTAGCTTAAAAATAAAAAGAGAAATTTACTAATTTATAAGCCACATTGAAAGGCCAGTAGAGAGTGTGCAGGTGTAACACTGTCTCCTAAAGGAGATGAGTTTTGGGGTTTCTATATCTTTTTGACAATAGGGCCAACTTGTCTAGAGAAAGGATAGTGACATCATGTTACTGGGTCTCTGGAACCTTAGTGGGGTCATGTGGATATGTCCTGTACATCAAAAGGGAGTGAACTGTCCAGTTGAGAGGATAATCAGATATCTGGGATATAAAATAAATGTTTATCAGGAGTAAGCTGGGAGGTGCCTATCTGTGCCCCTCAAGAAATGAAGGGAGAGGCCAGAGGGGAACTTAACTCTTAATCAAAGTCACCTTCCCTTAGCACTGCAGGAATGTAAAGAAAAATGAGTCTTTTATGTACTCTCTGACTGGGACACAATCTGGGGTTTTGGGGTGTCTAGGGGAAGGGGAAGCCTATACCCCCATATCACTGTAACATAGAGTTTTAATTATTTAAACCCTTATCTTCCACCTTAGAATCAATACTGCACATTGGTTCCAAGGCAGAAGAGCAGTAAGGACTAGGCAAAGGGGTGGGGTGTTAAGTGATTTGCCTGGGGTCACACAGGAAGATTTGAATCCATGACTTCTTCCCTCTAGGCTGGCTCTCAATCCACTGAACCACCTAGTTGCCCCCTTGAGTGTCAATTAGAAGAATGGTTAAAATTGTTTTTAGGGTTGACAGCTGAGTATCCAACTACTTTAAAGACTGATGGTGTTCCTTTAATCTCCATGTTATAATTATTACAGTAATTCCTGTTACACAAGGTCACTGAACACATCTTAGATTGCCTAAATGGAAGTTTGGACTTTAAAGACTGCATGCTATGAAGTCCCACAAGTTTTCAGCAAGAAAACAACAGGTTTGTCCATTTCAGCCCCTGAGGAGTCTCCTTAGAAACTCAAGAATGGAGTCTAGGTGTGCTTCAGATTTTTACTAAAAATAACACATATTTATATACAATGTATTATGTAGTTAATACATTTTCCAAGTGACTATATACATTTGTTTCCACATTTGGTTTTCCCTTCCCCAGGAAATAGCTATCATGTTATAGATGAGGAAATTGAGATTACAGGGGTAAAAGGATCGCTCCAAGTTATATGGCTAGTTAGTAGCAGAACTAGGACTCAGACCTGTGTTGGTTGATTCTATGTAGATTTACAAAAAGTACCAGGAATTCTCTTTATAGTTGCCTGAATGGATGCTAAGTTGCTTTTGACATCTCAGTGTAGGTGAAATGTCAAGGAGAGAGATATGTGAAAATTTAAAGGAGAGGATACCAGACAGGGAATGAAGAGGTTTTCTGGCATCTCCTTTGAATTTGAGAGACTGAGTGGGAATAGAGCCAGGGCTAGAGTTAAGTAAATAGCAGAGAGCAACATGGCATCTGAGAACTGGATGCACAGGGGAGAACACATTTTAACTTTCATGACTGCATCTATTTTCAGAGCCATAGAATTCCTGGGCTCAAAGGCCTTTAGACATTTTTTTTTTTATGTGATAAATGTTTCACTGGAGTATCATATACTCCTGGGGACACACGAAGGAAGCAAAGGGTAAATATCGACTGTCTGATTTTGGGTGGGGGAGGAATTATTTCCAGGGACTTCCCTAGAGTTTAGAGGTCTTTGCCTCCCTTATCAGACCCAAACCAGCCATTGTGGGAGCCACCTGGGACCCCTCACACCTGACCCTTGTGTTTCAAGTTCCTGGAGGAAGATTTTTATTAATTTGCTTATTTGTAGATCTTACTGATCTGGAAATTTCTGGGAGAGTGATGGAGAAATGGACCTCAGCCTCTGGAGAAGAGGTTAGGATGAGGATGCCGGAGAAAGAGCAGCTTCAGGAACTATTTCATTTCTTTCCTCCCAGATTTGTCCTCGTATCAGAAGCAGTGCCAGAACCAGCCCCGAAATGGGAATTTTGCCCAAGGACACAACCTGGGGTGCAGTGCATGCTTCCTCATGAAGCTAAGCGATTGCCTACTTAGTAGGACTATTCTCTGCACTCTCCTGCCCTACTAGCCTAATGAATGGCCTACAGTGGGTCTGTGTGGTGTCTTGCCTTACCTGCTCAATTGTTTTTGCTAGTTTCTGCTAGTTATAGCTCTGATCAGAAGGATGGAAGGTCCACCAGAGCACAATGATGACCTCTCCAGATCCTCAAGGTGAGAGATAGATAAAGGGAGCTCTCTGGGAGTCATGGCTGGGGAGAAGTCAATCTTGTTCCCATATGGGAGGGACTGAAGGAAGAGAGGATTAAATTCAGCTGCCTCAATAAGCCAGGGCTCCTATCGTGGATGTCTGGCACCAATTTGTTTGAAGGCAGGGCTGGAACAGGCATTCCTTTCTTCCTTTGCTGTTCTAAATTACCTTCTAGTACACCATGGCTGAACCACCTTCAACTTCAAAGTTTCTCCCTTTTTAACTACTCTTTAAACTTCTAGGTGCATATAAATGCCTTGCACACCATAAGCACTTAAATGCTTTAAATTTTTTTTTTTATTTTTTATTAAAACCGTTACTTCTCCTGCCTTAGAATCAATACTATGTATTGGTTCCAAGGCAGAAGCATGGTAAGGACTAGGCAATGGGAGCTAAGTGACTTGCCCAGAGTCACATAGTTAGGAAGTGTTTGAGATCAAATTTGAACCCAGGACCTCCCATCTGTAGGCCAGGCTATCAATCCACTGAGCTATGCAGCTGCTTCCAGTGTTGCATTTTAAATGCTTTTTGCATTGAATTCCACCATACTATCTTCCACTTCAAAGCATCAAGGACAATTACAAAATCTTCCTGATTCCCTGAACTAGCTGGTTTCTTGGGTTTATAAAAATTTATTAAACCTAAACCCTAAGTATCTATGCTGTAGCTCCCATAGCCCCTCAAACTCTGGACTTTACCCTTTGCCCCTGTTGATTTTTGCCTTTCATCTTCTTTGTCCATGTCACTTATCATAGCAGCATGTGCTTCCAAGCATTTGTTTTTTAATACAAATATAATTTTTTTTTCAATTCTAAACATGGTAACTACCAACACAGAAAGGCAAAAAAGTAATTTAAAATGATCTTATGTGATGAAAGATAGTATTTTTATTTATTTTTTTCATCATGTAAATTAACTTTCAGAAGATAGAGGAATAATAATGATGTTTTGGTTACCCTGAATCCCACTTTAGTGATTTAGCCTCTTAAAGCCTACCCAGGCTTTATTGATATTCACTGTTAATTTGCTTATCAGATGTCCCAAGCCTGGGCTAGCCTGAGGGCAATTAACCTGCATTTTTGTTATAGGATCAATTTGCATGCTAAAAGATTCAGGGCACTTCATTTTTAACTCTTCCAGAAATTTTTTGTAGATTTCTAGGGGTTTTCCCCCTCTTTTTATTAGGTTTAGTGTTTAATGGGTTTGTGTGTCAGTGTGTATTTCCTTATTTTAAGTACTTTTTAAAATTTTTGTATCTTTATCAATTATCTTCCTAGATTCCATGACTTACCATATATATATTGTTTTTTTAATTTTTTATTTTATGGCAGTAGTTTATCCAATGAGATTCTTCTCACCCCTCTCCCCAAAGCCCAGTTGAGATATTCAGTTTTCAGTCATGATTTGTCTACCCAGCAACTGCTAATCAGGTAAAAGATTTTCTTGAATGGATGTTTTCTTATGACATTTTCAATAGGAAAATACAAATAATTTTCACAGGATCACAGATGTAGAGCTAGAAAGGAGATCACAAGTCATCTTATCCAATGCTGTCACTTTTCAAAGGAGGAAATGTTGTTTCAACCAAAATCTGACCACCTTGAGACAACTACAGTTTACAACTACCCTTGCTTTTTGCTCTTGCTAGACCTGTCTAAACATCTATAGCAGGGGTCAGCAACCTTTCTGGCCGTGAGAGCCATAAACTCCACGTTTTTTAAAATGTCATTTCGTGAGAGCCGTACAGTGCTCACAGTGTGCGCTCCTGTAACAGCGCCTGAAAAAAGATGGACTTTATGGCTCCTGCAGAAAGAGCCATATCTGGCCCTAAAAAGAGCCAGATATGGCTTGAGAGCCATACATTGCAGACCCCTGATCTATAGAGAACTCCTAGCCACATTGTTCTTAACTCTTCTAGCTATTGCCTGTGGCTATTACTTATTATGCCTTCTTAGCTTGGCTTTTCTAACATTTACATTGAGTCCCCCCAGTAGTTCTCCTTGAGACAATTGCAAGTTATAACTTTCCCTGAATGGTTTTGCAAACCATGTCAGAGCTTATACCCTGAAGCCCAAGGGAGTGATTCTGCCTTTTAAAGCTTGCCTCAGAGAGGTTACAGTCTGGGCTGGCCTGAGGGGAAATGTCTCTCTGTATTTTTGTTATTCACCTGATTTGCATTTTAGAGTATTCTGAGAGGCTTTCTTTTTTTTTTTGTACAGGTCCTTGGGAATGTTATGGGAAGTATATTTTCCCTCTTCAAATATGCTTAGTTTAGGTGGATAGAAGATTCTGAGGAAATCAGCTTGATTTCCTTTTGTGTGAGATGGAAATTTAAGAGGACCTTGAAAATATCAAAGTACAGTCTCTTTAACCCATTTGAATTTGAATGCAAATGAAGTTGATCACTTTAATTTTTAAAAATTAGTTTAATTTTTTGTTTGCTTAAACACACACAAAAAAAGCCATGTTTACAAATACAAAAAGAGAATTTCATTTAAGATTTCTGAATGACAAAGCTATTTACATGCCTCAGTGGATAGCTCATAGTAGTACTTTATCAAATAATGAATATTTCTCTTGTCCCAAGCCATTTTCTATAAGGAAAATAACCATTCTGTAATATTTACATCATGGTCTAGGAATGAGAGAGGAAAGCTGGGAGAGAGGAAAACTCAGGGTTGTTGTTCTGCCATTAAGTAGCAGTTACCTTTCATTTCTACTTATGCGTCTTCACATCAACCACCTCATTCACCAATGTGAGTAGCTCAAAGCAGAACATAAAGCAGAAATTCTACCAGGAAAAGGGTTTTTCTATTCCCAATTGAATACAAAACCCTACTGGAGAGAAGAAAGGGGAATGTGGGTTTTGTCAGGCCAAACTGGGAATAGAATTTTAGTCTCTCAAGAACAGTGATATGATGAGTGACACAAATAACCTCAATTTTCCTTCTCTGACTTTAAAATTTCTAGACTGGAGAAAGGTGAAAAACTGATGAGGAAGAAGTAAGTTGATGGGATTTTCATTGGTTTTTCCAGAAGCCATAGGTTAACAAGGAGACTTCGCCTCATCTTTTCCAGGGAAATCATCAGTGCCCTGAAACCCCAATAACAGACTTTCTCCTGCCCTACAGCAAACTTTTGACCTTATTTAAACTACTGGAAGCCTAATTACTAAGACGAATGGCTCAGCTATGCATACTTCACCCTTGTCAGAACTCAATGTTTATTTATAAAACTTAATTTGAAGTCCTAGCCTGGGTTCTGGCTTATTTGGAAGTAACTTGGATCCCTCAGGCAGACATTGAAGAAGAAAGGAATGATAGGGACCTTTCCCTAGCTGCACTGTCACTGTGTGCCAGGACACAGAAAAAGAGTTCACTGACCAGGAGCCAACCCTAATATAATTTCAAAGAGAAGCTTTTCTACCAGAAGGCAGAAGAAGGGGAAGATAGGGTAACAATTCCTGATAGACTGCTCAGAGAATCTACTTCCATGGTTTTCGACCCACTGTGTTCCTTACTCCAGAGGCTCTCATTGAGCACTTGCAGTGTGAGATGAAGGAAGTCTATTTTAAACATCCAAGCTTGTATGATCACATGGTAGAGATAAGACATTACTAGGAAAAAGAGAAAAAGATAAGGCATCATCAACACAGACCCTAATTTTGATTCAAGCCATCCTCTAGGGCCGTGAAAGAAGTATCTACTATAAGGAATAGATGAGCAAAGAACAGGTTATCAGTAGCAAAAGAAGAATCTGAGTGTACAAGTAATAGATTTCAGTAGCAAACTGTTTGAATTTTATTTTTATTATTTATAAATTAGGTAGTTATGAATATTTTTGTATTGAATAAGATCATGTCTTAAAGATTTTAATTTGCATTTTTGTGAAAATTGATTTTAAACCATTTTCTGGTGACTATTGATTGTATTTCTCTTCTTGAAAAGTATATACGCATGTCATTTGGTCATTTTTGTACTGAAGGATGCCTATGAAGCATAAAGAGAACTAAACATAATCCATCAATTTTGGATAGAAGGATAGAAAAGGGTATTTAATGCAAAAATATATTTTTTTTTCTCTTCTTGGATCTTCTGATTTTAGCTGCACATATTTTGTTTGTGCAATAGCTTTTTTTGCAATCAAGATTTTCATTTTTTTTATAATTTCATCCACTTCCTGTCAAGTCTCACCCATCTATATTTTTTAAAGAAAAACTCTTGCATTTTCTACTTTTTTTTCTGTTTGATGATTTTTTGATCATCTATCCATCAGGAATTTATTGTGTTATGCAATGTATGATGCCAACACATTTATAGCTTTCTAGTTTTCATAACAGGTCATATAAATAGAATCCCTTTCCCAGGAGTCTGTGTTCTTGGTTTGATCAAACTAGACTACCATGCATATTTATTTCTACCCATTGTTCATCTAATTATTCTAATAAGCATCTTATATTTTTTATCATGTAAAAATAGTTCTAGTAATTCTTGCTTTATAATATAGTTCTGAGATCTCATCAGGACATACTCATTTAGTTTTTATTTCCCTTTATATATTTTAAATCTTTTATTTCCACTAAGATAACATTTCTTTAATTCTATAAAATTTCCTTTTAACAATTTATTGGCATAAGACTAAACTTAATAGAGTAATTTAGGTAGTATTGTGAATTTTACTATGTTGGTTCAGCCTTGACATGAATATAGACTTTCTAATTTTTTTGTCATCACTTATGTAAAAATTTTTGCTATTTATATAATTTGTTTTCTTAAAAAAGATGTAATCCAAATTAAAATGATAAAAAAAAAGTGGAGGGAGTAAATTTAGCAGGAATGCAAGCCTTGTAATTTCTGCACTTCAGGTTTAGGGTTTCCCTAAATGGAATTGTGCCTCACTACTGGAGAGTCTGGTGACCACTTTCCTCTGTCCATTGCCCCTGCTTCCCACAGGGACTTCTGCAATTGTCTGGATTTAGATTACTACCTTGAGGACTTTGGGATACCTAAAAAATTTGTCACTTCAAGTTGTTAAAGACTTGGCTCCCTTCCCATCGTATCTGCTGTGTCCCAAAATAACTCAACAGTCACTACAATCAAGATCTAGAGTTGTCCCCCTACATTGTGGTTCAGTCCCTTTTTGTTGCAGGGTCATATACTTGCTTCTCTAGGATTTGGGTGTTTTCCAGAGCCTTTACTTTCTCTATACTAGCTGCTGCCCAAGTTCTTCCCTTCCCCTCAAAAAAGGGGATCTCAAACTCCTAATACTCCTGCTGCTGTCTTTTAGCCAATGCAACCTCTTGGGTCCAATGATTCTTCCTTCTATTGCTATCTTCTCTGAAGCAAAGAGGTTTCATTTCTGCCCCTCCATACTGTTCATAGGAACTTGGGGTCCAGAACTTCCTTCAATTCCATTATTACCCTTAGTTTCTGACACCTCTTGCATTTTGTTACACCCTCACCATAACTGCCATTTCTGGGGCTGGAGATAGGGAGGCCCTTTATACAAGTAAGATGTATCATTTCCCCAATATTAAAAAATGACTCATGTATACCAAAATGTTATAGCAGCACTTTTTATATGGCAAAAAAATCTTGATTCAAAGTAGATACTCATTAAGGGTATCAAGTTTTAGCACAAGAATTTAGTGAAATATTACTGTGCTATAACAAACAATATTGTGCATATAGAGAAGCATAGAAAGACTTAAACAAATGGATTCAAATGGAAATTGGCAGAACAAGGAAAACAATATGAAGGCACTAAAATGATCAAAATGAAAAAAGATCAAAATAGTTGAACCCTGAGTGCTATGAAAATATCATGATCAATTTTGTCCCCAAACAAAAGTTATGAGAAGGAACTTGTCCTCATTTTAAGGACTAGGGGACTATGGGTGGTGTCTAAGATTGCATATAATATTTCCTTGATACGTTCAATAGTTTTGCTTAATTTCCCACAATAAAAAAAATAGAAGTAATTTCTGTCTGAGAAAGAAGAGAAGGATGCTTTGGGAAACAGAAGCGATATAAATACAAAAGCTATCAATAAAATCTACTTTAAAATAAAATTTAAAAGATGACCCCTGAATTTCAGCCCAGAGTTGAATGAACAAATGGATGAAAATTCAAAATTAAGAGCTTATTACAAACTAGTCATTTTGCTAAACACTAGAGGTACAAAAAAAAGTGAACTGGACAGTTGATTCTCAAGTTGTTATAGTCTAACAGGGGAAAATAACACAAAGTTGAAACACATGGTTAGGAGGTAGAAATTTGAAATGAGACTTGATGCACAGATGGCCAGATGGCCAATCGAGCATTCTTTTCACTGTTTCATACTTAGTGATCAGAAAAAGGTATCATATTGTCATGATTAAAATAAAAGTAAACTGATGCACAAAACTTGAAGCACTATCAATTTATTAGCCAAGTGTGAATTTACCAATAAATAGGGTCTTAGCCTCCTCAACTAAGACCCTAAATGAGGGCTGTGACATTTCCTTGGACCAAAGGAGGAGCATTACAAAATTAGAAGACAGAATCATAGGTGAGGAAAATATGATTGTTTACAAAGTCAAAAGCAATCATAGGTCTTCAGGACAATTTGGTTGGATTGACATCGGGAATATAGGGCCATCAACCACCCTTCTTTCTAATCTTGTTGCTAGGAAATTGCTGATTAAGGCCATCTACATCCTACAAGAATAACTAATGGTATATAGATAACATTTAATTGTGCAAAGACAACCAGTGGCAGTGGTGGATAAGACTAACTCTGAGTAGTCTGGAACTGCTGATAGTATAGAGATAACAGGTTTATTTCAATTAAAAGTGACTAATAGGACAGATAAACTTTTAAACTTGGAGAGGAAAACTGGTCATCATAGAAAAAGTGAACTTTAAACATTTTTCTGAACTTCTGAACTTAAAGACAAAGGAATAGGACTTTAGTCATACAAAATGTTGTTGAAGATATTATAGAGAGCCAGCTCTATATTTTGGGGGGTCCTGAGTGGCGTTTAGTGGTGTCGGATTGAAAAGACAGGAAACGGAAAACTGAGAACAGCCAGACTAGTGGTTAGCCCATAGCTGCTCCAACTTCATGGACTTTTGAGTTTATTTTATACTGGTTTCAAAAAAAGAACACAAAGAGTCAAAGCTATGAAGGGGTTACAAATCATACAAAACCCATTAAAGTCTAAAAGTAGAGAGATAGGTACAGTGTCAAGGGCCAAATTCCAATCACCAATTAGTAGGGGTTAATTCTGGGAGCAAAAATATTTTTCATAGAGACTTTTACTAATTGCATTCTGTCCCCTAGATTTACAGGACTGCACCTGGTCAGATAAGGTCTTGTCTGACTTTGTCTGTGTCCAGCCTTGACTAAGTAATATATTTTTTAGAGTTCAGGCTTCTTAATTATCAAGGAGAAAAATGGTTAACTCAGTAGCTGCTGGTCTGCTAAGGACTCAAAGCTTTCCAATAAGAATATTGAGAAAAGGTGGGGATCTAAAAATGAATCAAAAGAGGAGTCTCAGATTTTTATCTTTAGATGGCCCATTCTGTTTGCTACCTGACATGCAGTGCAGAAAAAAATCATACACACAGTTTTACTTGCCCATGATTTTGTAATGGGATCTAGATAAAATATCTATTACAGACTCTATTTCTCTAAATGACTCCCAATAGCCTCCTGGAGGGGTCAAGTTGTTTTTGGATTAACCAACTTGCTGGTACCAGAGCTTTTCAGGGCTTAGGTGACCAGGACCAAACACAAAGACTGCCTCAGCCTGGATTGGTCACATAGGGAATCCAGATAACGGGCCCTATCCTGACCCTATTTCTCCAATTGGCTTTCTACAAGATATAGAATAGAATTAATTACAACATGGAATCAAGATCAATTTGATTTTCTCAGAGAGGAATTTATTTTTGTCAAGAAATGTGCTGGAAACTTCCAGTGTGGAAACATCCTTCACCAATTGTATAAAGTGGAGTCTGTTTTAGAGAATGATTGGGTCACTCAGAGGTTAAATGGATAGTGAAAAAGCTAGAAGGCAGAACTTAAACTCCAAGGAAGATCTCCTATCTTGCCTATGCCATGTTGCCACTAAAAGAATTTAATAGTTACTAATTTTTAAAGTTTGAACATATTATTTTAGCCTTCAAACAAAGCACCCAAACCTTCTACCAGAAAATTTCAAATTAAAGATAAGTGTTAGACTTTTTATAATCATTGCAGTAAAGTTCCTGAATTATGTAATGTTACCCAAGAGGTTTCATTTCAGGCTCCCTCAAAACTTTAGACAAACAAATCTTTATTTTAGGCCAATTATGTGAAATTGATTTTTCAGTATGAAAAAAAGTATTAATACTTGACCCTCACAACCTATCCTGGGAGGCAAGTTCTATTACCCTCATGTTACAGACAGATTAAACAACTTCCCCACAGTCACACAGCTAGGTCACACAATTTATATCTTATTTGATCCTTAAAGCAGCCTTTAAAGGTAAGTAGTGAAATTTCACCAGCAGTGTGATATACTACTCCTGTGTTTCCCCATGGTCCCATTGACTCTTTTGGCAGATGGAAAAGCCAAAGCCACAGGGGTGATGTGATTGCCAAGTGCCACACAACTAGTAAGTGATGGATCCAGGAGCCACACAGCATACACAGGAGAGGACACATTTTCACTTAATTATCATGGATGCATGTATTTTCAAAGCTACAATAAAATTCATTTCCCATCACAGATAAGATTCCCATTCTCCCTCCTATTCCCTATATCCCACCCATTAATTTCCTAATGAGAAAACTTTACATTTACACTGTATGAACTTGTATACACCTAGTTCTTTTTTGTTGTCATTCTTCCTCCATTTCCTCTTCCCACATTAGAATGAGGTCCTTTACAGCAAGGACTATGTTTTTGCCTTTCTTTGTATTCACAACGTTTAGTGATACTGCTTAGCAAATGTTTCTAGGGGTGATCACTCTACTGTGCTGATTGACTGCAGGTTTTCCTGATCTAGAGATTATTGAGAAAACCAACAAGAAAACTGTCCTCAGTCCCTGGTGCAGAGGTTAGCATAGGGATAGCATTTGAAAGATGATCAAAGGGAGCTGAAGAGTTCTTTTAATTGCCATTTAGCCTCAAACAGATTATTTCTGATTAATGACATCGAGGAAGGATTCATAGAATATTTGCTCCTAAATCGTAGACCATGTTCAGCAATGATGTGTGGATTCTTTTGTCCCTTTCTACCCTTCTACCTGGAGCTTCAATGACACAGTTACCCACGTAGGGTATCAGTTCCTCCTCTTAAGATTTCCTCAGAGAATTTGGCCTCCAGCATTGAGGTTTTCTTCTTTTATTTTACAAATAGTTAAATGTTCCTAACACATAATAGAAAAAAGTTTGTTGAATTCTTGAGTGACAGAATCCCACATTTGGACACTGTGCCTCCTAACTCTACCTGGGTCTCTGAGCTAGTTTAGTTTCTTCAAAACATGATTTACTTAAAGATATTTTATTGCTTTCTTTTGTCACAAAAACATATATAAATTGACTAAGAATATGGTTTTGCAATTTTTTAACTTCCATATCCCTGAAGTTTTTTTCTTTGAATTTTCCCAAATTTTTCTTTTGTACAAATGTTAATATTGTCTCACAAAGGTACAAATATGTTGTCTTCCACAAATTTGCTGAAATTATTCAAAATTTCTTAAATAACCTAGTTGATGTATTAGTCATCATAGAGTCATAAAATAGCATGTCCTTATCAAAGTCTTTTGTTGCTGTCATGGCAGAGATCTAGCATAGGAAATTCAACTTAAGGATTACCTTTCTATAGTGAGGTCAAGCAATCAACCAGGCAATCAACATCCTGGGAATACAAAGACAAATGACAGAGTCCTCTGCTCTCAAGGAGTTTATATTCTATCATATGTCCTTTTTACAAGTGACATCCTAATCATATCAAGCCCCTGAACAATCATCCTCATAGATTAGTTCTGTAATATCCCAAAAAAGGTTAGCTTAGCTCTACACACAAACATCACGGATGAACAATGTTTCTATTGTCCAGATGTTTGTCCAGTTAATTGTTTGAACAAGTCATTCATCAAGACATAATATATTCTGGGACTAACTTGTGCAATTGTAATATCTCTCCCAATAAATGTAATTCTCCATCACATACAGTTATAATTTTATCTACATCTGTAGCTATAGTTTTCTTTAAGAGACACTGCAAATTAAAATGAGAAATTAAGGGATTTATCAATTGGGGAATGGCTGAACAAGTTGTATATGATTGTGATGGAATACTATTGTGCTATAAGAAATGACAAGCAGGATGATTTCAGAAAAATCTGTAAAGACATGTTCTGATACAAAGTGAAGTGAGCAGAACCAGATTAGAACATTGTACACAGTGGCAGCAATATTTTTTAATGACTAGCTGTGAATGGCCTGTTTATTCTCAGCAATTCAGTGATCCAAGACAATCCCAGAGACTCATGATGAAAAGTGACATCTGCCCTCCAAGAAAGAACTGATAGTTTGAATGCAGAGTGAAATAGGCTGTATCTCACTTTCTACTTTTTATGTGTGATTTCTTCCACAAAATGACTAATATGGAAAAATGTTCTATATTATTGTATATGCAAAATCTACATTCAATAATCTTTTAGAATGGGGTGAGGGAGAGAAGAAGAGAAGAGGACATTTAAAATATGAATGTCAAACTTATTTTTACATGTAATAGGAAACATTAAAAAAAAAAAGACTGCAAATTGACAGTGAGTTGGTTTCCAAACGCTGGTTTGAACTTTCCAAAGGATATAAGAAGCAGATAGGTAGTATAGAGATCTGGGCTTAGTGTCAGGAAGATCTGAAGTTCAAATCTAGCCTCAGACATTTACTAGTTGTGTAACCCTTGGTAAGTCACCTCATCTCAGTTTCTTCAAAATGGGGATAACAGGGGATAATAACTGTAAAATGGGGATAATATAATATTGTATCAAATAAGAGATTTGCAAAGCACTTGGAACAATTCCTGGAACATAGTACACATGATAAAACTGATTTACTCCCTTCCCTTTCCATTTTATACACACATTATATACACATATATAATATTTAATATAGAAACGTACATATATAAGCACACATGTATATGTAAACATATATGTACTTGCATTTATAGGTGTATGCATATATTATAAAAGGGAACTGACAAAGAAGGGGCCCAGCTCTTCAATCACACTTTGGGAACACATGGATATTTGGTGAGCTTGCTTCTGGGGGTACAGGATGACTTGGAGTCCAGGAGCTTGACTCTCTTTTTTAGAGCCTGTACCATCTTGCCTATAGGGTTGACAATCCCCACTGATATTCAGGGAGCCTGTATCTGGAAAAGCCTAGCATGCTCTGCTTACTGTATGATGACAAAAAATCTTTTGATTGGCTGCTGAGTTGGAATGGAGTTTATATACCAAAAGCACTAAGTGGACAGTTAAAAGTTTTCTCTGTTGGTGAAGCAAGAACTACTATGAGCCTTTACAGTTTCCCTTTACAAAATATATGTAAATGTGTATAAAACATGTCAGTATATTTATATACATTAATGCACACAATACATAAATGAAAATATACACATATTCACTGTAGATATAGAATTCATATATATAAGTATATGCATATATTACTACATAGATGTAGAGACAGAGATATATGCAATCTTATTGTCTTTTTGACAAATAGAGAAACTGAGGTCATAGTGGTCACAACGAGCAGTGAGCCAAAAAACCTAGAAAGTAAATGGTACTTTGACTTAGCCTCAGGGCAGAAAAACTGTAAAAATGTTTTTCAAGCAATATACATCTTTTATCTTGGAGGGTACAAACCAATATTCTGGAACCCAGTGGTTGACCATTCACAGTTTCTCTCTAAGAAATGCGTGTATAAGTAAAAGCATATGTATAAACACACCTACCTACATATGCACGTATATATGTGTATATTTATGTATATTGGATAGAATCTGCAAAAGAAAGTCAATTGGTCCCAAAATATAATAGTAAGAAGTAGACTGGCTTACCTTTGGGACCTTGCAAAGTTACTTTAATGATCTCTAGCTTATATCTGAAACTTAGTCCCAACTTTAATACTAATACTAATATTTTTCAAGATAGTATATTATTCTTGCTGAAAGATTAAAATTGAGGATTGAACCCAATACAACATTATGCTAAAGAGCTTGACATAAAGAAAAAAGGTTGTTTCAGACATGTGATTGTTACCTGAACCCACACACCAGAATCTTCTTATTTGTTCATACGTGTTATATAACAACCCATTGCCAAACAATTGGATAATAACTGTTGCTGAGGATCCAATTATTGGGTTGGTTCCCAGAAAAAGAATTTAAATTTCATATAAAAAGTTACTTCTCTGGCCTACCTCAGTGATGTTTGTTCTTCTGAGATAAAACTCATGATGCCAATAACTCCTTTGACCTGTTCTTCCCGAATATTATTGGCTCCTGAATTTACCTATTCTTCTAGGATATTGATATCTCCTCCTGTTATCACAGTTCCTCTCACTTATCTTTTCTATTTCTGTAAGAAAAACATTTTTTCTACTATATTTTAGCTTCCATTGCCATAATAGTCTTCCATGATTTTCAACTAATGCATTAGATTGAGATAAAAATCTGCAGACAAAAGTGTTCAGAGTCTGACTACATGAATTTAAGGGACACATCATTTCAAGGAGACAGCTTTATCTTTTCTTGACTCTTTGTGGATTGTCCTAGTCAGGAGTGATACTCGCAGAAAGGATGGGGATTTTAAAAAACTGAACACTATAGTACTGGAACAACATTGGGAGAAAAACTGAGGGGATGAGGCTGTGAAGGTTGGAGATGGGAGAGGATTGAGCCTAGGCTCCACCAGGATAGTTACCTTAATCTGCTTGTAAAGACAGTTTATCTGTGACCAAAGTAGTGGTGATTATCTGATCAAAGGATGATCAAGTGTGTGAAATGTCATGTATCTACAATTGGCTTAATTCATTACTCTCTTCAAATCCTTTAAAAAGCTGGTTTTTAATTGATATCTTTCATTTTTACATAATCCAGTTTCTTCTCTGTATTCTTATTCCCATCCTTTCCCAGAAGGACAATCTTTATAGCAAAGAACTTAAACCAAAAAAAAAAAAAAAAAAAAAAAAAAGGAGAGAGAAATCTATAAAACCAATCAAAACATTAAATACAAATCCAACATTATATACAGTGTTCACACTGATCTTTGCAAAGGTGGCCTTTTCATGTCTTTTCCTCAAAGGTAAACTTGTTCTTCAAACTTTTTCAGCTGAGAAGGTAGATGACAGAATAGGGAGTGAAATTGCTTCCATCTTCAAATTTCCCTACAAATAAAAAATAATGCCTCAGAGTCAACTCTGAAGTAGAATAGTTGAGTCTGGCAAGAAACAATATATCCAAGGACAATTTGGGAGCAAGGTTTCTGACCTCCCAGATGGTGGTATCATTTGATAGAAACTCAATCACTCTCCAAAGCAAATACCAAATAAGCCTTGGGAGCAGCTGTATAAGCTTCTGCCTCAGCTCTGGAAATTTTTCACCCACCCTTTGTGCCGGGGTTAGCAAACCAGAGGAAAACTTCAGGGCCTAGGCTGAGGGACCATATTCTGTGGCTTCTTGAGAGGCCAAGCAAGGAGTAAACATGCCCAGGTGATTGTGCTTGTTGATAAGTGAGGGCCCTGCTGGCTGTAGTTACTACCAGGAATGCAGAGTCCCTGGTTGTATTTCCAGGGCAAAGAAGCAAATTATCACTTTCATGGTTATTATAAATGGTACTCTGGTATAGATTTTACATGTAAAGCATTTTTCCATATTAGTAATTTTGTGGAAAAGTTTGGAAAAGGAGGAGGAGGAGAGGGAGAAGACCAAGAAGGAGGAGGATGAGGAGAAAAAAAGAGAAATATAGTGTTTCAGTCTTCAGACTCCATCAGTTCTTTCTTGGACAGCAGATTGTATTTCTTATCGTGAGTCTCTGGGATTGTCTTGGATCACTACATTGCCAAGAATAACTAGTCATTAATAGTTGTTCATCAAAGAATTGTTCTCACTGCGTACAATGTTTTGATCCTGCTCATTTCACTTTGCATCAGTTCATGTAAATCCTTCCAGATTTTTCTGAAATCATAGCATAAAAATTATATTCCATCATAATCATATATCACAATTTGTTTAGCCATTTCTCAATTGATAGACAACTCCTCAATTTCTAGTTCTTTGCTGCCACAAAAAGAGCTGCAATACATATTTTAAAATTTTATTTCCTCCAAAACACATGTAAAAATAGTTTTGAACATTTTAAAAAGAATTTTGAGTCTCAGAGTTTCTCCATCCCCACCCTCGCTTCCTGAGGATGATAAGCAATATGTTATAGATTTTACCTGTGCAATTATGTAAAACGTTATTTCTGTATTAATTCTTTTGTGGAAGGAAACACAAGAAAAAAATTAAGAAAATGAAAAAAGTTTGTTTTGGTTCTGGATTCAGATTTCATCAGTTCTCTCTCTGGAAGACGATGGTATTTTTATTTTATCATAAGTCCTTCAGGATTGTTTTGGATCATTGTATTGCTGAAAATAACTATGTGATTGACAATTGTTCAATGTACAGTATTCCTGTCATTGTGTGCAATGTTCTTCTGCTTCTGCTTATTTTATTCTGCTTCAGTTTGTATAAGTCTTTCCAGGTTTTCCTGAGTTCCTCCTGCTTGGTCGTTTCTTATAGCACCATAGTATTTCTTTACAATCATATACTACTTACTTAGCCAATTCCCAATTAATAGATATTCTCTCACATTCTAATTCTTTGCCCCTACAAAAAGAGCTGCTTTAAATATTTTCGTACATATTGGTCCTTCCCATTTAGCTTTTTATCTCTTTGGAAAACAAAGTTAGTTATGGTATTGTTGGGTCAAAGGTTATGTGTTGTTTTTATAGCCCTTTGAGCATAAGTCCAAATGGCTCTCCAGATGGTTGAATCAGTGTTTCAGTTTTCTCATATTCCCTCCAAGTTTTGTCATTTTCCTTTTCTGTCATAATAGCCAATATGATAGTTTAGGAATGGTACCTCAGAGTAATTAATAGTGATTTAGAGCATTTTTTACATGACTATAGGGAACTTTAATTACTTTGTCTGAGAACTGTCTGTTTATATCCTTTGACCATTTATTAATTGGGGAATAACATGCTTATACATTTTCCTCATTTCTCTACATATTTGAGAAATGAGGACTTTATTTGAAACTTGTTATAAAAAAATCTTCACCATTATGATTACTGTGTATTATTCTCCATCCTATTTCCCCCTTTTTTGTTTCTGACCACCACATTACCTAAATTTCCCTTTAATATCAGTCCCACCATGCCCCCTTGTGTTATCCTCTTCCCTTCTTACTTTCCTCTAGGGTAAAGGATTTCTATATCTAATTGAACATATATGTTTTTCTATGCCAGTTGTTTTTCCAATGAGATATTTCACATTTTCTTTTGCTTTTTCATTCTTTTGACTTTGATTGTTTCTTGATGTCACATGGACTCATTAGCTTCCATTTGCCCAATTCTAATTTTTAAGGCATGATTTTGAATGAGCTATTGTACCTCCTTTTCCATTTGGCCAATTTTACTCTGTAAAGAATTCTTTTCCTCATTGAATTTTCATACTTTTTTTTCTATATGGTCAATTCTGCCTTTTAAGAAATTCTCTTCAGTACATATTTGTGTCACTTTTACCAATTGTCCTATTCTGTTTTTTAAGACATTAATTTTTTCAGTATTTCTGTGTGTGTGCCATCTTTACCAAACTAGTAAGTCTTTTTCTCATGATTTTCCTATAACACTCTCATCTTCTCTCAAGTTTTCTTCTGCCTATTATTTGATTTTAAAATCCGTTTTGACCTTCATTCTTTTTGAGCTTGAGAGCAATTCCTATTTTATTGGTGGCTTTGGATGCAGCAATATTGAGTTTGTTGTCATCTTCTGAGTTTATATTTTAGTCTTCCCTGTCACCAAAATAACCTTTTATATTGAGTTTATTTTTTATTTGCTCATTTCCCAGCTTTTTTACTTTCTTTTAATTAAAAAAATATGGTTAAAGTTGGGCTCTATAACTATGGTGAAGGGAGAACTAATCCCAAGCTTCAAGTTCTTTGTGTAATTGCCTTCAGAGCTAGCTCCGGGGATTTATTTGCTTTCAGTTCTTATAAGGTTGCATGATGTAAGGAAAGATGTGTTTAATACTCTCCTGTCCTGTGCTCTGAACTGTAACTCCAACCACTCTTTTCTACCTTTGAACAGTGACTCAGGTCCCCTGCTTCCCTCAAGTGCTGGTGTATACTAGTATTCCTCCTTACCTTGAGAACTCGACCCAGAATTGCAATCTGGTCCTGCAAATGGAAAATGCAACAAGAGCCTTGCACCCAGAACCAGTGAAGGTTCTCCTGCAAGCTCCTTCAGAGCAGGTGTTTCCTTGCCACTTAACTATCTGTGGCTGATAGTCCCAGAAGTCTTTGCTGCTGATTCAGCTGCCCCAAGGCTTATTGTTGTAGCAGCGCCTGCCTTGGCATGTTGCTTTGTTCTCCACTTCCACCTGAGTGCGATATATCTTACATGCTGAACTTTTAAGTTGTTTGGGGATGAAAAATTGTTTCTCATCCTCCTGTCTTTTTATAGGTTATACTGCTCTAAAATTCATTTTAAGGTATTATGTCATAGTTTTTTAGGATAATTTAGTAGAGATTAGGTGGATCTGGGGATCCACCCTCTTGGCTCCATCCTCTAAAAGGTCTCAATAAATATTTTTGTTCAAATAGGTCCTTTCCCTCCTCCCATTTTGTTTTTATCTATTTGGGATACAGACCTAGTAGTAGTACTGCTAGATCCAAGGGCATGCACAATTTTAGAACCCTTTGAGCATAGTTCCAAATTGCTTTTCAGAATTAGTGTCCCAATTATCCCCTCCAACATTTATTATTTTGCCATCTTGGCTGGTCTGATAAATCTGAAGTCATACATTAGAGTTGTTTTAATTTGCATTTCTCTAATCAATAATGATTTAAAATTTTATTTTTACTTGAGTATATCTGACTTTGATTTCTTCATCTAAAAATTGTCTGTTCTAATCCTTTGATCATTTATCAATTGGAGAAAGACATTTTCATACATTTTATTTAGTTCTCTCTATATTTGAGAAATTAGACCTTTATCAGAGATACTTGCCATGAAATTTTTTTCTCCAGCTTTCTGCTAGAAAGACATTTTTCAATGACATCTCTTATTTTTTGTTGGTAAAGGTGGTGATTTCTTTCTCTTTGCTATCCTTTTTCCCTCTTTCTAAAGAGTGAGGGGTTATGTTGTTTGTTTGTTTGTTTTTAACCCTACCTTCTTTGGTTGCTGTATTAGGGTTTTTGTTGGTGGTGTTGGGTTTTGTGTGTGAGTGTATTTCTGTTGTTTGAAGTGTTTGCAAAGTAAAATTTTTGTTCAAACTTGGTTTTCTTGGAATGCCTCTGTTTTATTGAATGGCCATCACTTTCACTGATGGTTAGACTCAAGTCTACAAGGTCTGTCACCTGAAACAGAACTTCAAATTCTTTTAATCTTCAGAACACATTATTCTGTTCTCTCCTGCTATTTATGGTTGGTGCAGATTAGTTTCATGTTATTTTAATTTCCTTGTCTTTATATTTGAAGATCTTTCTCCTGGACACTTTTATAATCTGTTGTGTGCCAATTCATCTGCTACATGTCTAGGAATTTGCATTATAAGTTTATTTACATTTATTTTTCCAGAGGTGATTTGTGAATTCTTTCAATTTGTAATTTTTTTCTATGTTCAGAAGTTCTTGGTAGTTTTTTTTTTATTTATTGTATTGTGGTGTTTAGTGGGGTTTTTTTTGACTCATATTTTCTGGAAAACCCTATACTCCTTAAGTTATCTTTACACATCCTGACATTAGGATCAAAATGTTTTGTTTGCTTAATGGTCATGTTTTCTTTTAGTATCATTGCTTTTAAAAAAATCCCATTCTTTCATCTTGGAATCAGTACTGTGTTCCGAGACAGTAGAGCAATAAGGGCTAGGCAATGGGTGTTAAGTGATTTGCCAAGGGTCACACAACTAGGAGTTTTTGAGGGAAAATTTGAACCCAAGAATCTTCCCATCTCAGAGCCTGGCTCTTAATACACAGAGTCATCTGGCTCCCCCCAGATATTATTGCTTTTACCTCTCCTCTTCCAGTTTATCCTTCATTTCTCAATATATTTTATTCCCAATCATTTATTCTCTCTTTTGTTTCTTCAGTGAGATTTAACATTGTGGATTCAAGATGTTGTTTCTTTTCTGCTAATTATTTCTCATGTTGAAGAAGTCACTTTTCACTGTACTTAGTTCCTATCCCAAGTAATTTCTGATCAGACAGAACAGATCTCAGCTGGATGCTAGTCATCTTTCTTTCAGGACTAGTTTAGTCTTCCCCACATATATATATAGTTCCTTCTGTTCTTTAGTTCTCTAAGCTCTGTTATAGCACCTCATGTTGCTATGCTGATTTTCTAGATTTGACTATCTATGGCCTTTGGGTGGAGTAGATAGAAAGTGAAAGAACTAAAGTTGAATTCTATACTGAATTATTTTCCAAGTCAATTGTTTCTTCAGAACCTCATTTCAAATTTTCTTCTAGTTTTATATTCTTTTGATTTTGTCTTATTGTTTCCTGATTCTTTATGGAATCATTAGGTTTCATTTGTTCAATTCTAATTTTAAGAAAGTTATTTTCTTGCTTGAGTTTTTGTGTTTACTTTATAATTTGGCCCATTCTAATCTTTAGGAAGCTGTTCTCTTCAGTGGTATTTTTTGCCTTCATTTCCATTTGGACCATTCTCATTTACAGATTGTTATATATTTCTATCATTTTTTAAATTATTTGATTTTTTGACTTATTTTCAAGTTCTTCCACAACATCTTTTGGGGCCTGACATCCTTTCTCACTTTCCTTTGAGGCTTCATATGTTTCCTTTTTCCATTGTTGTCCTCTTCTAAGTTTATATATCAATCTTCCCCATAACATAAAAAATTTTCTGAGGTTAGGTTTTTCTCTTGTCTTTTGCTCATTTTTCAAGTTATTATTTTTCCCCTGCATTACCTTATCTATCTGTTGAGGTTCTGCTCTGCTCTTGGGGTAGAAGGAGTGTTGTTCCACACTTGTATAGTCTTCTCTGTTGTTTGGGGTAGACTTGCCTGTTTTTGGGTCCCTCGGTGTGCTCTCCTAGAGGATGGACCATCTGGCTTCTTGTTGGGAGAATTACCCCAGTTTTTTCCAGATGAATTCTGCTCCTCTTCTTTCAGTTTCCCTGTAGTCTCCTGTGTTGTGTTCTTCACTCTGCCCTTTCATTACCTTATGCCATGTAGGAGCAAATTGGGCTAACATTGGGCTGCTTCTCCACTTTACTGGTTTTATTGACTCGTGCCACATGGCAGCAAGTAGGACTTTAACAGTGTGCACCTCTGCAAACTCTTTTTAATGCAGAATTTACTGGGCTACTTTCCCCTCTCACTCCAGTAAACTGTGGCTTTCCTACTTTCCTTTGTTTCAAAACATTTTATTTTCTATTTTGGGGGGTTTGGGTAAGCTAAGCATCCCTTACTCTGCCATCTTAGGTCCCAGGTCCCACTGTTACTTTATCATTTGCTACATCATTTGGTTTTTTAATGTCTTGGGCTTTGGAAAGAGCTAAATTTATCACTTGTGTATAATTCCTGTTTTGGAGAAGTGTGAGAGCATATGAACATAGAAGAAGTTATCTAATTCTCCATCTTGTTGGTCATATAAAACTGATGTCCCCAACTTTGTTGTAATGAATGATTTCTTGGGGATAAATTGCCATGGTCCATTTGATAGGATTTTGTTTTTAAAATTTTGAACAAATATTAAATAATGATATTAGCCTATATTTCTCCTGTGCTTATCTTTCATTGACCTAGGCATTAAAACTATATTTGTACAATAGAAAAAAAGGATTTGACCAATTGCTTTTGTTTCCTTCAATTTTTGAGAAAATTTGAGGAGCATTTGGAATAATTGTTCTTTCAAAGTTTGATAGAATTCTCCTATAACTCAATCAAGATCCAGAGTTCTCTTGCCCTCATTTGGGAATTCTTTTATAGCTGGTTCTATTTTCTTTTTGAGAATAGATTGCTTATGATATTCAACTGGTGTTATGTTAATTTGAGTATTTTATGTTTTTTAAAGTAGTCAGCCTTCTGATTTGTGTTCTTAGTCTTTTATGTTGTATAAAGATTTGTAGTTGGCTCTGATAATTTTTTTATTCATTCTGTTTTGTTTTGACTCTACCTTGTTGTTTTTTTTTTTTTTAATTTTTTAAATTTTATTTTTTGGTATTACTTTTAATAAAATTAGCTAAAGGTTTTTTCTTTTAAGTTTTGTTTGTCTTTTTAAATATCCAGCTTTTAGTTTTATTTACCAGTTATATAATATTTTTATTAGACATTTATTAATATTCATTTTTAATCTGTTTACATACTTTATGCCCCTACTTCCCCTTCACCCCCCCGCTATCCTCCCACCCATGGCCAATGCACATTTCCACTGGTTGTAACAAGTGTCCTTGTTCAGGGTCTATTTCCCATTCATGTCCGCCTCAGCCCATGCATTCAAGCAATTGTTTATCTTATATGTTTCCTCTCCTGCAGTCCTTCCTCTGAATGTGGGTAGCATCTTTACCATAAATCCCTCAGAGCTGTCCTGTGTCATTGCAGTGCTGCTGGTACAGGAGCCTATTACATTTGATTTTACCACAGTATATCAGTCTCTGTGTACAATGTTCTTCTGGCTCTGCTCCTTTCGCTCTGCATCACTTTCTGGAGGTCTCTCCAATTTGCATGGAATTCCTCCAGTTTATTATTCCTTTTAGCACAATAGTATTCCATCACCAGCATATACCACAATTTGTTCAGCCATTCCCCAATTGAAGGACATACCCTCATTTTCCAGTTTTTTGCCACTACAAAAAGCGCAGCTATAAATATTTTCGTACAAGTCTGTTTATCTATGATCTGTTTGGGGTACAAACCCAGCAATGGTATGGCTGGATCAAAGGGCAGGCAGTCTTTTATAGCCCTTTGGGCATAGTTCCAAATTGCCAGCCAGAATGGCTGGATCATTTCACAACTCCACCAGCAATGCATCAATGTCCCAATTTTGCCACATCCCCTCCAACATTCATTATTCTCCCCTTCTTTCATTTTAGCCAATCTGCTAGGTGTGAGGTGATACCTCAGAGTTGTTTTGATTTGCATTTCTCTAATTATTAGAGATTTAGAACACTTTCTCATGTGCTTTTTGATACTTTTTATTTCTTTATCTGAAAATTGCCTATTCATGTCTCTTGCCCATTTATCAATTGGGGAATGGCTTGATTTTTTATACAATTGCTTTAACTCCTTGTATATTTGAGTAATTAGACCCCTGTCAGAGTTTTTCGTTATAAAGATTTTTTCCCAATTTGTTGTTTCCCTTCTGATTTTGACTACATTGTTTTTGTTTGTACAAAAGCTTTTTAGCTTAATATAATCAAAACCATTAAATTTACATTTTGTAATTTTCTCTAACTCTTGCTTGGTTTTAAAATCTTTCCTTTCCCAGAGATCTGACAAGTATACTATTCTGTGTTCACTTAACTTACTTATAGTTTCCCTCTTTATATTCAAGTCATTCACCCATTCTGAATTTATCTTGGTGTAGGGTGTGAGATGTTGATCTAAACCTAATCTCTCCCATATTGTTTTCCAAATTTCCCAGCAGTTTTTGTCAAATAGTGGGTTCATGTCCCAAAAGTTGGGCTCTTTGGGTTTATCATACACTGTCTTGCTGACATCATTAACCCCAAGTCTATTCCACTGATCCTCCCTTCTATCTCTTAGCCAGTACCATATTGATTTAATGACTGCTGCTTTATAGTATAGTTTGATATCTGGTACTGCTAGGCCCCCTTCCTTCACATTTTTTTCCATTATTTCCTTTGATATTCTTGATCTTTTGTTATTCCAAATGAAATTTGTTATAGTTTTTCCTAATTCAGTAAAGAAGTTTTTTGGTAATTTGATAGGTGTGGCACTAAATAGGTAAATTAATTTGGGTAGGATGTTCATTTTTATTATGTTAGCTCATCCTACCCATGAACAATTAATGGCTTTCCAATTGTTGAGGTCCAGTTTTATTTGTTTGGAAAGTGTTTTGTAGTTGTTTTCGTATAATAGCTGTGTTTGTTTTGTTAGATTGATTCCCAAGTATTTTATATTGTCTAGGGTGATTTTAAATGGTGTTTCTCTTTCTACCTCTTGCTGCTTTAATGTGTTGGAGATGTATAGAAATGCTGATGATTTATGTGCATTTATTTTGTATCCTGACACTTTGCTAAAGTTGTTGATTATTTCTACCAGCCTCTTAGTTGATTCTCTAGGATTTTTTAAGTAGACCATCATATCATCTGCAAAGAGTGATAGCTTAGTCTCCTCCTTGCTTATTTTGATACCTTCAATTTCTTTTTCTTCTCTAATTGCTATTGCTAGTGTTTCTAGTACTATGTTGAATAATAGAGGTGATAATGGGCATCCTTGTTTCACTCCTGATCTTATTGGGAAGGCTTCTAATTTATCCCCATTGCATATAATGCTGTTGATGGTTTTAGGTATATATTGTTTATTACTTTTAGGAAGGGTCCTTCTATTCCTATACTTTTCAATGTTTTCAATAGGAATGGATGCTGTATTTTGTCAAAGGCTTTTTCAGCATCTATTGAGATAATCATGTGATTTTTGTTTGTTAGACTGTTGATATGGTCAATTATGTGGATGGTTTTCCTAATGTTGAACCAACCT